>NC_089251.1:195601573-195908010 GCF_963930625.1 Muntiacus reevesi | reverse complement strand
CTCTGTGGTCCCCTTCTCCCCCTGCCCTCAATCTTTCCCAGCATCAGGGTCTTTTCAAATGAGTCAGCTCTTCGCATGATGTGGCCAAAGTATTGGAGTTTCAGTGTCAACATCAGTCCTTCCAATGGACACCCAGGACTGATCTCCTTTACGATGGACTGGTTGGATCCAATGAATTGAACACCATAAAGTTGCTAGGGTGGTTAAAGAAAAAGAAAAAGATTTGTTCTATATTCTCAAAGAGTGTACAGACTTTTGCTGAGTTTTTGGCTTGTTTCTATGACAAAATAATGGATGCAATAAGAAGCAAAACACAGGTCTTTCTGTTGAGATATTCACTAGTATTCCCAAGAAATGGGCAGGAAATTACAAATAGCAAGTGTTATAAAATGTGCTACTTTAAAACAAACATGGAACTGTTCATAACTGCTCTAGAATGGCAGTGGTGAGGTCTAATAATGGAACTTACCAGGGTATAATGAACTAAGTGTAGAGTGAGAAAATAAAAATCTAGGGAAAAAATCAGAAAAAGTAAAAAGAACAAGGTCATCATGAGAAAAATGAAAACAATTTAGTATAGTAGGAATGCAGTTTTCAATCTAATATTGACAAGGAAGACAGGCCCTATAGGAAACTATGGTGTGATGATGTGTTTAAGAGACATCTGACTGTTATCCTAGGGAAATGGAAGCCCAAGGTAGCAGTGATGTCTTGGGAATTTGGGGGTATTTAAACTTTCCTCTCCATATTTTTTTGGTAGCTGACAAACTCAAATAGAAAACAAATGTACAGGTAGTTATAGTCTAGAGACACTGGCGGTTCTTCTGTGAAGGGAACAGAACGAATAAGAAAGATGACATTTGAAAAAAAAAAAGAGAGAGAGAGAGAAATTAAGCAAACTTCAGGGAATAAGTCAGTGTCAGAGAAGAAAGATAACTATAGGTAATGTTGCTTATAGTGGGCAAAGAGTCATTCACACAAGAGGCCTACAGGATCTGCATGAAAGAGCTTGCAAGGAGATTTTTTAAAAAATGGTGAATTTGGGAGACCTCTTGAGAAACCTATATGCAGGTCAGGAAGCAACAGTTAGAACTGTACATGGAACAGCAGACTGGTCCCCAATAGGAAAAGGAGTACGTCAAGGCTGTATATTGTCACTCTGCTTATTTAACTTATATGCAGAGTACATCATGAGAAACACTGGGCTGGATGAAGCACAAGCTGGAATCAAGATTGCCGGGAGAAATATCATTAATACGCAGATGACACCACCCTTATGGCAGAAAGTGAAGAGGAACTAAAAAGCCCCTTTATGAAAGTGAAAGAGGAAAGTGGAAAAGTTGGCTTAAAGCTCAACATTCAGAAAACTAAGATCATGGCATCTGGTCCCATCGCTTCATGGGAAATAGATGGGGAAACAGTGGAAACAGTGTCAGACTTTATTTTTTGGGGCTCCAAAATCACTGCAGCCATGGTGATTGCAGCCATGAAATTAAAAGACGCTTACTCCTTGGTAGGAAAGTTATGACTAACCTAGACAGCATATTGAAAAGCAGAGACATTACTTTGCACATCCATGTATAGATGTGAGAGTTGGACTATGAAGAAAGCTGAGCACTGAAGAAATGATGCTTTTGATCTGTGGTATTGGAGAAGACTCTTGAGAGTCCCTTGGACTGCAAGGAGATCCAACCAGCCCATCCTAAAGGAGATCAGTCCTGGGTGTTCATTGGAAGGACTGATGCTGAAGCTGAAACTCCAATATTTTGGCCACCTCATGTGAAGAGCTGACTCACTGGAAAAGACCCTGATGCTGGGAGGGATTGGGGGCAGGAGGAGAAGGAGACTACAGAGAATGAGATGGCTGGATGGCATCACCGACTCAGTGGACATGGGTTTGAGTAAACTCCGGGAGTTAGTGATGGACAGGGAGGCCTTGTGTGCTACGATTCATGGCGTCGCAAAAATTCAGACACGACTGAGCAACTGAACTGAACTAGGAAGGAAAAAGTAACACGACTAGTAAGTAAGCTGTAAGTGATAAAGGAGAAAGTGATTCCAAATATGAAGCTGAGATTAGATATAGAATTCTGCTATCACTTCTTAGATTAGAAAAGTGTTTTGACAGTTTGCCATGTGGAAACCACAGACTCTCTAGCACATTTTTGGGCAGTATCTAAATATTTGTGATATACTCATTCATCCACTTATTCTGTAAACAAGAACCTCTAGGAGTCAAATACTGGCAATAAAGACCCTCAAAAAGATAAGAAACTAGTAAAACATATTATTTTGAGGATGGGAGTGGCTTTCTTTAAGATAATGTGACAAATATTTCAGATGTGCTAAGTATTCTAAAAGATATTCCTGCTGGAGCAATATACACTGGTCAAAATTTCAATACAAAGAAAACAAGCTTTTGTTATTTCTGTGCTATTCCTATGCATTTTATCTATAGAGCAGCATCATTTAATACTCAAAGTGAAGTTCTTCAACATAGGTGGAATTCCTATTTTATGGAATAAAAAACATTCTTGCTATAAAGATAAAAAAGCTGCATTATTTTTGAGCAAAAATATGTGGGTCTGAGCATTAGTGCACTTGACTTCTGTTCACCTTCCCTCTCATCCATTTTAAATAGACAGGTGCCAAACACCTTGCTCATGCTGGCTTCAATTTTTTGTTCACTAGTTAATGAATCAGCATTTCAGGACATGCCAGATTGGCACTCTGCTGTCCATCAGTTGAATTGGTGGTTATTTTCACAACTGTTAGCACAGTACTTTTTTGTGATGTCATTGCTGTCCACTTTAATGACTTAAAAAAGGGAAGAAAATGGAAAAATGAGAATGCTGATATAGTGGCAAGAACTCAATATTTTCTTCTGAACTCCCTTACCTTCACTTCTAAAGAAATGCAGCTGAGACCAAAAAAATCAATTTTTTATGCTGAGTAACTCCTTAGCTTCTATGACATCAACATGAATAAACTTAAACCATTAAAGAAAAAGAAATGTCAAGAAAATAGTAATGATGGAAGTAAATATTCAAAATTGAAGTGTCATTAAATGAATGAGACTAATTTTAGTTTCTTGTAAATGAAAGTCACAGTTATAATGAATGACAATAGCTTGCATTTTTCCAGTTGGTATTTGTGCACCTTTATAGAAATGCTGTCTTAAGAAATGAAACACATAACTGCATGTTTGGAATTCCAGGTTCTGAAAGGCACTTTTCATCCATTATTGCATTTGCGATAAAAACAGGGAGTTTTTATTTAATTCTAGGAGTGGATTATTATCAGCCCCATCTCACTGATGACAAAACTGAAGTTTATTCAGAAACAGACATAGAAAACAGGCTTGTGGTTGCCAAGGAGCCAGGGGGTGGGGAAGGAATGGATTGAAAGTTTGGAATTAACAGATGCAAACTAGTATGAAGTGAAATGAAGTGAAGCCACTCAGTCATGTCTGACTTCTTGTGACCCCATTGACTGTAGTGTACCAGGCTCTTCCATCCATGGGATTTTCAAGCAAGAATACTGGAGTGGGTTACCATTTCCTTCTCCAGGAAATCTTCCCAACCCAGGGATTGAACCTGGGTCTCCCACATTGTAGGCAGACACTTTACCATCTGAGCCACCAGGGAAGTCCCTAGTATATACAGAATATGGATAGACAACAAGGTCATAATGCAAAACACAAAAACTATAGTCAATATCCTGTGATAAATCATATATATATGAGTCACTTCATCATATACCAGAAACTGACACAATATGGTAAATCAACTATGAGTCAATAAAATAAAATTTAAAAAAAACAAAAAAACAAACAAAAAAAAACCAAATCTGAAGTTTCTTAAGATGATAAATTGACCATGTTAAATAACTTTTGAATATTAAAGGTGAGACAGGTAGGGGTTCATAATTTGTCACCCTCAAATGTCACTGGCACAAAAATTATTTCAAGCTGAAAACAATCAAAGTCCATATGACTCATAAAGAAACACTTGTCTTCTCTCTAAATGCCTAAAAATAGTTTAAATTGAAAGTCTGTTCCTGGAATAGAATTATCACCAGAAATACCTGCAGAGAATATAAGCCAGGTGTGATGAAGAAACTCTTCAAACTGAGTTCATTGTGAGTCCCATTCTTTCTGACGGCCCAACAATCACTTATTTACCAAACATTTGCTTTTCCATCTTCATGTCAATTGCCTTCCTCCCTTCCAAAGTTCCAAAACCCTACCTCTAACAACCTCTTTTTTTCTTTTGCTGAAAAGGGGAGCACTTTGGCCATTTTGGTGAGTTACCCTGTTTTCATGGGTCTTTCCCATACATATGTGTTATTAAAATTTTGTTTGATTTTTTCTTGTTGATCTGTCTCATGTCCATTTAATTATTTGATCAGTCAGAAGAACTTACAATAGAGGATAATGTACTTTTTCCCCACAGACTCACATCACGTACTGACTATATATCTATGCTGCCACTGATAAGTCACGTCAGTTATGTCCGACTCTGCGTGACCCCATAGAGGGCAGTCCACTAGGCTCCCATCCCTGGCATTCTCCAGGCAAGAACACTGGAGTGGGTTGCCATTTCCTTCTCCAATGCATGAAAGTGAAAAGTGAAAGTGAAGTCGCTCAGTCGTGTCCAACTCTTAGTGACCCCATGGACTGTAGCCTAAGAGACTCCTCCATCCATGGGACTTTCCAGGCAAGAGTACTGGAGTGGGTTGCCATTGCCTTCTCCCGACTATATATCTATATCCACTTATAAATTTATTGCACTGAGCTAACAGATTCTTTGAAAATTTTATATTTTTCAGAGAAAATTCAGAGAAGACAATGGCAACCCACTCCAGTACTCTTGCCTGAAAAGTCCCATGGATAGAGGAGTCTGGTAGGCTGCAGTCCATGAGGTCGTAAGGAGTCAGACACGACTGATCGACTTCACTTTCACTTTTCACTTTCATGCATTGGAGAAGGAAATGGCAACCCACTCCAGTGTTCTTCCTTAGAGAATCCCAGGGATGGCGGAGCCTGGTGGGCTGCCATCTATGGGGTCGCAAAGAGTCGGACACGACTGAAGCAACTTAGCAGCAGAAACAGCAGCAGCATAAAAATAGAGAGTTATTTTTTCTGCAAAACTAGTATGAGAAAGATAACCTAATAAAATCTGAAGTTATTTTTGTTTGTTGTACCATTAATCACTCTTTCAGTCTATCGTCCCCCAAAAGCCAGAGTCAGGAATGACACTTTAGGTCTGAATTTTATGGAGAATGTAATTCTTGGGAGCAGAAGTAGGAGATAGGAGGTGGTGGAGGGAGAATGGAGGATTGATAGAAGTATCAGCTGAAGGTGTGCCCACAGTCTATATGCTGTTCGAGACATTCAATGAAGGCACATGGGATGAAGCCCAAGAGATGAATTTCAGATGACAAAGGGACACATCCATGGGCTCTAGCTCCACTGGTTGTGTCTCCAGTGAATCTGAGGTTCTTGCTATCCCGACACATATAGAATTCTTTGAGAGACAAAGAGATAGGTAAGTGGTGAATTTATTTTGAGAGAAACACAACTCATAGACAGGGTGAATTGTGTGGTGGGCCATCTTTGATGGCAAGAGGCCCTGAAATATGGCATGTTTAGAGTTTATGGGCTAGATAATTTTATAGTGGGAGGATTATTCCAATTATTTGGGGGAAGGGTGAAGATTTCCAGGATTTGGGTCACCATCCACGTTTTGGCCTTCTGTGGTTGGCTTCAGAATGATCATTATGCCTGTGAGTATGTCATTGAGAAGTTAATGCATTACAATAGGCACGTACTGAGGTTTATCTGATGATGCAGTCACTCACTTAGAGCAAGACATCCTGGACTATGAAGTAAGTGATCTTAGAAAAAATTTCTATGAACAAAGCTAGTAGAGGTGACAGAATTCCAGCAGAGGTATTTAAAATCTTATAAGATGATACTGTTGCAGTGCTGTACCCAATATGTCAAAAATTTGCAAATCTCAAAAGTGGCTACAAAACTGGAAATCCTTAGTATTCATTCCAAAACCAAAGACAGGCAATGACGAAGAATGTTCAGTTCCATTCAGTCATTCAGATGGGCCTGACTCTTTGTGACCCCATGGACTGTAGCATGCAAGGCTTCCCTGTTCATCACCAACTACCAGAGCTTACTCAAACTCATGTCCATAGAGTCGGTGATTCCAACAATCTCATCCTCTGTCGTCCCCTTCTCCTCCTGCCTTCAATCGTCCCCAGCATCAGGGTCTTTTCAAATGAGTCAGTTCTTTACATCAGGTGGCCAAAGTATTGGAGCTCCAGCTTCACCATCAGCCCCTCAGTGAATATTCAGGACTGATCTCCTTTAGGATGGACTGGTTGGAGCTCTTTGTAGTTCAAGAGTCTTCTCCAACACCACAGTCAAAAGCATCAATTCTTCAGCGCTCAGCTTTCTTTATAGCCCAACTCTCACATCCACACATGACTATTGGAAAAACCATAGCTTTGACTAGATGGATCTCTGTTTACGAAGTAATGTCTCTGCTTTTTAAACCTAGGTTGCCTAGATTGGTCATTGCTTTTCTTCCAAGGAGCAAGTGTCTTTTAATTTCATGGTTGCAATCATCATATGCAGTGAATTTGGAGCCCAAAAAAATAAAGTCTCGCAAATAGATGGGGAAACAATGGAAAGAGTGAGAGACTTTATTTTTTTGTCCTTTATTGAGCCCATCTTTGCATGAAATGTTCCCTTGGTATCTCTAATTTTCTTGAAGAGATCTCTAGTCTTTTCCATTCTGTTGTTTTCTACTATTTCTTTGCATTGATCACTGAGGATGGCTTTCTTATCTCTCCTTGCTATTCTTTGGAACTCTGCATTCAAATGCGTATATCTTTCCTTTTCTCCTTTGCCTTTCACTTCTCTTCTTTTCACAACTATTTGCAAGGCCTCCTCAGACAACCATTTTGCCTGTTTGCTTCTTTTTCTTGGGGATGGTGTAGATCACTGCCTCCTGTACAATGTCACAAAACTCTGTTCATAGTTCTTCAGGCACTCTATCAGATCTATTCCCATGAATCTGTTTGTCACTTCCACTTTAAAATTGAAAGAGATTTGATTTAGGTCATATCTGAATGGTCTAGTGGTTTTCCCTACTTTTTTCAATTTAACTCTGAATTTGGCAACAAGGAGTTCATGATTTGAGCCATAGTCAGTTCCCAGTCTTGTTTTTGTTGAGTGCATAGAGTTTCTCCATCTTTGGTTGCAAAGAATATAATCAATCTGATTTCAGTATTGACCAACTGGTGATGTCCATGTGTAGAGTCTTCTTTTGTGTTGTTGGAAGAGAGTAATTGCTATGACCAGTGTGTTCTCTTGGCAAAACTTTATTAGCTTTGCTCCACTTCATTCCATACTCCAAGGCCAAATTTGCCTGTTACTCCACGTGTTTCTTGACTTCCTACTTTTGCATTCCAGTCCCCTGTAATGACAAGGACACTTTTTGTGTGTGTTCATTCTAGAAAGTCTTGTAAGTCTTCATAAAACCATTGAACCTCAGCTTCTTCAGCATTATTGGTTGGGGCATAGACTTGGATTAGTGTGGTATTGAATGATTTGCCTTGGAAATGAACAGAGATCATCCTGTCATTTTTGAGATTGCATCCAAGCATAGCATTTCAGACTTCTGACTATGATGACTAATGCTTTTCTTCTAAGGGATTCTTGCCCACAGTAGTAGATATAAGGGTCATCTGATTTAAATTCACCAATTCCAGCCCATTTTAGTTTGCTGATTCCTAAAATGTAGAAGCAGAGACATTACTTTGCCAAAAAAGGTCCATCTACTCAAAGTTATGGTTTTTCCAGTGGTCATGTATGGATGTGAGAGTTGGACTGTGAAGAAAACTGAGCACTGAAGAAATGATGCTTTTGATCTGTGGTGTTGGAGAAGACTCTTGAGAATCCCTTGGACTGCAGGAGATCCAACCAGTCCACCCTAAAGGAGATCAGTCCTGGGTATTCATTGGAAGAACTGATGCTGAAGCTGAAACTCCAATACTTTGGCCGCCTGATGCGAAGCGTTGACTCATTGGAAAAGACCCTGATGTTGCGAGGGATTGGGGGCAGGAGGAGAAGGTGGCGACAGAGGATGAGATGGCTGGATGGCATCACAGACTCGACGGACATGAGTTTGAGTAAACTCTAGGAGTTGGTGATGGATAGGGAGGCCTGGCGTGCTGCGATTAATGGGGTTGCAAAGAGTCGGGCAAGACTGAGCGACTAAGCTGAACTGAACTGAAAATGTTAATGTTCACTCTTGCCATATCCTGTTTGGCCACTTCCAATTTGCCTTGATTCATGGACCTAACCTTCCAGGTTCTTATGCAATATTGTTCTTTACAACATTGGACTTTACTTCCATCACCAGTCACATCCACAAATGCGTGTTGTTTATACTTTAATTCCGACTCTTCATTCTTTCTGGAGTTATTTCTCCACTGATCTCCAGCATCACATTGGGCACCTACCAACCTGGGGAGTTCATCTTTCAGTGTCCTATCTTTTTGTCTTTTCATACTGTTCATTGGGTTCTCAAGATAAGAATACTGAAGTGGTTTGCATTCCCTTCTCCAGGGGACCACATTCTGTCAGAACTCTCAACTATGACCTGTCCATCTTGGGTGGCCCTACACAGCATGGCTGATAGTTTCATTGGGTTAAATGAAACACACTCTGTTCCGTGTGACCACATTGGTTAAATTTCTGTGATTGTGGTTTTCAGTCTGTCTGCCCTCTGATGGAGAAAAATAAGAGGTTTGTGGAAGCTTCCTGATGGGAGAGACTTTCTGGTGGGAGGGGCCATGCTCAGTAAGTCTTTAATCCTATTTTCTGTTGATGGGTGGGGCTGTGTTCCCTCTTTGTTATTTACCTGGGGCCAAACTATGGAGGTAATGAAGATAATGGCAACCTCCTCAAAAGGTCCCAAGCAGGCACTGATGCACTCAGCGCCCCTGATCCTGCAGCAGGCCACCACTGAGAAACACCTCAGCTGGAGACTCCTGGACACTCACAGGCAAGTCTGGGCCAGTCTCTTGTGGGGCCACTGCTCCTTTCTCCTGGGTCTTGGTGCACAGGAGATTTTGTTTGTGCCTCCAAGAGTCTGTTTCCCCTGTCTTGTGTAAGTTCTGGAGGCTCAGTGGTGGGTTATCTCCTCACATTCACTCCTGCACTGTGCAGCCTCCACCTCAGCACCACGCAGCCACTGTTTCACTGTTCAAGAAGCTTACAAAATACAGACACCACTCCAGTGCTGTGTAGCTGTGGCTTCTGGGTCCAGATGCAGAAGATTAACATGTGTGTACTTGCTCAGTCATGTCCAACTCTTTGCAGAGTACATTCTGTGAAATGCTGGTTGGATGAATCTAAAGCCAGAATCAAGACTGCTTGGAAAAATATCAACCACCTCAGATATGCAAATGAAAACACTCTAATGACAAAAAGTGAAGTGGAACTAAACAACATCTTGATGTAGGTTACTCAAAGACAGTGAAAAACTGGCTTGAAATTCAACTTTAAAAAAAAACAAAAAACAAAAATAAAACTAAGGTCATGACATCCAGTCCCATCGCTTCATGGAAAATCTAAAGGGAGAAAGTGGAAGCAGAGACAGATTTTATTTTCTTGGGCTCCAAAATCACTGTAGACAGCGACTGCAGCCATGAAATTAAAAAACTTTTGCTCCTTGTAAGGAAAGTTATGACAAACCTATACAGCATATTAAGAAGCAGAGACATCACTGATGACAAATGTTCATATTGTCAAAGCTATTGCTTTTCCAGTGGTCATGTACTGATGTGAGAGTTGGACCATAAAAAAGGCTGACTGCTGAAGAATTGATGCTTTTGAATTTGGTACTAGAGAAGACTCCTGATAGTCTCAAGACTCTCAAGTAGATTGCAAGGAGATCAAATCAGTCATTCCTAAAGGAAATCAGTCCTGAATATTCATTGAAAGGACTGATGCTGAAGCTTAAACGTCAATACTTTGGCCACCTGATTGAAGAACTGACTCATTAGAAAAGACCCTGATGCTGGTAAAGATTGAAGGCAGGAGAAAAAGGGGATGGCAGAGGATGAAATGGTTATATGGCATCACTGACTCAATGGACATGAGTTTGAGTAAGTTCCAGGAATTAGTGATGGATAGAGAAGCCTGGCATGCTGCAGTCCATGTGATTGCAAAGAGTTAGACATGACTGAATGACTGAACTGAACTGGACTGAGGGTGATGGGAGGAAGAGTGATGAAGAACTCAGAGAATCTTGCCAGTTGCTTCACTTAAGCAGTTGCCTAAATAGAGATGTTATTTAACAAAGCTTATACAGAGGAGAAAAAGGTAGCTTGAAGGTAGGGGGTGAGGTTTAACAACTTTCAGCTTGTGAGTGGTGTTTGGGTTTCTCTGTGTTTGTAGGATATGTGAGTGTGTATGTGTGTGTATGAGTACTGTCCACATGCAGATGGCCGATTAGCAGGTACAGGAAGGTTTCCAGGTTTAAGAGACATGTGGGCATTGTTGAAACTTGGGGTAGCATGGATGAAAGTAACAAGAGTGCAAAAGGTGGGGAAAATGCTAAAAATGGAATGTGGGAAACTAGTACTTAAGGCAGAGGAAGAGGGGCTGATGATGTCTGTGAAAAAAAGTCAGAGGGAAGTTTTCTCAGAGAAGACCCGAGGGAAAATAGCAGCAGAAAGCCAAGGAGAATGTTTAAGATAGCTGTAATCAGAATTCCCATCAATGCTATAAGGAAATCCAGAAAGAATTTGCAAGATGTTTTTAATTTTAACAGGTCATAATCACTGATGACCCTGG
The DNA here is from genome assembly GCF_963930625.1 of Muntiacus reevesi. NCBI lineage: Eukaryota > Metazoa > Chordata > Mammalia > Artiodactyla > Cervidae > Muntiacus > Muntiacus reevesi. The sequence continues at coordinate 195,897,125 of NC_089251.1, read as the reverse complement.
CTACAGTCAGAGGTTGTGATAAAAGACTGACCCCAGTAAGTAAAGGTGTTGAGTGTGTTTTGGGGGATGGGTAGGGAAACAGGAGGAGGCGGCAAGGGCTTAATGGGAGTAGCGAGCACTAATAGAACACATGAAGAGAACAGCGCTGGGGGAGCAGCCTACGAGGTGAAAGCTGATTTGATTTTAAATTTTTGAGTGTGTCAGAAGGCTGAGTCGTCTCAGGCAGAGAAGGAAAAATTCAGTTATAGAAAGCCAGTTAATAATTAACAGAGCAAGATTCCAGCACCATTTACAATAACCAAAACACAGAAACAACATACGTGTCCAACAACCAATAAATGGATAAAGAAGATATGGTAAACATCTATAATGGAATATCAATCAGCCTATAGAAGATTGAAATAATGACACTTGTAGCGACATGGATAGACCTAAAAAGTATCATATTATTGACAGTTTTCAGTGAACGATGTCAGATTCATGATCTCTAAAGAAGAAGATTTAGCTTTGGGACCAGGGATCAGGCTTGATCACTCAAGAGCTTTTATGTAGCAGAGTTTTATTGAAGTGAAAAAGGGACATGGACATCAGAAGGGGGATGGAGAGTGCCCCCCTCGCTAGTCTAAGCAAGGTAGTTATATATTTTTTAATTGGTTATTGCAATGAATCAAAAGAATGTCTCATGGTTGTAAAGATCTTACTAGACCCACTCCCATAATATACATTTTAAGATAAGATGACTGGTCAGAAGGTTCTCAAGAAGGAGAAACATGTCCTCAAGCAGAATACGTTGTTGTTATATAATCCTTACTAAGGAATGTGGGAAAAAAGACATTTGTCATTTCCTCCTCCTTGAGAATTCCAGACTCCTATCTCCTCCTTGAGAGCCCCAAACCCCTTTCTCCTCCTCCTCAGGGATCCTGGACTTTTTATTAACCTGCCTAGGAATTGACTCTCTCATTCCCCCTTTTCTTTTAGAATGATGTTGCCAAGGGAAAGGGGTATCGTTTTCTTTCCATAACTACTTCCTGCTGCGATGGGGCACTGCCCCTAAATTGTTGCGGCAACATATTCTCCTAACCCTCATATTGACCTCTCCAGTCCAGGGGCTCCAAATAATAGTTGGAGGAGGCTGTGGCACTTGTAGGAGCCTGGACAGTCATTTGTAACGTAAAAGCTTTCTGACTGTTAGAAACAAATCTGGTTACACAGTTACAGATGCAGGAAAAAAAAACAGTAAAAGCAAAACAATTAGATTTATTATGATTAATATAGTTTTCCACCATGGGGAACTAGTTAACATTTCCCAAAGTGAGGTGACTGAAGTTTCAGTAGAATCTATAGCCTGAATCATCTTGTCCATGTGTTTAGGAAAGTGAGTAACATTAGTGTTCATATCTGATATAAATGTACAACATTGGGTATGAATAATGCACAAGTACCTCCTTGTGCAGCCAATCTGTTTTGTGAAACCACCTTTCTAATTTGCATTTGTTCAGCATTAAGGGCTGAAATAGCTTTTTGAGAATCTTGTAACGCCTGTTCAGCAAAGTTAGTCAGAGCATCAACTCGTAGCATAACATCTGTGGATCCCAGAGAGGGAATGAACATTGCAGCCAGATAATCGTACCAGTGAAATATAGACCTTGCTCAACATGTTTTAAGGTGTGGAAGGTTAGCTGACTTCTCTGAAAACTCCGAAAATATGAAGCCATGAGTAAAAGCTAGACCTAGAGTTCATCTCCCTATCCCCGAGGGGAAGCCACGCCCACAGGTAAGAGCCACATACCCAATAGATGCCGTTTGGAGCGAGCCAACGTGACTGAGGGATCTAGCCTCAGTCAGCGCCTGGCCAGGCAAAAGGAGGACATGAACTGGGACTGGAAAACACAGCAATGATTACATGGCATATTTCTTGAGGCAAAAACACCCCAATTATTTCCAATCGTTATACTTAAGTTGTCAGCTAACTTCCGGGGCTGGATCTGTTGGTTCCTGCATATGGAAGAATTGGATACTAGGTGTTCCTTTTTAGGAGTTAACCATATAACCTCATCCCATATTTAATAAACATCACGTAGAAAACCACCAGATGTAGACCCATTTACCTTTTCATGTGCCACAAAATAGTCATTAAACCAAGATAATGTATAATCAAAGTTGAAAGTCACATTATGTCCATAGTTAAGGTACAAAGTGCTTTATCAGTCCATCTTAGGATTGTTAGATGTCATCAGATCAAGAAGTGTCACTGGTTTTTGGTGGTAAAGGTATTTGCAGAGTTGAAGTCCTTTCCTTGAAGTGGAGAAACCCAGCATGGGAAGCCTTCAATTGATGAGGAGGTTGAAAAGGTGAAAACTGAGTCACATGCTTAATTCTAAGCCTTCAGGATCTATGACAATATCTGTGAGCAAAAACAGTCTGTCATAGAGACAATCCCTTCTTCTTATGGGCAGTTTGAGCCCTCATTAAAGTTATGGGTAAAACTTTAAACCAATTGTCCTGTGTTTCCTGAGTTAGCTTATGCAGATGCCTCTTAATGATGTCCTTAGCCTTTTCAACTTTCCTGAGGATTGGGGGCTCCAGGAACAGTGTAAGTGATATTCTGTTTGTTGAGCTTTTGACATCCCTTGAGTTACAGCAGCTTTAAAGGTGGAGCCACTGTCGCTCTGAACTTTACAGTTTAAGATCCCACTTAGATCATGAGAAGTCAGTACAGGAAGATTTTGTCTGTTCATTAACCTTGGGCTTTAGTGAATACTGCTTTTGATGTGAAAATAGGTGCAGGTCATTGAGCTTGATAACGACAGGAACAGCATTTTGTGTTCAACCCACGGTTTTTCCATCAGCCCACACTCTAAGATTTACATTTTGTTCAATTAATGGGAGAGAAAGAGCAGGCTCCATGTTCATGAAAAGAGAGGCCTGGACCTTGCTCAGTATATCACTATCCAGAAGGGGTGAGGGAGATTCTGGCAAGATTAGAAACTCGAGAAAATAGCACAGAGTCCTACTTGCAGTTTAAAGGACAACTGAAGTAATAACATTTGGCTCACCCAGACAGTCCCATTACGGTAGTGGATCAGGCGGAAAGTAGACCAGGGGCTTCAGTGAGCACAGAGAAAATTGTCCCAGTGTCCAAAAGAAGCCAGCTGATTGGCCCGCCACAGTTATTAATACCGGGTTCCTCAGGTGTAATTAGGATGGAAGCTCGTGTGGGGACCCCGGGCACCTTCAGTCCCTACTGTGTTGAGAGTCCAAGCCCTGGGGCCTGCACCTTGGGGGGCAGTCTTTTCTCCAGTGTGGTCCTTGCAGGCTGGACATGGAGCTGGGGGCAGCTTAGATGCCTGAGGGCAATCCTGCTTGAGATGCTCCTCCCTTCCACAGTAATAACAAGTCCACCCCTTTTCACCTGGGCCCCTCTGGGCATTTTTCTCAGACTGTTTAAGAGTGGATCTAACAGCCATTGTTGGGGCTTCAGTCTATTGCCTGGTTCTTTTCTGTTCTTGTTTTCCTCTTCATTTTCTCTATCATAATACACCATCTGAGCCAGCTGTAACAGTTTTTGTTGTTGTTGCTGTTGTTGTTGTTGTTTTTAAATTGACTTGGTCCAAACACGTGTTTTCATAACTTATGGCAGATATCTGGAGCTGACTGTGTGAAAAATCTATTTTTTAAGATCATTCCTCCTCTGCATTTTCGGGAGCAATGTCAGTAAACTTGCAGAGAGCTTCCCATAGTCTGTCTAGGAATTTACCAGGAGTTTCTTTCTCTCCCTGTTCTATTTCAGCCAACTTAGCATAGTCTATAATGTCTCAGCATGTACCCTCTTGAGTCCTTAAAGAATACATCCAGCCCAGGCTGGATGCCTGAGACAAGTGCTTGGGCCTGGTGCACTGGGAAGACCCAGAGGAATCGGGTGGAGGGGGAGGTGGGAGGGGGGATCGGGATGGGGAACACATGTAAATCCATGGCTCATTCATGTCAATGTATGACAAAAACCACTACAATATTGTGAAGTAATTAGCCTCCAGCTAATAAAAACAAATGGGGAAAAAAAAAAAAAAAGAAGAAGAAAGAAAGAAAAAAGAATATATCCAGCAAAGCGGCTCTGTTATGGGAACTGCTCAGCTTCCAGTAGGGAGGAGGGCTATTGCATGTTCCCTCTTTCCCTTTGTCTCACATTCAAGCCATTCATCTCCAAAAGCAGTAGCTCCCCAAAATGCAAGTTCTCGGGTCAGGAGTCAGTGTCTATCCTAAGACATGCATTACATCTCTCCAAGTAAGGTCATAGAGTAAAGTTAGTCCCACAAAGACTTCTATGTACTTTTTGGAGCCACAATTGGGACTGTTAGAATTTCTACCGAGGCTGAGTCAACCCCTCCTGGAAGGGTGACCTAATTCTCAGCCTTTTAGTTGGGAACCCTGCATACAGGGACAAGGTAAGAGGATAGCTGAAGGTTTCACACCCAAGTCTGGACCCTTAGGACGTAAGTCTGCCATGTCTCATGGAGAGGTAAAGAGCAATGCATATGTCACTTCTACCGATTTCCCTTGTTTTCTACAGAACCAATCTAATTACAAAGCATTATTATAATTGAGACCCTTCAACAGGCCAGCCTTCCCCATCTTCCAAAGAATACCGTGGCCATTAAGTATCACAGAAGATCAGGCATGTCTTTTTAAACTCTGGGGATCAAACGTTCCAGTTTTAAAAATACATTTTAAAGGGGTGGTTCTGGAACTGCCAGCTCACATCTGTAAGAGGGAAAAAAAACTGCATCCACAGCTGTGGCTTCTTTCCACGGAGGCGTCCTTCCCTGTTTTAGATGGGGGTGTAGACGGACTTTCCACTGAAGCTTCCCTTCCCGACTCAGACTTAGTCTGTCCCTTGCCAACGCAGGCGTCTCCCAGTTCTACCACCGAGGTAGAGTGGAGACGCGCCAGGGGTAGACCCGATGGCATCCCAGGTTGATTTCCAGTTCCTTACCACCAAGACCTTCGGTTGATTTCCCCTTTTCCTCTGACACCGCTCAGGGTGGAGCGGAGCAGGCTTTTGGAGTGTTTCCCAAGCTAGACTACTCGGGGAAGTATCCATTGGCGTGTTCTGGGGCACGGTCCTGACCACAGTGGAAACGGTGAGTCATAAAGGGACAAACAACAACCTAATGTCCCTTGAGTGCCACCACACCAGCATATGTGATAGCAAAAGGGTCAGCCAGTGAGGAAAAGTGAGGGCCAGTCCTTCCGGTTCATTTCCACAGCTTCTACAAAAGAAATGTCTAAGGGGTTGAGACAGAAGGCATCAGAGAGCCTTCTCTGGTCTGCTAAGAGCTAGCACTACCAAAGAAGAAAGCCCACTGTAATTCCAATCCAACCACACCCTGCAGTTCCCGATCTGTGTCCTCAAAAGCCTCATGGTCACCAGCAACGCCTCCAGCCATGTAGTTTAGAGGCAGAGCTATGACAAGGACTCACTTTTAGGACTCTGGTCCCCGAGGCAGTCAACCAAGAGAGTGGCCTCTAGCCTGAGAGATGTTCCTGGAGCTGGAGCTCCGCTTCCCTCCCAAACGTGCTCACATAACTTTCAGCTCCTCGAAAGGCTAGGTGCTTCCATACTTGGGGTCTAATAAAAGTGCATAGTGATGGCATGAATCACAAATCCACTGAAAGTCTTTGATCCGACAGGTTAGTTTAGTAGTTCTAACTCCCCACACAATTACAAAATGGGCAGAAAGACCAGGAAACGGTGATGCAGAAAGGAAAGTTCGGCCCACACGTTTGGCCCATTTCTTGCCACTCCCCTCATAGGGATGTTGGGTGTCTGTCGTCATTGACAAGTTGGTACAAACCCCTACAAGGCTCCCCTTTTGGGGCTGCCTTCAGTCATTACGTGGCACCGCAAAATTGCAGAGCAGAGCTCATCAAATGCTTTGTCTGGGGTGGGTGGGGGGAGGGCATCTATTCACACAAGCACAACCATAGAGTTAGTAAAGTAAAGCAGAAAACACGGACATTGAGAAAGCAGAGAGGCTACAGCGCTGAGTGTTCTTACCTTGTCCTGAAGATCCCGGGCCACCCCCCAAGATGATAGCTTGCAGTGAAGGATATCAGATTTGTTATCTCTGAAGAACATTTAGCTTCAGGACCGGGGGCCCTAACCCTAACCCTAACTCAAAAGTTTTTGTGTAGCAGAGGTTTTTTAAAATGGAAAAGAGACAGAGAAAGCTTCTAACATAGGAATCAGAGTGGGGACAGGGATCGCCCCCCTCAGTAGTCTAAGCAAGGTAGTTATGTACTTTTTAAATTGGTTATTACAATAAATCAAAAGAATGTCTCATGGTTGTAAAGATCTTACTAGGCCCACTCCCATAATATACAGTTTAAGATAACATGATAGGTCAGAAGGTTCTCAAGAAGGAGAAACATGTCCTCAAGCAGAATACATTGCTGTTATATATCCCTTACTAAGACTAAGGAATGTGTGTGTGGGGGGGCGGAGGGGGGAGTGTCGTTTCCTCCTCCTTGGGAATTCCAGACCCCTATCTCCTCCTTGAGAGCCCCAGGCACATTTCTCCTCCTCCTTCTCCTCCTCCTCCTCGGGACCCGGGACTTCTTATCAGCCTGCCTAGGAATTGACTCTCTCACTGTGTGAAGTAAGTCAGAGAAAAACAAACATCTCGTGATATCACTTATATGTAGCCAGAGAAAGACAAATATCATATGATATCACTTATATGATATCACTTACATGTATCATATGGCACAAATGAACTTATTTCAAAAAAAAAAAAAAAAAGACTCACATAGAAAACAAACTTATGGTCACCAAAAGAGAGAGGGAGAGTGGGATAAATTAGGAGTTTGGGATTAGCATACACTTACAACTTTATATGTTGTTTTTCAGCTGCATAACATTTTCTGATTTTTTGTGACCCCATGGACTGCAGCATACCAGGCTTCCCTGTCTGCCATCAGCTCCCTGAGATCACTCAAACTCGCATCCATTGAGCTGGTGATATCACGTAACCATGTAATCCTCTGTTGTCCTCTTCTTCTCCTGCCTTCAATCTTCCCCAGCATCAGGGTCTTTTCTAATCATTTGGCTCTTTGCATTAGGTGGCCAAAGTATTGGAGCTTCAACTTTATCATCAGTCCTTCCAATGAATATTTAGGTTTGATTTCCTTTAGGACTGACTGGTTGTATCTCCTTGCATTCCAAGGTCCTTTCAGGAATCTTCTCCAACACCACAGCTCAAAAGCATCAATTCTTCAGCGCTCAGTTTTGTTTATAGTCCAACTTTCACATCCATACATGACCACTGGAAAAACCCTAGCTTTAACTAGATGGGCCTTCATTGGCAAAGTAATGTCTCTGCTTTTTAACATGCTGTCTAGGTTTGTTATAACTTTTCTTCCAAGGAGCAAGTGTGTTTTAATTTCATGGCTGCAGTCACCATCTGCAGAGATTTTGGAGCCCATGGAAATAAAGTCTCTCACTGTTTCCATTGTTTCCCCATCTATTTGCTACTAGTGATGGGACTGGATGCCATGATCTTCATTGTTTGAATGTTGAGTTTTAAGCCAGGTTTTTCACTCTCCTCTTTCACCTTCAACAAGAGGCTCTTTAGTTCTTATTCACTTTCTTCCAGAAGGTGGTGCCATCCACATGTCTGAGGTTATTGATACTTCTCCAAACAATATAGATAAACAACAAAGACTTACTGTGTATCAGGGGGAACTATGCTCAATATCTTATAATAATCTAAAAAGGAACAGAATATGAAAAATAATGTATGTATGTGCATATATATGTATATAACTGAATCTCTATGCTGTATACTCGAAACTAATACAACATTGTAAATTTCAACTTAGAAAAAGAAAACTAAAAAGTAGCATGCTTCCAAAATAGGTATGAAGAGGTGTTGCTAGTATATTGTTTGTCAGTTGTTTATTTTTTGTCTGGACTCTGTGAGTCAGCTATGTGCACATGGGCCCATCTTCTTAATTTATTTATGACTCTTCCCCATTTGTAATAACAAAAGTTTGAATTATATGATCAATGAGACTTAGTCTGGAGCTGTGTGTGTGTGTGTGTGTGTGTGTGTGTTTTATTTGAAGGATAATTGCTTTACAGAATGTTATTGTTTTCTGCCAAGTATCAACATGAATCCATCATAGTAGTCTGGATATTAATAAAGACACTTCTCTCAAAACAGGCAAAATCATCACCAGTTTAGAGAACACTGTGCAACCTTTTGCCCTAATTGCTATTTATCCCAAGACCATTTCAGATGTTTCAGGCTGTTTTGACGGTGACATGAGATTCCACTGGGATCTTAATCAACAGTCTGTATTAGGAAGCACTGTCACCTTCTGGATCTTCATATTTATCGTCTAGTGAATTATTTCACCATTCCCCAGGAGACACATCCTGGAAATCATTTCTGTTGAACTTGAATAGAGAAGGCATCATTTCAACAGACACCCATCCTGTTTAGAAAGGCATTGATATTCTAAAGCAAACAAGCATGGCCAGGACATGTTTAGGGTTTTTTGTTTGTTGGTTGGTTGCTTGGTTTTCTCCCAAGCTATATGACACTATGACTACATTACAAAAAATGCAGCAAAATGCTCTCTGTTAGCTTAACTACAGAACATAATGGACTGTGGGTAACTTCAGGTAATTAATGAGGAGGAAGCTAATTAACACCGAGGGTTACAGCAGGTTTATGATTTCCTCCACCTGCCCTTGGCACCTGCTGACCACTATGTCGAGGCCCTATCTTCCTCTGACTATCATCTGAGAATCTGAAATCTCAGATTTCCCTATTAAGAAACAGAGACCAGACAAGCACCCCCATGTTAGATCCCCTTTATCAGGATGACTGCCCTGGCCTAGCTGCAGAAAGTCTAGTGACGGACGCTCCTGTTGCACCTGCTTAGCAGAGCAGCTTCTACCATAAGCCAGAGAAAGCAACAGCAGAACTAAAATGTTCACATTTTTAAATTTCCACAATTATTTTGTTGACTATCCCAGTGTTTTCAAGGGAGGTCTCAGAGGAAATGACATTGTGGTGCCTAAGTCCATCCTTAAACTCTACCACTCAATATAGCCACTTGAGTATAATCATCCATGTGACAAGAGGCATGCTCCTTTAACTACTTTTTTTTTTTTTTTTTTTTACTTTCAGAAAGGAGTACATCATTTAAAAGCAGTGAGTAGCTAAATTTAGATTTCAAAATGCTGAGAGTCAGTAGCATAGAAATAAATGTTTTGAGTAAAATCTTTTTATTTTTTTTTTGAGTAAAATCTTAAAATAACTATGATAGAAGTCCCCATAGTCTGGTGCCATGAATATTTGTTGGGTTTTTTAAAAACATATCTCAAGTTAGTTTAAAGTAGAAAAAGGAGTTATGTAGAAAATCAAAAAAGGAGAAGAAACATAGGAGTCAGGGGTGGGGGTTGAATTGTGACTCTTTCTGTTTCCTTTTTCTGATCCTATCCTCAGGAGTGTTCGCTCTTTATCATTCATTTAATCCATGAAGATGGAATCCTGGCTTTCAGCTCACCCTGTCTCACATCTTTCCCAGTTTCTCTCACCATTTGTTTGAAAACCAAAAAATATCTAGTAACACCAGTCTAGTAAAAACACTGCCTGCAGTCGTCGCCCTACTGATTGCTTGGAAGAATCCTCCTGCTCAGCATTTGAGGCAACTGTTGTTGCTTAGTCATTCAGCCATGTACTACTCTTTGCCACACTATGGACTGTAGCCCGCCAGGCTCCTCTGTCTATGGAAGTTTTTAGGCAAGGATACTGGAGTGGGTTGCCATTTCCTTCTCCAGGGGGTCTTCCCAACTCAGAGATCAAACCCAGGTCTCCTGCATTGGCAGGTGGATTCTTTACTACTGAGCCCCCTGGGAAACCACTTAATGTAATAACGCCTGGTTACTCAGGAGAGCCCTGAATCCTAGTCCTCATGGTCCCAACCAGGCGGAGTATTCCAAATGGGGAAAGGGTGTAAAAGGAAAAAGCAGCCACAAATATCAAATGCATATGATTAGGGCAGAAAGAGGGAAAGAGTGATTTTACTTGGTTACCTGGGACATACATAACATATTAGATGGTGCTTCTGTTGAACCTTGAAAGACAAATATGTGGTCACAAAGACAGAGCAGGCTGAGGGGGAGGGAGACCTCCAAAGAGTATACTACCCAAAACAATCTATAGATTCAATGCAATCCCTATCAAGCTACCAATGCTATTTTTCAGAGAACTAGAACAAATTATTTCACAATTTGTATGGAAATACAAAAAAAAAAAAAACCTTGAATAGCCAAAGCAATCTTGAGAAAGAAGAATGAAACTGGAGGAATCAACCTACCTGACTTCAGAATATACTACAAAGCTACATTCATCAAGGCAGTATGGTACTGGTACAAAGACAAAAATATAGATCAATGGAACAAAATTGAAACCCCAGAGATAAACCCATCCACATATGGACACCTTATATTTGACAAAGGAGGCAAGAATATACAATGGAGAAGAGACAATCTCTCTAACAAGTGGTTCTGGGAAAACTGGTCAACCATTTGTAGAAGAATGAAACTAGAACACTTTCTAACACCATACAGAAAAATAAACTCAAAATGTATTAAATATCTAAATGTAAGACCAGAAAATATAAAACTCCTAGAGGAAAACATAGGCAAAACACTTTCTGACATAAATCACAGCAGGATACCCACCTCCCAGAGTAATGGAAATAAAGAAAAAATAAAAAATGGGACCTAATTAAACTTAAAAGCTTTTGCACAATGAAGGAAATTATAAGCAAGGTAAAAAGATAACCTTCAAAATGGGACAAAATAATAACAAATGAAGCAATGGACAAAGAGTTAATCTCAAAAATATACAAGCAACACCTGCAACTCAATTCCAGAAAAATAAATGACCCAATCAAAAAATGAGCCAAATAACTAAACAGACATTTCTACAAAGAAGACATACAGACAGCTAACAAACACATGAAAAGAAGTTCAACATCACTCATTATCAGAGAAATGCAAATCAAAACCACAATGAGGTACCATCTCACACCAGTCAGAATAGGTGCTATCAAAAAGTCTAAAAACAGTAAATTTTGGAGAGGATGCAGAGAAAAAGGAACCCTCTTATACTGTTGGTGGGAATGCAAACTAGTAAAGCCACTATGGAGAACAGTGTGGAGATTCCTTAAAAAACTAGAAATAGAACTGACATATGACCCAGCAATCCCACTGCTGGGCATACACACTGAGGAAACCAGATCTGAAAGAGACACGTGTACCCCAATGTTCATCACAGCACTGTTTATAATAGCCAGGACATGGAAGCAACCTAGATGTCCATCAGCAGATGAATGTGTAAGAAAGCTATGGTACATATGCACACTAGAATATTACTTAACCATTAAACAGAATGCACTTGAATCATTTCTAATGAGCTGAATGAAAGTGGAGAATATTATACACAGTGAAGTAAGTCAGAAAGAAAATCACCAATACAGTATACTAATGCATATATATGGAATTTAGAAAGATGGTAATGATGACCCTATATGCGAGACAGCAAAAGAGACACAGATGTAAAGAACAGTCTTTTGGACTCTGTGGGAGAAGGCAAGGGTGGGATGATTTGAGAGGGTAGCGTTGAAACGTGTATATTATCATATGTGAAGTGGATCACCAGTCCAGGTTTGATGCATGAGACAGGGTGCCCAGGGCTGGTGCAGTGGGATGACCCTGAGGGATGGAATGGGGAGGGGGTCATGGATGGAGAACAGATGTGTGTCCCTGACTGATTCATGCCGATGTATGGCAAAAACCACTACAATATTGTAAAGTAATTAGCCTCCAATTAAAATTAATTAATTAATTAAAAAAAATACTGCAGGCAAGCACCTTCTTGGGGAATACAATTAGTGTGGCAAAAGTTTGGATAGGTGAGGAGATTTCTTCAAGGAAATTAGAGATATGAAGCGAACATTTCATGCAAAGTTGGGTCTGATAAAGGACAGAAATGGTATGGACCTAACAAAGCAGAATATATTAAGAAGAGATGGCAAGAATACACAGAAGAACTGTACAAGAAAAGACCTTCACGACCCAGATAATCACGATGGTGTGATCACTCACCTAGAGCCAGACATCCTGGAATGCGAAGTCAGGTGGACCTTAGAAGGCATCACTACGGACAAAGCTAGTGGAAATGATGGAATTCCAGTTGAGCTATTTCAAATCCTGAAAGATGATGTCGTGAAAGTCTTGCACTCAATATGCCAGTAAATTTGGAAAACTCAGCAGTGGCCACAGGACTGGAAAAGGTCCGTTTTCATTCCAATCCCAAAGAAAGGCAATTCCAAAGAATGCTCAAACTACCGCACATTTGCACTCATCTCACACACTAGTAAAGTAATGCTCAAAATTCTCCAAGCCAAGCTTCAGCAATACGTGAACCATGAAATTCCAGATGTTCAATTTGGTTTTAGAAAAGGCAGAGGAACCAGAGATCAAATTGCCAACATCTGGATCATCAAAAAAGCAAAAGAGTTCCAGAAAAATGTCTATTTCTGCTTTATTGACTATGCCAAAGCCTTTGACTCTGTGTATTACAATAAACTGTGGAAAATTCTGAAAGAGATGAGAATACCAGACCACCTGACCCACCTCTTGAGAAACCTGTATGCAGGTCAGGAAGCAATAGTTAGAAGTGGACATGGAACAACAGATTGGTTCCAAAAAGGAAAAGGAGTACATCAAGGCTATATATTGTCACCCTGCTTATTTAACTTGTATGCAGAGTACATCATGAGAAACTTTGGCCTGGAAGAAGCACAAGCTGAAATCAAGATTGCTGGGACAAATATCAATAACATAAGATATGCAGATGACACCACCCTTATGGCAGAAAATGAAGAAGAACTAAAAAGCCTCTTGATGAAAGTGAAAGAGAAGAGTGAAAAAGTTGGCTTAAAGCTCAATATTCAGAAAACTAAGATCATGGCATCTGGTCCCATCACTTCATGGGAGATAGATGGGGAAACAGTGGAAGCAGTGTCAGACTTTATTTTGGGGGACTCCAAAATCACTGCAGATGGTGATTGCAGCCATGAAGTTAAAAGACACTTACTCCTTGGAAGGAAAGTTATGACCAACCTAGATAACATATTAAAAAGCAGAGACATTACTTTGTCAACAAAGGTCTGTCTCGTCAAGGCTATGGTTTTCTCCAGTGGTCATGTATGGATGTGAGAGTTGGACTATAAAAAAAAAGCTGAACACCGAAAACTTGATGCTTTTAAACTGTGGTGTTGGAGAAGACTCTTGAGAGTCCCTTGGACTGCAAGGAGATCCAACCAGTCCATCCTAAAGGGGACCAGTCCTGGATGTTCATTGGAAGGACTGAGGCTGAAGCTGAAACTCCAATACTTTGGCCACCTCATGTGAAGAGTTGACTCATTGGAAAAGAATGTGATGCTGGGAGGGATTGGGGGCAGGAGGAGAAGGGGATGACAGAGGATGAGATGGCTGGATGGTATCACCGACTCCATGGGCATGAATTTGAGTAAACTCTGGGAGTTAGTGATGGACAGGTAGACCTGGCATGCTGAGATTCATGGGGTCTCAAAGAGTCAGACACAACTCAGTGACTGAACTGAAGTGTACTGAACTGATGAGATCATCATAACCAAAACTGGAGAAAAAATTCAGCAGCATTCCCTGGGGCCCTTGCATGATGTGCTTAAGAATTTAGAATTAGTCCCATGTGCAGTAGGAAGACCTTGAAGGATTTTAGGAGGACTTACCTTTTTAAAGGGATTCCCAGGTGGCTGGGTGGTAAAGAATTCACCTGTCATTGCAGGAGATGAAGGTTTGATCCCTGTGTTGGGAAGATCCTCTGGCAAATGAAATGCCTACCCACTCCAGCGTTCCTGCCTCAAATACCCCATGGGCAGAGGACCCTGGAGGGCTACAGTCCATGGAGTGACAAAGAGTTGAACATGACTGAGTGACTTAGAATGCACACAGTGTTAAAATTTTATACTCCAGCAACTTAACTGACAATGAACTGGGGCCAGAGGTAAGGAAGAAGGGACAGAGACACAATGGAAGGCTTTGATGTTCAATTCCGTCATCAATGCTTATTGTTTAAATTAGCTTTTACTGGAGCACAGTTACTTTGCAATGCTGGATTAGTTTCTGCTCTACAGCAGAGTGAAGACATATATTTCCTCTTTGTGGATACCTTCCCCGTCTAGGTCACCACGGAATACTAAGAGGATTTCATGAGCTATGCAGTAGGATCTCAATAGTTATCGATTTCATACACAGTATCAATAGAGTCCGTGTCAATCCCCGCCATCCAGCTCACCCCACCAGGCCCTTTCTCCCTTTGGCGTCCATGTTTGTCCTCTACATTTTTGTCTCTACTTTGCAAATAAGATCACTTATACCATTTTACCAGATTCCACATATATGTATGCATTAATATATAATGCTTTATTTTTTTTTCTTTCTGACTTACTTCACTCTGTATGACAGACTCTGCGTCCATCCACATCTATACAAATGATCCAGCGTTGTTCCTTTTTACGACTTAGTAATACTTTTTAAACAATAATGCAATGGGATTAATGAAAAACATGCATTTCATTCTACAAGTTCTTTCAGTGGGACCATCAGGAATCATTCATAAATACTTGAGTAGCTTAAATGGTTTAGTTTTTTTTTTTTTTTCTGTTGTAATTACCGTCTTATTAGGTACTTAAATTATTATGACTCTATCGATGCCTTAAAGATTAAAACATCAGTAGCAGGCATTGTAGAGTTAAGAATACAGTGCATTCATTCTGTGATGTACATCCCATGTAAGTGCGTCTGATTACAGCCTCACTCAGGATAAAACTTGGAAGTTTAAGAAAGTACCATTCGTTTCACCATCTCTGTCCCATGGGGCATGAGATAGCATAAAAAGATGGGAAAAATGTAAAGGAAAAATAATTAAAATTTCTGGCCAATATATGTTTATAATTCAGACCACAGAAGATTTATTCTGCTCTTTAGAGGGAAAATAATTAGTAGCTTTGGTTTTATATTTACAAAACTGTGCCATCTAATATTTAGCTTGCTGAATTTGTATTGTCTTTATAACTAATAGTTTAAGTATGGTCACCATCAGATATTCCATTAATATCATAGTCAATACAGCCATAACATCTGTTTTTAGAGTCTTTAAATTTCTACAATGCTACGCTATTTCTGGTATCACTAACAGTATGATAATTATTAATATGACTATGAGGACTAGCTTAGGAGTAAAAATGTACTGCCATTTCCCAGTTATTCTCATGATTTGCTGTGTGATTTTTTAGTAATTTCACCACTTGTGTCATTTTCTATCCAAATAAGAAGCAGTCTACATAGGTTAACTCTAGTCTCTCCTAGTCAGGAAATTCTCAAATGTGTACCATGATGTTCATGGAGGACATGTAGTATTTCTAGGGACTAAAATCAAATCTTGGCCTTTGTCAGACAAAGACAAACAAACCATCTTCTCAGAAACCTATTTTGTTTAAAAACAGCCTCATTCCAGATAAGGGCATTAATAGAGTTATTTACAAGTAAAGGTCAGTCAGCGTGTTATTCCCTCCAAACTACCAGCTGTTACTGTATTTTGATGCTTAGCTTTATTTTATTATTATTATTATTACTGTCTCTAAATTATACCTCTGTTTCCATTGTCTGTTGAAGAACCACCTCTTAAAATGATACTATGTACATTTTCATTTCCAAAATCAATGGATGACTTTGTAGTAACATCCCCTGTGTCACAAATTATTCTCCAGGCACAAAGGTAGATTTCCAGATTAGCAGAGGGACTCTAGATTCTCAACCATTAGTTTCTTATGGTATTTAGGACTAATTTCCAACATAGTGTCAGGTAAAGTCATTATCATTAAAAAAAAAAAAAAAATTAGGAAGCTCAACATCCTTAAGCCAAATAGATAGCTGAACTGGAGAAGTCAATAGGTAAATATTTTATCCTTTCCTACATTCTTCTCAGATAAATATCCCATCCCCTTCCCATCTACAGAATAAATATTTATTTTTAGTTAATTGAAGATGATTTATAATTTGTCCCATTGTGTGACTGCTCTATAAAGCTCAAATTTAACCTCCATCCACCATACAGCCCTTCCAGAGACTTCTTTTTAGGGTTTAAACTGGCCAGATCCAATATCACTTATAAGCAAAAATTGCAAGTTGAAATAGTATAAATTTTATGTTTTACCCTTTCATTAATCTTGACATGCTTATTAATTCAGGCAATTTATTAAACATAGAAAAGTCTTATTTTGTAGATGTACATGTTAAAAAAAGACACCCTGAGGCACTATTGTTGTAGAAAAATTAGAACAATCTCTCTGAAAGACTTGGCAATACACCTCATGTTTTAAAGCAAACATATGTGACCCAGTAAAATTTCTTCTTTAAAAAAAGAAAAAACAAAACTTTACTTAGAATGTATATGTCATACAAATATATTTATAAATATTTTACTATATATGCATGTATATTATACAGATGTACATGTATACACATGTATATATACAGATGTATATCTTTATATACAGGTACAAGTACAGGTAGAAGAAATATAGATACAAAAACAACTTAAATAACCAGAATGGATTGTTAATTAAACATATTGAGATGAATTATTAATTTTGCATGTGCTATTTAGGAAGTGTCTCTAGGATAAAACCCAGATACAGAGTAGAATACACTCTCTTTTTCTGAATACATAAATATACGTGTGGACACACTTCAATATTTCAAATGCAAGAGTTGACTCTGAGGAGTGGTACTAGAAGACAAGAGGGATAGACAGGATAAGAGGAATGTTTACATTGTCTATACTTTTGCTCAGTTCAGATTTTTACCATATCAAAGTAATACTTTAATCCCATAAAGAGACAAGGGTCATTAAAATAAAAATGGGAAAAGACTCAAAGTGGAGAATGTCTTTTACTTGACTACAGTGTCATTTTTGTAATTCTTATGATCTCAAACTAAACTATATTTTCAGAACCTCCCAGGCATTTTCTTTTCTATTTGCTTGAAATATTCTTTATTCATTTCCCTCCCCACCAATATGCCTCTTGAATCTCAGAACCCAGTAAATCTTTGGCTCCTTCATGTGTATTTTTCTTTTCACCACGTGGTTAATGCTATAGGCTGCTTGTCCATCCCCCTCCTAGGGACCTTCTGCTACTTCAGAGGATGCGAAGTTAAAATTTAATTCCCCAGGCTCCTTTTGTAGCTGTTTCTTGATGCTAAGTAGGTTTTGCTATCCAGAAGCCCTTGTAGGGAGTTGTAAGGTTTTTCTGCACCAGTGTTGCAGTATTGCGACATCTGTTCTCTTCTCTGGGTGTCCCAGAGACTCTAAGGGAGGACTTCCCTGGTGGTCCGGTAGCTGAGAAGCCAACTTTCAGTGCAGGGATGCAAATCTGATCCCTGACCAGAGAGCCAGCATCCCACGTGCATGGGCTAACACAGCACAGCGAGAAAGCCAGAGGGAATCGCACATGCCACAGTGAAGCCCGCACGTCGCAGTGAAGCCCCAGCACAGCCGAAAAAAATAGAGAGACTGAGGTCGGGTGATGATGATGACGATCAGACTTTCCTGACTCAACCCTTTTAGTTCCAGAATCACACCTACTATGATCTGACTTTGGACTCAGTAATTTGACACATTCATGGTGGTAGCTCCCCTCCTGCATCAGTTCTATACCATCTGGGGAGTCATTCTTGAAATGTATGCTATGTGAAAAAAAAAAAAAGGAAGATTTAATAAACATAACATTCAGTGAAAGTTCTCAGAAATGAGTAAACATTGTGTAATTCCATTATAAAATATTCAAAATAGGTGAAACTATCCAGTGATCGTTGAAATCAGAATAGTGGCTAACTTCCGATTGGGTAGAGCATGTCTGGGTAGGTCATAAAGGAAACCACTGAACTTTTATTAATATTCTCCTTTTTTTAACTTGGCTGGATATATGATTTGTTTAGTAACTAAATTCAATGAATTGTTCATTGATAATTTAGGTATTTTAGGTTTGTTAAGTTATACTACCACTTTAAAAATTTACTTAAAACTGTACATTTAATAAAAATCACTTTTGTATTTACTTCTCATGAATTTTATCTTTTCCGTCATGTCTGACTCTTTGCAACCCCATGGACCGCAGCACACCAAGCTTCCCTGTCCTTCACTATCTCCCGAAGTTTGCTTAAACTCAGGTCCACTGAATCAGTGATGCTCTCTAACCATTTCATCTTCTGTCACCTTCTCCTCCTCCTGCCCTCAATCTTTCCCAACATCAGGGTCTTTTCTAGGGAGCTGACTCTTGGCATCAGGTGGCCAAATTATTATTTCAGGTGGCTGTGACTTTTATAATGGACTTAATTGTGTTTCCTAAAAAAATATACTGAAGTCTTAATCCAAGATGCCTGTAAATGAGACTTTATTTGGAAATGAAGTCTTTGTGAATATAGTCCAGTTAAGTAAAGGTGATCATACTGAGTGAGAGTTATATTTCTTTAGAGTTGCAATATCTCCTCTTTCATTTCTTGTTTTACTTATTTGAGACTTTGATCTTTCTTGAAAGTGAAAGTGAATTCGCTCAGTCCTGTCCGACTCTTTGCGACCCCATGGACTGTAACCTGCCAGGCTCCTCCCTCTACGGGATTTTTCAGGCAAGAATACTGGAGTGGGTTGCCATTTCCTTCTCCAGGGGATCTTCCCTACTCAGGGATCGAACCTAGGTCTCCCGCATTGTAGGCAGAGTCTTCACCGTCTGAGTCACCTTAGTCTAGCTAAAAATCAGTTGCTCATTTTATTGGTTTTTTTTACCTATCTTACTGTTCTTCTGGTCAATATTTCATTTATTTCTGCCCTGATCTGTTATTTCTCTCCTTCTCTATCTTTAGGCTTCCTTTGTCCTTCTCTTTCTAGTTCCTTGAGTTGTAAAGTGAGGTTGTTTATTTGAGATCTTTCTTTTTTCTTGTGTAGACATATATTGCTACAATTTTCCCTTTTAGATTTGCTTTTTATGCAGTTTTGATATATTGTATTCGTCTTTTTCAAGACTTTCTTTCTTGCTTTTTTCATTGACCCATTAATCATTCAAGAGTTTGACATTTAATTTCCAAATATTTATTAATTGTCCACTTTTCTTCTTGTTATTGATTCTAGTTTTCCTCTTGTTATTGATGCCTAATTTCACACCATTGTGGTCAGGAAAATATATTTGTATAATTTCAATCTTCTTAGCTTCACTAACATTTTTTTTTTGTGTGATCTAACACATGTTCTACTCTGGAGAATGTTTCTCCAGGAAATGTACTCTATTTGCTATTGGAAGGAATGTTCTATAAATGTCTGTATTTATCTTGGAACTAACGTACAGTTTCAGCCCAGTGTTTCCTTACTGAGTTTTGTCTAGGACTTATTTATTGTTTAAAGTGGAGAAAGCAATGGCAACCCACTCCAGTACTCTTGCCTGGAAAATCCCATGGATGGAGGAGCCTGGTAGGCTACGATCCATGGGGTCGCAGAGAGTCGGACACGACTGAGAGATTTCACTTTCACTTTTCACTTTCATGCATTGGAGAAGGAAATGGCAACCCACTCCAGTGTTCTTGCCTGGAGAAACCCAGGGATGGGAGATCCTGGTGGACTGCCATCTATGGGGTCACACAGAGTTGGACACAACTTAAGCACCTTAGCAACAGCAAAGTGGGGTATTAAAGTCTCCTACCATTATTGGAGTATTGTCTATTTCTTTCTGCATAAATTTTAGTATTTGCTTGATATATGCACATGATCTGATGTTGGGTCCATGTATATTTTTGATTGTTATTTTCTCTTCATGAATTGATCCCTTTTATCATTATATAAATATCTGGTTTCTTGCTATAGCTTTTGAATTATAGTATATTTTGTCTGATATATTTCTATCCCTTCCTTTCTTTGAATTTCTACTTGCATGTGGTATCTTTTTCCATCAAGTCACTTGAACCCATGGATATTAAATGCTAAAATGAGCCTTTTGTAGGCAACTGGGTCTAGTTTTTTCATGTATTCAGTCACTCTGTGTCTCATGATTGTAAAATTTAAACCATTTACATTTTTTACAATTGAAGCAATCATGAATAAGTAAGGAAATCAACAAGAGAGAAAAAATGAGACAGTAGAACTAGAAAAGAGCCAGAAAACAGCCAGCTGACATGTGTGCCTCTGTATTCAGTTCACTATGTTTAAACAAAACCTCTGTCAGTGTTTACATACTTGTAAAAGTATGTTCCAATTTTTTTTTTTTTTAGATTTTACACCAATTCAAAAATATATGACTGTTTCAAAATAATTAAAATTAATTGAGGAGATCTATAAGTCATGCTATTTCATGACATAATGAGAAAAAGGTTGCAATTTAATGAATTATTAATACATTTTTATCTTGGTTGTGAACAATAAAGTCATTTTTACTACTGCTAGTAATATTATCCACTTAATCTTTATGTACAATTCTATTCATTCTTCTGATGTAAATATTAATATGTTTTTCATTACCTACTCTGTGTTAAGAAAATCTAACATTCTGAACTTTTCAACAATCCTGTTACTTTATTTAGCAAAATGGTCAACAGACAATGAAGAGTCAGCTCTTAACTTTTGTTTAATTTAAAAGCTGGTAACTTTTTTGTGCACATTTATTCTGAAAAGTCAGATAGTGTCTTTTGAAAGACTTTAGAAAGAATTGAAATTCAGAAGATTGAAATTATGTCATTGCTTCTGCCAGTAGCTTTCTGAGTTTGAATTTGTAAGTGCAATTGTATAAATGATTTATAAATTTCATATGACTCTGTATTCTAAGATTTTTGTATGATGATAATATTTTCTGTATATAGGAAAATATTAAAACCTTCTGAACTTCACTAATGAATAATTGTAATAAGATTTAATTGATATCTAGTTTTATGTTTACTAACATACATGGAGTAGAAAATTGACAAGATAGTATAAAGTACAGAATGACCAATATGTTAGCATCATCCTTGGCTCTGATACAGCAAAACAATAAAAAAATAGTTATTAAACATCTTCATATACAAACATAGGCTGTCATGCAGTGTCCATGCATTTCTTGGCATTGATGAACATAGTGACCTTTAGTGTCATTTCACAGTTTTTGGATATCTCAGTCCTGCTCAGAAGATACTACATGGAAATCATGGAGAAGTCAACACCATTTCACTACTCCTTTTGAAATACAGGGTTGGAGTATGCAGTGAGAGGTCTAAGCCATCATTAAAATGGATATCTTTCTCTCTCAGCATACCTACTGGCTGTGTTTTTTTTTTTTTTTTTTTTTTCTTTTGGCTTAGTACAGATGGAAAAAATAAGGACATTGGATTAGAGGAACCACTATTCTTAGGCAAATGTTTAGGCTAGTTTACATTATTTAGACCAGAATGAAGCAGTTAATAAATCACTCTGTAGATCTTCTCTATGAAGTTTTCAGATACATGATAGATTTCTAAGGATGGTCTAAATAATTAAAATGTTAAGCATGAAAGAAAAATCTATCTTGCATAGGACGTATCTGTTATCATGGAAGATACATTAGACTAAGATACAAATGAGTAAGTTCTGTCGATTTGTCTACTTTAGTGAAACAAAAGCATAATGATAGTGTGGCAACAAATAAGTGAGTTGTCTCTATGGAATATCACTTTCACCTCTGTGAAATGGAAAAATCATCACTTGCCTGTTGATAGTAGTCATTGAAACTCTTTTGAAGTAACATTTTTGCATATCAATATAGTTTTATGAAAGTTTATAATACAGTTGAATGAGAAAATGTAAGGTATTAGAAAGAAGAAATAAAAGTTACTCATAATGCTCTCAAAGATAACTATTTTGAGTATTTAATCTCTAAATTTATCTTAATGCATATGGATATGTTATTCTGTTACCAAATCATATTGTGCTAATCAATATTCTTTTTAGCTGAACAATACTAGGAACATTATTTGAGGTCAAAAAATTTAATTCTAAAACATTTTTCTTAATAATTTCATAACAGTCTAGTATGTGAAGTATATCATGATATGGAAATAATACACTACTGTAAGCATATTACAATTACAATTGTTCCTGGAAACAGAACAACCAGACAACCAGCAAAGACCTTCTGTATAGCACAAGGAACTAGACTCAATATTTAGTAACAACATAAGGGAAAAGGATGACAAAGAATGTAATAATTCTGAACTATGATGTACATCTGAATCACTGTCCTATATACCTGAAACTATCACAGTACTGTAAATCAATTACACTTCATTAAAAGTAAAATTTTAGAAATTAAATTTAAAAAGTGTTCCTGGAGTTTCACAATTTAGAATTGTATTTATAACATTTTTATTGAAATACCTAACATAAAATAAACTATATACATTAATAAGATGATTAGTTATGGTATATGTGCATACCTGTGAAAGTGTTACCACACTCAGAATAATAAACATACCCACTTATTCTTTAAAGTTCACTCATGACTGTAATTTTTCACCCCTTTCTCAGCTCATCTGTCCTCAGGCAACCACAGATCTCCATTCTGTCACTAAATAGTTTGTTGTGTAAAATTTTATACAAATGAAATCATATTTTATAAAGGTTTTATACAATTGAAATCACATACAAATGTAGTATGTATTCAGGATTGCCTGGCTTGTTTCATTCAATATGGTTATTTTGAGATTCATCCATGTAGTTGACTGTAACAATAGTTCATTTTTATTGCTGAATAGCATCCTTTGTGTGTATCAGCATATATCATATTTTCTTTATACCTTCTCTTCTTAATGCATATTTGGGTTATTTCTAGTTTGGCAATAGCACATTTCCATAACACATTAAAAAAATAATAAATGTGCTATTTTTTACAATCTGAGTAGAAGTCTTTGCATGGATGTATGCTTTTTTTCTTGGGTTAATACCTAAGAATGGAATGGCTAGATCACAGTATAGCTGTATGTTTGACATTTTAGAAACTGTCAAAAACTCTTTTCCAAAGATATTGTACCAATTTAAATCCCCATTAAGAATGATGAGTGTTTCATTTGTTCTACATACTTGACAACATTTGATGTCATCAGATTTCAAATTTACATTTGAAACCATAGATATGTAGTGGCATATCTATGTATTTGAGCTTTATTTGAGCTTTAATTTGCATTTTCCTGCTAACTAACACTGATGAACATCTTTTCACATGCTTAGTTTCCATAAAAAAATACTTTTTCAATGTTTCTTATAGTCCGGGCCTAATGGTAATGAATTTTTTCAGCTTTTATATGTCTAAGATGCCCATCACCTTTAGTTTTTGATAGATGACTCTCCTTGTTTAGAAGTCTAACAGCTCCTTCCTTCCTTCTTGGCTTCCTTCCCTCCCTCCCTCTCTCTCTCTCACTCTCTCTCTTCAGGTACTTTAAACATGAAACCCCATGGAGCCCCAGTGTCTTCTATGTGACTGGTTTCTGACCAGAAAGCTACACTTTTCTAACCTCTATTTCCTCTGTATGTAATATGTGTTTTTTCCCATCTGTGGCTTCTTTAAGAGATCACCCATTGTGATTTCTGAGCAGTATGATTGTCATGTGTCTTGGAGCTATTTTCCTCATATTTTTAAAATTATAGTTTATTTAGCTTAATGAGTGCTGAATTTATAGTTTTTGTCAAATCTGGAAAAATTCCACCCACTATGTCTTGAATTTTTTTTTTTTTTTTTTTTTTTTGCCATCTTCTCCTTCTTTATGTGTACATTAAACCCATTTGAATTTTTCTGGAAACTCACTGATGTTCTTCTCATTTTGTTAAATTCTTTTTTTCTTTTTTCCTCTCTGTGCTGGATTTTTATACTTTATATTGATGCTTTGGATCTTTTTCTGTATCTTTCATGTTTTCAATTTTTACAATATGAAAAAATAATTAAAATAGTTGCTTTAATATCCTACTCTGATATTCTAAGTCTGTATCAGTTCTAATTTAGTTTTACTCATTGATGCAGATTATGTGTTTCTGTTCTTTACTTGTCTGGTCATATTTGATTACCAGGCCTTGTCAACTTTTCTCTTTTTAGGTAAGAACTAGCTATTTTTGTATTTCTATAAACATATTTGATCTTTGATCTAAAGCACAGGTAAATTCTTTGGAATTTTGTTTTTGATCTTGCTTTATTTTACTTTTTGAGGAAGGACCACAGCTGTGTTTAGTCTGTAATAAATTGTTCCTGTCTTCCGAGAAGAACTGAGACTTGGGTGAGGCAAGTGAGGAACACAGGGTACAAAACAAGGATGCACTCGTGTCCGGGACCCCGCAGGTACCTGCTGGGGTTACTTCAGAGCACGGTCCCAGATTGAAAACTGTCGAGCGGTAGTCGCTTCTCATGCGCCAGCCCTTGGACACTTGAAAATCAATGTCCCCTTAAATTTGCTCCCTGGGTGCCTCGCTTCTGGAACCCTCTCCCAACCTGTTTTCTAAATCCGTGTATCCCAAGAGTCATACAGTTTTCTAGCTGGCATGGTAGTAACAGTCACTATTTCCAGAACTCTTCGAATAGCGGGTCCTGTTCCAGTTCTCCCAGGCTGCTCCTCCCCAGCCCTCGGCAGTTTCCTCGCTCAGGAACCAAGCTGCGTGTTCTCACCAGGGACCCTCCGCCGCTGCGCGGAGCTCCCAGTCTGAGCATCTCCGTCCTCACTGGCATGCTGCTCTGCAAAACCCAACCAGCTGACCTTCTGAACTTGTAGTTTCACTTCCTCAAGTCAGGGTAGCCTCTGAGCTCTGCTGGGTTGCCTCTCCCTAGAATACAGTTCTGGAAATAGTGACTGTCACTACCAAACTCACAGTTCAAAAGCATCGACTCCCCGGCGCTCGGCTTTCTTTACAGTCCAGCTCTCACATCTGCACACGACCACTGGAAAGACCACAGCTCTGATTAGACGGACCTCTGTTGGCAAAGTAACGCCTCTGGTTTTTAATATGCTGTCTGTTTTGGTCATAGCTTTTCTTCCAAGGGGCAGGCGTCTTTTAATTTCATGGCTTTGGATGTGCCCAACGAGTTCAAGGCAGAAGATAGCCAGAAAAGATAATCCTGCTCACAGAAGATTGGACCAAGGAGCAGGAGCTGCCTGAAGAGTCACGATGTGGGAGGTACCCAGCTGTCTCGGGCTTGTTTGCCACGAGAAAAACGCCCAGCATAATGCAGGCCGATGGAGGGAGGCAGGCAGATTGTCTCCCAGGAGGCGGAATGTGAGGCACGGAGCCAGCGAGCAGGCAGCAGCTGGCAGAGCAGCAGCGAAGGCCGAGAGTAACGGGCTCAGCACGGTGGCTCGGCTGAGCGCGGGGCCGAGGGGACCCGTCACTGTGCGGCTGCGGCAGAGCGCGCGGGTCAGAGCCGGGGCGCTGGGCCGCTGCTGAAGCCACCGCCGCCGAGCGGCTGCCGAAAGGATCCGCAGTGGTGATGAGGTCCCCAGCTTCCCCACACATTTCATAAGAAAGGAGATGAGCCCCAGTAGGAGTCACACTGGGTCTCCTTACCTTGGACGACTTCAGTGGGATATATATTATATATATATGGCTTCCCAGGTGACTCAGTGGTGAAGAATTTGCCTTCAAATGGGGGAGCCAGAGGAGACACAGTTTCAATCCCTGAGTAGGAAAGATCCTCTGGAGTGGGACATGGCAACTCACCCCAGCATTCTTGCCTAGAGAATCCCATGAACAGAAGAGCTGTTCATGGGGGTCTCAAAGAGTTGGACAGGACTGAGTGAACATGCATGCAAATATAAATATGTATATGTTGCTCAGACTAATTATTACTGTTGTTTTGTGTTTTTATTTCTACTTTATCTGACTGATAGTGACTGTATGACACCTGTATCTCACATTTTCATATATTTAAAAAGCAC
The DNA here is from genome assembly GCF_963930625.1 of Muntiacus reevesi. Taxonomy (NCBI): domain Eukaryota; kingdom Metazoa; phylum Chordata; class Mammalia; order Artiodactyla; family Cervidae; genus Muntiacus; species Muntiacus reevesi. Next base: position 195,871,036 of record NC_089251.1, on the reverse strand, counting down.
GCATCACAGCACATAAACATTAATGCATTTACATTCTATGTAATATTCTTCATATCTACTCTGTAATAACTATCCAATCTCCAGATTGTCTTTAACCCTTCCTGAAAACAAACAATGCCTAAATAATTATCTTTGTGCATGTGTCTTTATAGACTTCATATGCATAATTAGGATTTATGTTCAGAAATGGAATTGTTGGGTCTTAGGTTATGGGCACAATTAACAAAATGAATTTTATTTGTCATCCCACATTTCCCTCACACCAGCATTGCATAAAGGTCCTTGGTTCCCACTACCCTAACAAACCCTGCAATTACAGGTTTTCCTAATTCTCACCAATATGACTGCATAATGTGGCATCTCATTATAGTAGCTATTATTGTACTCTTATTCTTAGTGAATTAAAAAAGAAAAATAATGCATAGGAAAGCTGTTCATATGGTTATTACTCATTTGGATTTTTCTTTTTAAAAACTCTGTATTCAATGATCTTTTTCAAAAAATATTTTCTATTTTTTTTCTTATAGATACAGAGAAAATTATTACAGATTTTAGTCATTAATCCTATGTTTAAAGTATTAATTATTATTCAGTATTGAATAGGGAACATACCTTCTAGGCCGGCCATTTTCTAAGTTAGTTTCTGAAACACACACAAACATGCACATGGATCTCTTTTAAGCTACATTTTTCTCTGCTATATTCAGCTCAACAGATCACATTACCTTACTTTCTCTTTCCTATAGTGTTGCCATTGAAATGCTGGCATTTGACTGGAGCTGAGTGATTTTCTTTTTCATGGGAGGGTGGGACTCCTATCTTCTTCTTTGTGTGCATTACTAGAAATTTCCAAATGTATATCAGGCTGGAAAGACTTTTGACATGTTATATATCTATTTAGTTGAGGTAAAGATAAATCAAGTTACATCATGTGCAATTCACATTAGAAAACTTGTTTTTTGCATACAGATTGCCAACTGTTACATGAAACGATGTGCAGCATTGCAAATTTAGAGAGATGCAAATTAAAGCTACCAAGAGGTACCACCTCAGAACACCCATCATTAAGAAGTCTACAAATAGCAAATACTGAAGAGGGTGTGGGAGAAAAAAGGAAACTCTTACATTGTTGGTGGGAATGTAAATTGGTGCAGAGAGTATGAAGAATGTAATATTTCAATTCAGTTCAGTCACTCAGTCGTGTCCGACTCTTTGGGACCCCATGAACCACAGCACAAAGGGCCTCCCTGTCCATCACCAACTCCTGGAGTTTACCCAAACTCATGTCCATTGAGTCGGTTCCTCAAAAGACTAAAAATAGACTTGTTCATATGATCATGCAATCCCATTCCTGGGCATATATTTGGACAAAATTCTAAAAAGCATACATGTACCCCTATGTTCATAGCAGAACTATTTAAAATAGCTAAGATGTGGAAACCACAAAAATGTCCATTGGTAGAAGAAAGGATAAAGATCTGGTACATATATACAATGGAATACCACTCAGCAATAAAAAACAATAAAACGACACCATTTGCAGCAATATGAATGGACGTAGAGATTATCATACTAAATGAAGTAAAAGACAAATAGCATATGCCATCACTCACATGTGAGACCTAAAACATGACGTAAATGCATTTATCTATGAAATAGAGACAGACTCATGAATGTAGACAACAGACTTCAAAGGGGAAGGTTGGATGAAGAGTTTGATATTAGCAGATGCAAACTATTATATCCTGAAAGAGATGGGAATACCAGACCACCTAACCTGCCTCTTGAGAAGCCTGTATGCAGGTGAGGAAGCAATAGCTAGAACTGGGCACGGAACAACAGACTGGTTCCAAATCGGAAAAGGAGTACATCAAGGCTGTATATTGTCACCCTGCTTATTTGACTTATATGCAGAGTACAAAATGAGAAACTCTGGCCTAGAAGAAGCATAAGCTGGAATCAAGATTGCTGGGAGAAATATCAATAACCTCAGATATGCAATGGCACCACCCTTATGGCAGAAAGTGAAGAGGAGCTAAAGAGCCTCTTGATGAAATTGAAAGAGGAGAGTAAAAATTTGGCTTAAAGCTCAACATTCAGAAAACTAAGATCATGGCATCTGGTCCCATCACTTCATGGCAAATAGATGGGGAAACCAGTGGCTGACTTTATTTTGGGGGCTCCAAAATCACTGCAGATGGTGATTGCAGCCATGAAATTAAAAGACACTTACTCCTTGGAAGGAAAGTTATGATCAACCTAGACAGCATATTAAAAAGCAGAGACATTACTTTGCCAACAAGGGTCCATCTGGTCAAGGCTATGGTTTCTCCAGTGGTCATGTATGGATGTGAGAGCTGGACTATAAAGAAAGCTGAGTGCTGAAGAATTGATGCTTTTGAACTGTGGTGTTGGAGAAGACTCTTAAGAGTCACTTGGACTGCAAGAAGATCCAACCAGTCCATCCTAAAGGAGATCAGTCCTGGGTGCTCATTGGAAGGCCTGATGCTGAAGCTGAATCTCCAATACTTTGGCCACCTCATGTGAAGAGTTGACTCATTGGAAAAGATCCTGATGATGGGAGGGATTGGAGGCAGGAGGAGGAGGGGCGACAGAGGATGAGATGGCTGGATTGCATCACCGACTCAATGGACATGGTCTTGGGTAAACTCCAGGAGTTGGTGATGGACAGGGAGGCTTGGCATGCTGCAGTTCAGAGGGTCACAAAGAGTTGGACACAACTGAGCAACTGAAATGAAGTAATAAAATGGATATTATACTATTAAAGGTATGTCTTCAATTCCAAGGTCTTAGAAGCTAATATTTCATAATTATCATGTATGTGTGTGTGTATCATCTTTCCATCAACTTCTGATGTTCTAGAGCAAAGGCCAGTTTTATATATCTTTTACTTTGCTGAGTTTAGTAACTGACAAATACTTTTTTTTTTTTTTTTAAGATCAACTTGGAGTTTACTATGTTGTAACAGTTCTCACTGATTTAGAATTCTTTAATATCATAACTCTGTGTCCTGGTCTGGTGGTCAGGTTTTGATGAGACTAATATATGAAAACTCACTACCTCAATTTTAATTCTAAGATACTCTTCAGACTAGATTTTACCTTAGGAAATTAAATTATTTTCTCCTAAGCCTCTATTATGATGATTATTATTATTGTTTTACTATCACCATCATCACCATCTTTATCCTCACCCAAGAGAGAAAGGCACTAACATTTGTTGAAGGCCAATGTACAAATCAATGTACAATCAATGTATCAATAACCTCAGATATGCAGATGACACCACCATTATGACAGAAAGTGAAGAGCAACTATAGAGTCTCTTGATGAAGATGAATCAAGGAGAGTGAAAAAGCTGACTTAAAACTCAACATTCTAAAAGCTAAGATCTTGTAATCCAGTGCCATCACTTCATGGCAAATAAATGGGGAAACAGTGGAAACAACGCCAGACTTTATTTTCTTATTCTACAAAATCGCTGCAGATGGTGACTACAGACATGAAATTAAAAGATGCTTGCTCCTTGCTTTCTTTGTCATAGAAAAAGTATGACAAACCTAGACAATATATTAAAAAGCACAGACAGTACTTTGCTGACAAAGGTCCGTCTATTCAAAGCTATGGTTTTTCCAGTAGTCACATGTGGATGTGAGAGTTGGACCATAAAGAAAACCAAGCATCAAAGAATTGATGCTTTTGAACTGTGGTGTTGGAGAAGACTCTTGAGAGTCCCTTGGTCAGAAAGGAGATCAAACCAGTCAATCCTAAAGGAAATAAATCCTGAATATTCATTGGAGGGATTAATGCTGAATATGAAGGTCCAATACTTTGGTCACCTGATGTGAAGAGCCAACTCATTGGAAAAGATCCCGATGCTGGGAAAGATTGAAGGCGGGAGGGGAATGGAATGACAGAGAATGAGATGGCTGGATGGCATCACTGACTCATTGGACTTGAGTTTGAGCAAGGTCTTGGAGATGGTGAAGGCCAGGGAAACCTTGGGTGCTACAGTCCATGGAGTCGCAAAGAGTCAGACATGACTGAGTGACTGAACATCAACTATGTACACATTTCCCAAATTCTGGGCTGTTTCTGCTGTGTGACCTGCCCCCTCCTACAATCCACTCTCGTGAACTCTCAGGGGTTCTCATTGCTAAATCCACCCAACACACTCTGTGATAACTCATTATCAGGCATTCTTTAGGGTTCACCGGTTTAGTAGTTAGAAAGTTAAATGCTTGACTCTTGTTGCTCATGAAGCCTAAAAGAAAACTTTGCAGCAAGTAAGGTATACATTTACTATTTTACAGAGAAGCAACAGAAAGCCAGGGCTTATTGTTTATTTCAAATTTTAAGAACTTAGTCTTAAAGAGCTTCACTTTGTAAACATGAGCACAGTGGTGGCAACTTAACTAATTAAAGATTCATTTACAAGGAAAAGAATCAGATGAATTGCAATAATAATGGTAAGTCTAACTACTTAGTATTCCCTATAGTGTGTCTGCTGAAATGAAAGCAAGAATAAATGTGATTGTACACTCTTAAATATTATTAAGCATGGCAAGTGTAAAATTGCTTCGGTAATGCATGTTTTCACTTAAAATTACTGAGTTATCTTAAATGCCCTAAGCTTAAGGCACTTGTGAAAACACATCCATCTTGAGACAGCTAACTGTCAAATATGGCAGCCTAATAGGGAAGCTTTACAAAGGTAAGTGGGTTGCTCCCTATGCATACAGAGGGGACTAGATTGCTTCCTGGATTAAAGCTCATGCTGACCCAGCTGCTTTCAAGGTTTGGAGAAAGTCTTAGAGAGTTTTCTAAAAGGTTACAGGGAGATGAGGTTGATCTATTTTAATTACTTCAAAGAGGATATTAAATTGTTTGTATAGCCCATTGTTGGCACTGTCTATCTGTCATGAAGGGCAATCAAAATAACACTCTAAAGGTAGAATAAGATATAGTTATATGGCTACATACTTATTGCTATCTCATTTTCAAAGAATATTAGAGAAAAATACTTCTACCTACCTAGAATGAACTCTCAGCAGGGAAAAATACTGCCTCTAGGAGAAGAGAAATTCATGGGAGACTCAAGTTTAATGTCTCCTCTTGACCACATATCTTGTGACCTAGTTCAAAGATCTGACTTTTCTCAGTTCCAGAAACTTCTACCCAACAAGTGAGTGAAAGCTGTGGGGATACAGTTTTTGGAATGACATAAGGAAGAACTCCTTGGTCAACATAATTGCTTATCATGGAATTTGGGAAACATTCTTAATCATTAGAAAGATACAAGTTAGGCAAAGTTGATAAAACAAAATACAAATTAGGTAAAATGTTATCAAGACTTTTAAATTTGTCTCAAGTCAACCCTACAGCCACCCTGAGGCAAAGAGTAGTAAAATTATTTGCTCAAAAGCACACAGTTTATAAAGTGAACTGTTTTAGAGGCCAACTCTGTCAGACTTCAACACCGATGTTTCCCTCCCTGTACAGAGATGCTACAGACAGAAACCTTGAATTAGAGGCTGGATGAGGAAATACACGAGTGAGCATGGTCTCTGGTTCTGTAGTAAGACGGAACATAAATTGTCCCAACCCTCTGTTCCAATTCCTGTGTAAAGTCAGTCATTCTGCCAATTTCATACTTGAACTTTACATCCTGCACTTAGATTCTACTCCTGAATTTAAACAACCTTCTTGTTTTTGAATCATATCAGATGAGCACAGAAATCTCATTCTTTGTTTATTGGGGCACACCAAATCCCACTCAGAATGGCTTGTTTACTGACTTTATTAAAAAGTGGGAGGGGCAGGCCACATTACCCTCCACTGTAGCCCCCCATATCACCTATACCATTACACCCTCCTTCAATTCCTTGTAATTCAGTCCAGCCATTTCCTATCACATCCACTTTCTTATAGGACAGTCTTGACAATCTGGTCTTCTATATTGAGGCCCCTTGAAATCTCAGAAAAACCTTCTTCACCTCTCCATGCAAAACTGTCTCTTAATCAGATGTGGCAATTTTTGATGTTTGCAATATGGGAGCAGGCAAATATAATGGCTTGGATGATTTTCACAAATAATTCTGGCATCAGTTTGGTGTGTGAATGATCAGGGATGTGACTGGGGGCAGGGACACAAGTTAAGATCATTTCAAGGGTATTGGGGGGAAAAGGGGAAAACAAAGTTGGTTTATTGGCTCTCAGCCATCAGGCTTCTCTCTGCCCTCCCTCTCACACTTCCTTCCTCCAAAGATGAGATGAGGCTCTGGAGAGGTTAATGCACTGGTAGCCACCGCCAGAGAATGCCCTTGTAATAGAAATTATAGAGATTGAAACTTATCATAGGGGCTGTTGCCAGGGGAAAGCCAAACAAAGGGAGACAAATTTAGATCCATGGGGATGAATGAAATTTAAAAGCAAGATGCTAGGTGAAATGGAGAAATGGTACAAGACTGTAGAACAAACGGCAGAATACAGTGATAGGCAGAGTGTGATTAATTCATTATGTAAGAGAAAGAGAAAGTGAACACAACCCTCACAGGACAACACAGACCTCATTATGGACTTTGACTCAAAATACAGACTCTTAAGGCCTTTGGTATTCTGAGTCCTCTATCAGTTAAAAAACAGGAAAATACAGGTAATTAATAGCAGCCTGTTCTGTGTTAGAATTCATATCGCAAGATAATTACAGGGTAGGTTTAGATTTGAGGATAAAAGCCAAAATCCAAGGCTCTGTTAGGCAAAGAAGCTACTTCATGGAGTCCAACGAGTGTGCAAGAGCAAGTCTTAGCCCTAGAAGTTGAGACAGAGCTCAAATATTCAGGCATAGACCAAAATGAGTGATATAGCCTCAAGGCTGAAGTGTAGGGGCATTTAATATCTCTCAAGCCAGTGAGAGTGAAAGTGTTAGCTGCTTAGTTGTGATCCCATGGACCCTGTGGACTGTAGCCTGCCAGGCTCCTCTGTCCATGGAACTGCCTGGGCAAGACCACTGGAGTGGATTACCATTCCCTTCTGCAGGGGATCTTCCCAACCTAGGAATTGAACCCGGGTCTCCTGCATTGCAGGCGGATTCTTTACCATCTGAGCCATCAGGGAAACCGTCCCTCAGCCAGGAGGATGCTAGAAGAGAATAGATAGAGGCCTTCAGAGTAACAAAGGGGTCCGCCAGACAACCTACACCCAAGCCAGAAAATCAATTATGTGCGGGAGGGAAAAGTCAAACATGAAAATACTAAGAAGTTTAGGTTTACTTCCTGACAAAATTAATTGAGAAAAAAGTTAAGCAGAAAATACCAAAACAGAGAAAAGTAGGAAATACTATAATAAATACTATATATATAAGAAATACTATAAGTACCCCAGGAGTACTAAAACAGAATGTCAGTAAAATAGCTATGAATAGGCTTAAAAAGCAGGTGGTTTAGTGTAGTGCAGGGAATGAATGTGGCCCAAAGAGGACATCTAAAAGAAAAGTGGAGGAAACTAACCACTGAGAGCGTTAAGGGGACAGAGACATCTCGATGTGATGAAACAGGCATTTGCTTCCCCCATCAAGTGTCATCACAATAGGCCTTTTGGGAGAGGAAATAGTAACTTCTTCAGTTTGTAGTGAATAGTATCTGCAATAAATAATATCATATAATTATTGAAGATATTATGATAACTTTTACAATAAAGATTTAGATAAAAGCTTGGTAACTTAATTAATACAGAACAGAAAGTGAATTTTTGGCCTCTTCTTCATATACCTTAGTAATGTTGAAATATAATTTAAGGTGCAAATAATATATAATTTAAGGTTTTGGCAGCAGGATAGTGACAGAATCAGTGTCGGTTTATACCAACTCTGAAATGAAGGGAGACTCCGGGAGAGAGAATTGAGATTGTTGTTACCTAAATTAGAAGGTATTCCAAGTTACCTAAAGTAGAAGGAAAAACAGTAAGATATCTTTCAAAAATCTGGAGTGAAAGGGGAGTACTACAAAAATGGGGAACACTTGGTACCCCATTTGTAAAATGTAAATTATAGTCTACAAAGGTGAAACAACTTAAAATAAAGGGACAGACACATTGTTTAGAGATAAGTGGACAATTGCCAAAAAAGAGAAAAAGGAAAAGGAAAGAGAGGTGGAAGAATCCAGTGCAGGGCCCAAGAAAGCTGGTTGTCTTTGCGTGTTGGTCTGGGGGTGGTAGATGCTTGGGAGTGGCTATCCTGAGAGTCTGGGGACAGTGGATAAAGGAAGCTTTGGGGACAAGTGACTCAATTTTCATTTTAAACACTGTTCTTCCCCATTTTATCATTAACCTGGTGAACATATTACACTGATAAAAATAATACACTTTTTTTTTCTCCCTAGCAGCAGCATGAGGTGGAAGGAGGCAAGAAGTAGGGGGAACAGTTGAGGATTTAAGTCATATTTCTGAATTGACACAAAGAATTAATGCCAAAGGTGACAAAGGAAGCTGGGCATTCCCATTTCTATTTCTGTGTTCTTTATCCCACACGCACTGCCTCCCACTGAGCTAGAATTATATTATTTTGGGAAGCGGCCCAAGTTCTTCCGAGGTGCATGATTAACATTTAAAATGATAATGCCAACTCACTCTGTAACCCACAACGGAGCAGCTCTCTTAGGCACTGTGACCCGGCGCTGCGACGCCGCTTCCCGAGCGCGCGGATGCGGTCAGCGCTGAACGCGGCCTCCTGTCCACATCCCGAATAAGTGCCCCCGGGCTCGTTAATTCATGAGCGCGCTGTTTTAATGCTCGTCGGCTGCTGCGGCATTTAGGTCACCGTTCGTTTCAAGTTGACATTTACCTCTCATCGAAACTAATGAATATTCAGGGACAGTTCAACCAAGGCAAGAATCCCCTGAAAATGAGAAAAACACTCTAGGGTCCAGAGAAGGGCTACGTTAATTCTGGCGCAGTAGGTCTGGTCAGTGAAACCCACACTCAGATGAACAGCAACTTGTCACAGAACCTTTTGGCATTCTGTGAGAAGGCCGGTTTAGGGTGAGACACATTCCACACTGAGTGCTCTTCCCGTAAGATGACAGAGTTCAGGGTATAAAGAGTGACCTCTAAACCCGAATTCATCTTTATCTCCTAATCCCAAAATCCACTGGCTATATCCTGAATATAATATAGGAGAATACTGGAACCAGAACTTTTGCAGTGATCAAAATAGTTTCCTTGCCAAATACTTAACTGAGCCAAAATTCAGAGCTAGCAGTGAAACCAATTCTTGTATTCATAAATGACTTTATATTTTGCAGAGATTTTCACATCTAATATTTTGCTTCATTTTGAGCCTTATAGCAATGTTGAAGGTTAGGGGGAAGAGATTCATCCTATTCTAAAAATGAAAACAGGATCAGTTACTGCTGAGGGACTATGTTGAGGATTTTTATTAAAGATTTCAAAGTCTTCTTTCAAATTTTGAAATACAAAAAAAGAAGCTTCTACATAGATATGGCTTCCTTATTTAGTGCTTACTGTCTGGAAAATCGATTACGAACATATATCTTCATTCTTTTCTGCTTACATTTAATAGGAGGACTGGTTCACTTACCTTGTAAAGCATTTGCATCGCATTTAAGGTGATTTAACACAGTCATTTACTTGGGGGTATGAATTCCCAAGGGAGTGAGTGTGGTGCATGCCACCCAGACCCTCCTGCTTACAAAACATTCCTTAGCAGTGTCTGGAGGAACAGAGTGGATCCTGGTATGAGACAGAAGTAGGATTCAAAACACATCACTTAGCTTCAGTTCTTCTTCATTAAATTGGGCTTCAACGCCTAACTCTCAAGAGCACATTTGATGAGATAATATCTGTGACTGTGACTAGCTCACAATTTACACCTTAAATAAATGTAGTTTTTTCTTTTCTCTACTAATGATGGTTCAGTTGCACAGATATTTAAAAATCAAAATAGAATCTTTGATCTCCTGCCTATTAATTGACTTCACTAAGGACATTTTTTAAAAAAACAATCCTTGAGAATTCTGCAGAGCTACACTTAAACTGATGCCTCATGAACTGTTTTGAGTTTAAAGATCTAGTTGGCCTTTTATAACCAAAGGAAAAAGATTATCTTCTTCATCTCTATTCAGTGGCAACACTTTATAATTCAAAAGAGAAAGTATGCTCATGGTTGTCAGCAAAGGGGAAGCACTTTAGAAACGACTTGTGAAAACGATGCCAGCTGTCCACCGCGCCTTACCATTGCAGAGGGAGAACTGGGTTTCTTTCGATCAAAGCACAACAAGGAACACGTCCAGCCAATACACGGAGGATTTAACCCTGTGAGCTGCCATGATCACAGACAGAGAGAGTGAGCAGCAAAGACAGGAAGGCGAGCGTGCTTGTTGTGGAGAGGCTACTGGCGAGAGACCTGCTTGGCCCTCTTGGAAAAAGCAAGGGATGACATTATCCATGGACCTTAAGCATTGTCACTAATTCTCTTTATAAAAACTAAAACTTGATGTTTAGCACATCAAACTTGAAAATCTGAATGAAAGAGAATACTAATCAAGAAATATGACAAAAGTTACACTTACCTAAAATACAATTTAAGTGTTTGCTTATCTATATATGCATTTTAATGTATTTAAAAATGCATGTAAAAATTGGGAAAGACAGAAATAGAGACTATGGTAAAATGAAAACTCATAAACTCATCATAAATAAGAAATAAGTATCATGATGTTGGCACTTTTGCTTTGCTTTATATATTGTTTTATTTTTCTACTTTTTTTTTTTTTTTGAGGAAGCATTTTAAAGCAGTTGAAAAAGCCACTAACTCCTAAATATTTCAATAAGCATCCTTTGAAAACACAGGCTCTTACAAAACCACAATGCTGTTGTTTTGCCTGACATAATTTCCTGTCATATCATATTTACTATGCAAAATATATTTCTCAAAATATGCTCTTATAGTTGTTTTTTCAATCAGCTTTCAAAAATGCTTATATAAAGTTTTAAAATGATAAATTAGTAAATAATTTAAATAAAGAATTCAAATAAGACAGTATATTAAAGTGAAAAAGTAATGTGGTCAAATATTTAATCTCTGAAAATTGAAACAATAATAAGGTGATATGTTAAAGAAATACTTATGCTATTGAGGTAACATACATTAACAATTATTTGAAAAATGAAATGTTTATGATATTTAATCTTAGTAAAGCTCAGAATTGCTTAAAACACTTTTATATTGCCAAGAACTTAGTGAATCAGAGCAATTGTCTTAGAAACTAAAGAGTATGATAGTTATTGGAAGCCAAAAGAAATTTTTTTTTCCTATTTAACTTCATACACCCATTCTTGAAGATCTGTTTTAAGGAAAAAATCAGAAAAAAGTGAAATAATTTGTATCTAAATAGATTTTCATAGCCATGCAATTTTTAAGGGTAAAAACATAAAGGAAAAAAACAGCTAAAACTACAGTATCACCTAGGTTCAGTAAATGTCCTATATTAACTCACAGTGGTATCATGCAGTTAATAAATAATAAAGATTATAAACAACATGAAAAATTTTAAAAACATAAAATTGAATTAGAAAACAGAAAACTGCATATTTTATTGTAATAAAATAAAAATATGTACAAACAGATCAAGCATTGAAATCAAACATAAAAATGAAAACAATTAGGTTGGGGGAATGTGAATAAACATTGAGAAACAATAAGGCTTTATTTCAATATATATTCATTAAAAACCAATATGAGTTTGCTATGTTTTTGAAAAATGAGTAATTTTTTCATATCAGTAAGTTTCTTAATGGTATCTTTTAATCATTTCATTCAGCTGTTCTCTATCTCCAGAGGGGAAGGCACCCTCCTCTACCCTCCTTGGTTCTTCATTGCAAAGGGGACCCCTTTCAGGGCCTGAGAGTGGGCTCTTGTTCAATACTCAAAAATAAATTGCCTGCAGAGCTGCATGCACTGATAAAGCAGGAGACCTCATGGGGAAGGGGCTCGCAGGTGGAAAGCAGGAAGGGGAACCCAGGAAGACCGCCCTGCCACATGGCCTGCAGTCTCAGGTTTTAGGGTGATAGGATGAGTTTCCAGGTTGTCTCTGGCGGATCATTCTGACTTAAAGTCCTTTCTGGAGGTACATGCATCACTCTTTCAAGATGGATTCCAACAGGAAGGATTCTGTGTAGCTGGTAACACATATGGACTGGCATCTCCTCTCTCCTTTTGACTTTCCCTGAATTCTTCCAGTCGGTGGTAGCTCATTAGTTCTGCATTCCTTACCAGGACCTCTTGTTGTTTTGATAATTCATGCAAGTGACTACTGTCTTGCCTGGTCAGGATAGGTGGTTTTAGTCAGTAGGTCCCCTAACAGTTCCCCTCTGAGAGATTTCACCTTCAAGATGCTTCTTGGGGATTGAGGCAGAGATCTTTTCCTGCTGTGCCTATTTCCTGCAGAGAGTGGGTGCTGTCCTGCCTAATGGAGTAGAAGTCTCTCCCCACCTGATCTATCTGATATACGCATATGTGTACCACACTGAGTAATTTGTCAGTGCACGATGAAAAGTCAAACACTGAAGCACCAGTCTTTCTCAGAGAGAAAGGTTCATTGCAAATGGGGCAAGCAGAGGCAGGAAGCCAGTTCAAATGGTCTCTTCTATAGGAAGATGAAGTAGATATTTCAGTTTTGGGGTGTTGAAGAAAGAGAAATTGTGATTGTTTACCTGATTTAAGAAAGCTTCATGTTTCTTTATGGGTCATATGAAAATTTGGGAAATGTTGGTGTAAAACATGTGGTAGAAATTTAGGTTGTGACCTCTAAAGATCACGCATCAGACAAGCAGGTGCATTCTGCTCAGTCATAGTGGTTCTAATTGGCGTCAACCAAATTTGTCTTAGAAGGAAAAGAAATTTCAACAAGCTATTTTCTTCTCTGCTGTTCTGTAGGAAGCAATTAAGAATTTCTGCTAGTCATCAATTTCTTTAATCCTGAGTCGTGGTTCCATAGATACATTTACATATTCACATGTATGTATACAAACATCCTGGTGAAGGGCATGGCAGCTCAATGCATTATTTTCATCCGGAAAATCCCATGGACAAAGAGTCTGTTGGGCCACAGTCCACAGGGTCAAAGAGAGTCAGATGTGACTAAAGTGACTGAGTATGCATGCACGCATAGAGACATACCTATGTGTAGATAGGTAGAAATATGTTTGTGTCTCTAAATATACCACACATCATAAAACTCTAGTAACATTGATTAGAAGTTCATCGTTTCAGTTTTCTACCAATAAAGACCAGTTTTTATACATCTATCATTCTCTGCATTTCTTTTAAAATTATTACTATGGATACTTTATAAAATACAGTTAGGCAACCAGGAAGATTTAAAAGCATCCAAAAAATGTTAGAAATTACAGTTGGATTTCATTACTTTTATTTATTAGTTTTCTAAAATATACAGAATATATGTTATATGTGTGTATATAGGGTAGCATTTTTGTTTTTGTACTGTAAAATTAATTCAATTTATGGTAAAAATATTAGATTAAATATTGCAAAATGCATAAGCATAGGCACATATCATACCAGCATGTAATAATTTATTAGACTAAGATTTTTCTTAGCCACATTAAAGAACATAATTGTTAGGAGTTTAAATATTATATCAAATGCCTATTACTACATTGTCTGGATGCTATCATCATTTATTTGATCAACTTTCCATTTTGAGCAATTAAAGTGCTTCCAATTTGTCATTCTTATTAATTAAACACATGGAATTACCTACTGTTATGTATTCTTGTGATTTATTTCTGGGGACAGGGAAAATTTGATAGGTAAAAAGTTTTAACATTTTGTAGTACTAATTTGTTTCTTAAAATGATTGTAAGCCTAAACCTTTTTTTACATATATTAACCATTTTATTTTCTTTTGTAAAATAATATTTATGACTTTTACTTATTTATTTGTAGAGGAGGTGATACTATTTATCAATTTGTAAGATATTTATAAATTAAAAATAGTGCTAGTGCTGAGTCACTTCAGTCATATCAGACTCTTTGGGAACCTGCGGACTTTAGCCTTCCAGGAGCCTTTGTACATGGAATTCTCTAGGTAGGAATACTGAAGTGGGTTTCCAATCCCTTCTCCAGGGGATCTTCCCAACCCAGAGATCAAACCCAGGTCTACTGCATTGCAGGTGAATTCTTTACTGTCTGAGCCACCAAGAAATGTCCCCATAAATTTACAATATCACTCCTTTTATTTTTAACTTACATCAATATATACTCTAGTTATTTAACTTTTAATTTGTGTTATTTAAAAAAAAGAGTGTAGCAAATTCTTTTATAATTAATTGTAATCATGTCACTATTATCTCTAATTTTTGAGTTTACAAAATCCTCTTCACCTTGTATCAAATAGATGTTTATCTATATTTTCCTTTTCTTCCCCTTAATAAATCTAAATTTATTTACACAGAAGAGCTATACATAAAAGATCTTCATGACCCAGATAACCACAGTGGTGTGCTCACTCACCTAGAGCCAGACATTTTGGAATGCAAAGTCAAGTGAGCCTCAGGAAGCATCACTATAAGCAAACTAGATTGGAGGTGATGGGATTCCAGTTGAGCTATTTCAAATCCTAAAGGATGATGCTTTGAAAGTGCTGCACTTAATATGCCAGCAAATTTGGAAAACTCAGCAGTGGCCACAGGACTGGAAAAGGTGAGATTTCATTCCAATACCAAAGAAAGGCAATCCTAAAGAATATTCAAACCACTGCCCAACTGTACTCATCTCAAGGCTAGCAAAGTAATGCTTAAAATTCTCCAAGCCAGGATTCAACAGTACATGAACCATGAATTTACAGATGTTCAAGCTGGATTTAGAAAAGGCAGAGGAACCATAAATCAAATTGACAGCATCTGTTGGATCATTGAAAAAGTCAGAGAGTTCCAGAAAAACATCTACTTCTGCTTTACTGACTGTACCGAAAACTTTGACTGTGTGGATCACTAAAAACCGTGAAAAATACTTCAAGAGATGGGAATACCAGACCACCTACCTGCTTCCTGAGAAATCTGTATACAGGTCAAGAACCAACAGTTAGAACTGGACATGGAACAACAGACTGGTTCCATATTAGGAAAGGGGTATATCAAAGCTGTACGTTGTCATGCTGCTTATTAACTTATATGCAGAGCACATCATGAGAAATAGGGGGCTGCATGAAGCACAAGCTGGAATCAAGATTGCTGGGAGAATCATCAGTAACCTCAAATATGCAGATGGCACCACCCTTATGACAAAAAGCAAAGAAGAACTGAAGAGCCTCTTGATGAAAGTGAAAGAGGAGAGTGAAAAAGTTGGCTTAAAGCTCAGCATTCAGAAGACTAAGATTTTGATATCCAGTCCCATCACTTCATGATAAATGGATGGGGAAGCAATGGAAACAGACTTTATCTTTTTGGGCTCCAAATCATGGCAGATGGTGACTACAGTCATGTAATTAAAAGACACTTGCTCCTTGGAAGAAAAGTTATGGCCAACCTAGACAGCATATTAAAAAGCAGAGACATTATTTTGCCAACAAAGGTCCATATAGTCAAAGCTATGGTTTTTCCAGTGGTCATGTATGGATGTGAATGTTGGACTATAAAGAAACCTAAGTGCTGAAGATGTGATGCTTTTGAACTGTGGTGTTGGAAAAGACTCTTGAGAGTCCCTTGGACTGCCAGGAGATCCAACCAGCCCATCCTAAAGGAAATCAGTCCTGAATATTCATTGGAAGGTCTGATGCTGAAGCTGAAACTTCAAGACTTTGGCCACCAGATCTGAAGAACTGACTCACTGGAAAAGACCCTGACACTGGGAAAATTTGAAATCAGGAGGAGAAGGGGACAACATACGATAAGATAGTTGGATGGCAAAGACATGAGTTTGAGTAAGTTCTCGGAGCTGGTGATGGGCAGGGAAGCCTGGTGTGCTGCAGTCCATGGGTTCACAGAGTCAGACACAACTGAGCAACTGAAATAAACTGAACTGAAATCTCAGATTTATCCTCATCTAATACTAGTTTGTGTGTGTCTGACACTCAGTGTGGTGAAACAAACAGAATGTTGGAATCTGGGGCAGAGAAAGTTTTATTTCAGGGTTAAGCAAGGAGAGCGGATGGCTTGTACTCAAAAGACCCGAGCGCTCAGATGGTTTTCAAGAGTTTCTAAAGACTACACCTGGAGTGAGGTCTGAGGGCGTGTGACTTTCTTCCGATTGGGCTTTCTTCTGACAGGGCCTCCTTTCAGGAATCTGTTGCTCAGCCTGAAGTCATCATCCTCTACCTGGGTAGAGACCTCAGTTCCTGCAGAAAAACTCGGCAGTTACATTGTTCTGTGCATCCCTTGAGGAGGGGCCGGAACTGCCCCAAGGCTGCTCTTCCTTTGTTTCTACCTAGCCTGCTCTGTCTAATTGGAAACTTGGAATCTGCCCTTTTGGAATCCAGGGAAACTCCAGGAGTTTGAAGCCTGTTCCCTGAAAATGAGAAATGGGGGCACAGGAAGCCTTTTGTTCAAACCTTGGATGGCCAAGGGGGCTGCTTGGTTTCACACCTAAGTTTTGATCTGAATATATAATGAATCTTTTTTTAAAAAATTGCACTTTTCTGCTTCATGTGATTGTCTGGAATTGCCAGGCTGATTATTTAAGACATTATATGTAGGAACTCATATTCTTGAGTGTTTTAATTCCAACAGTTTCAGTATTAAGCCGTTTATTTTGAGGTTATCATATTATTTTACTTTTTGTCAAGCTCAGTATATGCTCCTTCACTTGAAGCACTTTATAGATTGTAAATCTATAAATGTTTAAATCTATGAATCTATAGCTTCATCTATGAAAATATAGATTCATAGATTTAAGCATTTTATTAAAGTTACAGTGGGGATTACAAGTGACTTTTAATAAGACAAGTGCTAATAGTACAGATTGTGACTACCTGCATATTCCCTCACCTCCAACCCTCAGAAAGTGATGCGTGAATTCCTCCATGTCTCTGCACCCTAAAGGCTTACCACAGGGACACATAAAGATAACTATGCTACATAATAACAGAAAATCTGCCCCGTAAAAGTGTAAGTAGGAATTACTATTATTAGTAAACATTTGGGGTATTGATGGGATATAATGTCACCATTCTTAGTATTAAACCACGTTTGCATGTCTGGCTTAAACTGTGTTGGACAAGGTGTGTCACCATTGAATTCAACTTATATTTTACTCATTACATCTTATTGAAAAAAGGCATTAGTTATAAGATTTTTTGGGGGGGTCATCTGTATTAGATATTAGATTTGCTATAAGAATTAAAATAAGACTACAAAATAAATGGAGTTCTACATGTTCATATTTTGAAATAGTTTATTTACTATTATCTATCCTTACAACGATTGAAAGACTTTAATGGGATATTTAATAGCAATAATGTTATTTGTTTTTGTATTAATGACGTATAACTAAGATGAACAGTAACCTAATATCAGGCATTGACTCTTTGACAAGTTGTACATTTTTAACATTTTTAAATTTCCACAAGATATAGTATTTGTGTGTATCTTAGCATGTTCTTGACCCTTCAGTGCTTTACAAAACATGGATTTTGCCATGTTTATGGTTCTCTAAACTGTGTGTGTGTGTCCATTTCTGTGTGTGAGAGAGAGAGAGGGGAAAAGAGAGAGAAACTTAAGAGAGCTTCCTCATCCTTCAGTCTACCAAGGAAGTCAAAAACAAACTTCAGGACAGACTGAGACTGTAAAAATAGGAACAGATCCAAAGTCTTAAAGACCAATGATTCATACATCTAACATCTTTCATAACGCAGATTATTACTGAATGGTTTCAATATAACCATTGCCTTATACCCTGTAGATGTATTCGACCTGTCCATGGTATTTGAAATCATGCAAGGAGGCCTGTAGCAGCTGGTAGTATGAAAAAAGGACACATGAACGAAATGTGGAGTGACAGTGCTTTAGATACGTGCATCTGCGCAACTTCTTTTCTGGGTTCTCAGTGTTCTGGCACCTGATGGTCTGTCAGCCTGGGAGGGACTAATCCTCCCAGGAGAGGATAATTCTTACAGATCTAAAAAAAAAAAAAAAAAAAGATTCTCCTGTAACTGTGCCTTTCATATGCAAACCCACCAACCCAGAGTTTACCCAATAGCCTACTCTTCTATCTGGCTCTTAGAGGCCAGAATGCACTTTCACATGTCCTAATCATTCCAGGGTAGGGTAACAGATAACTAGGGAGAGCCCTGTAATTTGGTGTTGACATGCTAAGTCGCTTCAGTCATGTCTGACGTTTTGCAGCCCTATGGACGGTAGTCCTCCAGGCTCCTCTGTCCATAGGATTCTCCAGGTAAGAATCCTGGAGTGGGTTGCCATTCCCTTCTCCAAGGGATCTTCCAGACCTAAGACCTTCCCGACCTAGAACCCAAGTCTCATTATGTCTCCACCAGCAGTGCAGGTAGATTCTTTATCACTAGTGCCCCCGCGAAGTTCAGGGCCCTCTGAAATCGTTCTCAGGGGCCAATCCTTGCCTTCTCTTTCCTGTGAAACCAAACCTCGTGCTTCCACATACGGCCTGCGTGGCCAAGTGCACCTCCTGCTCATGGGAACTGTGAAAACAAACTCTTTTCAACAACAGTCATCTCCTGATCTGTTGGCCTCACCTACATTCTAATAACAAAACTTACATTTTAAAACACACACCCATTAGGGTGGTTACAACCAAGAAAATCAATTATTAACAAAAGTTGATGAGAGTATAGAGAAATGTAAAAAATTTTACAGTGCTGATGGCAAGTAAAATGATGCAACCACTTTAGAGAATAGCGTTTCAGTTCTTCCAGAAGTTAAACCTAGAGTAACCATTTGACCCAGCAATTCCACTTCTAGGTCTACATGCTAGAGAAATGAAAAATAGATGCTCACAAAAAAGAAATCTGTATATGAACATTCATAGCAATTTTATTCATAACACCCCAAAACTGAAAACAGCCCAAATATATATACATAACTGATGAATAGATAAACAAATGTAGTATTTCTAAGCAAGTGAATATTATTCAGCAAGAAGAAGTGATATGCTAATACACACTAAAACATGGTCAAAACTTGAAAACATTAGGCTAATTTAAAGATGCCAGTCATAAATGACCACATGTTACATAATCCTATTTATACTAAATGGCCCAAATAAGCAATTCAATAGGAAAAAAGTAAATTAATGTTATACTTAGGTCTACGGAGTTTGAATGAGAGAGGAGGGGGTCATAGTTAAGAGTTACAAGATTTCTTATTGATAGTGATAAAGGTAAAACAACTCCACGAATGTACTAAAAATCATTTGAAAAGTGAAAGTGAAATTGAAAGTGAGGCCGCTCAGTCGTGTCCTACTCTGCCTACTAGGACATGGGCTGTAGCCTACTAGGCTCCTCTATCCGCGGGATTCTCCAGGCAAGAATGCTGGGGTGGGTTGCCATTTCCTTCTCTAGGGGATCTTTCTGACCCAGAGATTGAACCCAGGTCTCCTCCACTGTATATATATTGTATATATATATATATGTATATATATATAATTTTTATGACCAACCTAGATGCATATTAAAAAGAGACATTACTTTGCCAATGAAGGTTCATCTAGTCAGAGCTATGGTTTTTCCAGTAGTCATGTATGAATGTGAGAGTTGGAGTATAAAGAAAGCTGAGCTCCAAAGAATTGATGCTTTTGAATTGTGGTGTTGGAGAAGATTCCTGAGATTCCCTTGGACTGCAAGGAGATCAAACCAGTCAATCCTAAAGAAATATGTCCTGAATATTCATTGGAAGATCTGATACTTTGCCAGCTGGTGCGAAGAACTGACCCATTGGAGAAGACCCCAATACTGGGAAAGATTGAAGGCAGGAGGAGAAGAGGATGACAGAAGGTAAGATGGTTGAATGGCATCACCGACTCAATGGTCATGAGTTTGAACAAGCTCCGGGAGTTGGTGATGGATAGGGACGCCTGGCATGCTGCAGCCCATGGGGTCACAAACAGTAGGACTGAGGGACTGAACTGAACTGCATTGCATTAAGTACAACTTTTATCTCAATAAAGCTGTTACAAAAGAGAAGTATATAACACTAGTTATTACTGCTACATCTCTTTTTATATAATGTTCTAAATATTTTATGTATAGTAACTCCAGGAGTCTAACCCTGAAGTTTGAGTTCTTAACCATTTTGTTTTACTGTCCTTGCAAACATTCTTTTCCTCTGATTTGTGGTTTATATCAGATAAGAAAATATCACTGGGCATTGAAGAAGGATCCAAAGTTCAAGAAGATGGACCAAGGTAAGCAACTGTATAAGCTAGCCCCTACTAAACACGCTTGGTGGAAAAGTAGAATTGTTTAGAAAAACATCAAGGAAATATGTAAACAAAAACATATTAAGAAATTAATGAGATTACTTTATTGTCCAAACAAAAATAGGCTTTAATGCAAAGGATTATTTTGCTTAAAATAAGATTTAAATAAATAAAATGTTGCATTATATTTATTTACAATAATAAAGATGTTTAAAATTAAATTAAAACAGCAACACTCCCCCCCATCAAAGACATTCAGTGGATAGAGGATAATAAGGGTCAGAAAGGAGGATATATCACCAAAAAGATTCCCAAATATCTTTTATAAGGACAAATGTTTTGAATACTTCATAAATTTCATCATCAATATAATGAAATAGAAATACTCATAAATAAATAAAGAATCAGATAAAACATATTAAAATCAATAATTATCAGAGTGGGAAAAATAAGACCCACCAAGAAATATTAATGGACTGTAAGCAAAACAGAACAAAAAAGAAAGCAGATGTTGGGTGAAAATAGAACAAATACATCAGTTTCTACAGGAAAAAGAAATATAGCTTAAATAACTTGGAATCTCAGATTCTGTGAGTTAACATGTTAACATGTACATGTATGCTTATTACAACAGACACATTAGAAGCAAACGGCATATAAAGGCTGAACTGAACAGATAGATGAAGATTTGGGGGCTATTAAAAACTCTAAGAAAGAAAAGAAAGCAGATATGGCAATATTAATAACATAGAAAGTAGTTCTTGAGGTGAAAACCATTTAAAAAGGACAAGGAGAAATATTTTATAATTATGAAAGGTAAGATCTCTAAAAATGATATAATAGTCAAGGGCCTTTTTGCACTCAAGAATATGATAGTGAAATATATAAAGTAAAACCTGTTAGAATTATAAGGTTAGATTGAAAAAGCCTCATACTTATAAATGAGAAATTTTATATACTTTTATCAGATTTTAATATCTTTAATAAAGAAATACTACATGAAATTACTAAGAAATGGAAATTCTTAAAGTATAACATCAATGCTATAACATAAAATCTATGCCAAACAAAATAACATTATTTTCAAGTAAACAGATTGAATTGTAAGACATTATTTAAAATACAAAAAAAATAAAATCCTGTTAACAATATACAAATGTCTCAGATTCTGGTCAGAGTTCAATATAAAAATTTAAATATTTTAAAACAACAAAATCAACAAAAATACACAGATAAAAAGAAACAAATATTGGCTGTTTCAGTGCCAAAAGCAAAATTCAAAAACTAGATATAAAAATTAACAAAATAAAAACTCACAAAAATCCCTAGGATATGATGCCAAATTAATATTTAAAATTATAGTTCTAAGCATTATCTACCATGTCATGCAATAACCCAGAATTTCTGATTTGATTAGCCTGGTTTAGGGTTTTGAAGATACATCTTTTTACAACTAGCCGTGTTGATTGTCATGAGATGGTCCATGAGTGACATTTTCAAAATCATCTAGAACAGAGGAGTCAATAAAGAAAAGAAAGAATTACTACTTCACCTTCTCTTGTTTCCCAGAGTCAACCTCCAATCAACTCTCTGCTTTCAACTCTTTCTGGCAGCTCATTTGTACAGTTCCAGAAGGCACCTTTGCTTCTTGATTTAACATCTGGAGAAACATATACTTTCCCTCATGTTTCCTGAATGAACGAAGGCAAGTATGTACTCATAGTGGCTTCTGGGTTCAAGATAGATCCCTGTGCTAAAGAAAGCAAAGGAAGCCCAGAGATCATTCCGGAGAAGTGGGAAAGTGGAGGCGGGGAGCCAACCTAGCCCTAACTCCAAAGCCAGAGCCTAGGGTGGTGGGGATGGAGCCAGAGGTCAAGACTGAGAAAGGGGTTCACTAAGTCAGGATGTGGGTGCATCCAGATAAAAAATCAGTATTATCAAACGGTATTGAAAAACGGGCTGAATTGAAAACATAGTTATGTCCTTGGGATATGGGAAAACAGCGGGTCTCTGATGAGCCTCAGGGAAGCAAAAATAATAACAACAATAATGAAAGAGCAACTCGCAGTTTTAGTGAATGAACTTACAGTTACCTGGGGGAGCGACACATTGGAAGTTTGAGATTGAGATGTACACAGGGCTATATTTAAAATAGATAACTAACAAGGCTCCACTGTGGAAGAAAATAGTGAAAAAACTGAGGAATTGTAGTGAACATACTGTGTCATGGCTAAACTGGTGAACCAGGGACTTTGTGCGTGGAGCTTTCTGTGAAGAGACGTGGGGAGTAAAAGAGCCCGATGCTTCCGAGGATCCACAGTGCGTGTTCTGTACCATTTGCTGAACTGAAGCCCAGTTTTTCACATTATTTTCTTCAAAGTGTTAATCCACAGGGCCTTCTCTAAAATGGAAGTTAATTTATTTAATTCAAATATCATTTATTAAACATTCATTATGCGAAAAGAGCTTAGTCCAACCACTATTACAAGATGCTAATTTTATTTCTTGTGACCTTGGGAATTGGGGTTAAAGAGGAAGTTTTCATTCTGCAGCTGAAGGTCATGTAATAAAAGGAGCGTAATAGCCAGTTAGGTAGTTTATGGACTCAAGCCTAATAGCATAGCTGACCTCTGGCAAAACCCACCTTCTTTCTGAGGAGGAAAAAGGAGAAGTTCTTGCTGGACTCAAGCTTCAAAGTCAGTCCCTGAGTGCTCAGCATTAATATTCAGCATGGAAGTTGTTGGCTCTGGTCCTTTGCTTTTCCATCCTCACAGAATCTCTCAAGAGGACTAGGAGGATTTTGCTTTCCTGTGACTATTTTCAGCAGAACTCCATCCCCATGGGAGTCCTTCCAAAGTGGAAACAAGGTTCCTAGAGGAAATTGTGCCACTTCTTTTAAAAGATGCATCTAAACTTGCTAATACCATTGCTGCTTTTACAAAGACTTGGCAGTGAAAAGGTCACTCATAGCAGCATTAAATGCCTGACCTTTACTTTTTGTTCTAAATTATCCTCTGATTGTACAGCTGCAGACAAAGCACTCATTTTGAGCTTGTTAGAATGCCCACAGATGGAATCTTGCCCAGTGCCAAAGCAGCAGGTAGCTACACTCAACGTTTTTATCTACACTTTATTTGGCATTACCGCTGGGAAATGAAACGCTAGAAAATGAAATTTGCTGAAGGATTATTTTATTCAGGTGTGTGGTATCAGCATATATATAAATATACATGTGTGTGTGTGTGTGTGTGTGTGTGTGTATAAATATCCTTCTATGAAGGTAAAAAAAAAAAAAAAAAAAAAAAAAAACCATAGGCAGTGAGGAGGAGAGAATTTTCACCAAGCTATAGACTTGTTTGGATGCCCTAGATTCTAATGCTAACTCACCTATTTATGGACTGAGTGAACTCACGTGGTTTTAAAATTATTTGCTCCTTAAAATTTTATTCTAATGTTCATTGAATCTGATTATCTCCATATCTTCCTGATTCTTTGTCATATTTTTTTCTTGTCTCTTCCAGTCAATGAAAACCCAAGTTAGATGACACCAAGTCAGAGCCAAAGCCCTCTTTTCCAGGATTTTGTAATTAAAACAAAACTAAGTGACTGGAGATGTAAAACGTCAGTGTTCTCTACCCCAGACTCCCAATTCTTAATGTATCTTATTAAAGAATAATGAATCACTGTATAGTTTGAATAATTCTTTGTTAGACTCTTGTATCTTTTTAACCTATGTTGTTGTTTAGTCACTGAGTCATCTCCGACTCTTGTGACCCCATAGACTGTAACCTACCAGACTTCTCTGTCCATGAGATTTCCCAGGCAAGAATACTGCAGTGGGTTGCCATGCCCGTCTCCAGGGGATCTTCCTGACCCAGGGATCAAACTCACATCTCCTGCATTGACAGGTGGATTCCTTACAACTGAGCCACGAGGGAAGACCTAACCTGTGTTACTTTTGAGACTAATGATTGCCCTGCATTTGCTTGCCACTGTATAAAAAGAGTATGAGCAGAGAATATCAAAGTAGACTTTAATAGCTTTTGCCGTGCATCAAAGAACCTCCAAATCCTCTATCTGTAAACAGTGGGTATTAGCATGTGTCATGACTGTGGACTTGCGTTAAATGCGTTAAGGGTTGGATACTCTAACATGGACTCAGTAACATGTTTGAGTTTTCAGCTGTAGGTCTGGACATTTGGGACGTCAAGACTGTTGAAATCCTCACTACAACTGGGTCACGGCCTCTGATCCTCTAGGAAGTGAGTCAAGCATTTTTAGGAGGTTCGTAGAGGTGTTTCCAGTACTGAGAAATCACAAGTGCCAATGTTTAATCACTTTTCAAATTTCTGTTTGTATCATGCTTGCTAAAGACCAACTGGGTGAAGAAAATCACATAAAGCAACTCAGATTCAGTGTGGTGGGACCCTCACGAGGGTATGTGTATAAAGAGAAAAATAAAGGTGTCATTTAAAAAATATTCTACAAGGGAATTCCCTGATATTCTAGCTGCTAAGAGTAACTCTTTCAATGCGAGGGACTTGGGTTTGATCCCTGGTTATTAACCTAAGATCCCACATGCCGCATGGAGAAAAATGAATTGTTTCATGCTAACCGAAAAGGCATCACAATTACAACCTAAATAAGATGAGGCAACTTAAAAAATTATATAATAGGCTAGCAAATTAAGATTGAGAGGCTAGATCGTGCTCTGTGCATGTCCAAGAGTATGAAAAAATGTAGAACTCCATTGGCTAGGGATTGACAAACATCTTCTGTAAAAGAGTAGATAGAAAATATTTTTGAATTTGCAAGCTAGATGGTCTCTGTTGAAATTACTAAACTCTGATGTTTAGCACTGAAGAAGTCAGGAAATATATAAATAAATGTGTATAGATATTCTAATAAACCATTACATACAAAAATAGGTATTGTACAAGGTTTTGCCTGCGTACGGGTGAGCCCTTGCCATGAGTTTCTATTCCAGTAATCATTGTTGCAAAGTAAATCAACATTAAAACTTTCACTTTAAAGCAACAAAGGCTGACAGTTTGGGTGGGTCAGGCCTCTGCTTGGCTGCTGTCACTCAGGGTTTCAGCCTCCAGTCGGTCAGATGGCGGCTGGGGCTGCCGCAGCTGGAGGCAGCCCACGGGCGTGGACAGTGGAAACCTCAGGGTTCGAGCTCCAGTCGGTCAGATGGCGGCTGGGGCTGCTGCAGCTGGAGGCAGCCGACGGGCGTGGACAGTCAGGCTCCTTGACCCCAGAGCGGCACGGGTGGTGCTGAACCGCCTACATTCGAGCTCAGAGGGCCGGCACGTGTTCCAGCCAGCAAAGGGAAAGCTGAAGTGGATTTTACAACCTGGCCTCAAAAGTTACCCAGTGACACTCCCTCTGCGTTCTGTTAAAGACTACTAGATTCCATAGCCAAGTGTGGCACCGACAGGTTTTCAGAAGAGTATGTGAGACGGGAGGAACTGTGCCGGCCAGCTTTAGAAAACACGAACACAGTCATCGGGAAGGGCAATGTCACTTCACGATCAAAGCAAGCAGATGGGAAGGAGGGCAGATATGGAAACCTGCAAGGCTGCCCCCTGAGACAAAAAGCATGGCTCTTGTATCTAAAAAGAACCAGTCTTATATTCTGGCCCTGACAATCACCCTTCGTTTATACATCATTTGAGAAAAAAAAAAAAATGGTGCCAGGTTTAAAGAAGTACTTTTAGATATTACTTATCAGTTTAGATTTTATTTCTCAGTAAAAGGATCCTACATCAATATCCCACTGGGTTTTTCTAGTGTTGGAAGGCACAGAAGTATGTGAAGGTTCTGGTGGTACTGAACTCAGTACCACACTCAGGTTCAATGGCTTGCCGCTCAAAAGCAAGTGGCTGAGAGGGAAGTACCAGTAGAAAGGAAAGGTGCTTTAATTAGAAATGCCAGCAATCTGGAGGGAAGGTGGGCTCCTGTCCTGAGACCAACTCCCAAGTTTCTGCTCGACAATGACAGTTTTTAAAAAGGAAAAAAAAAAAAAAAAAAAAAAGAGAGAGAGAGAGAGAAAAGAATCTCTGAACCATTGAGTCAGGGAATTAATTTCTGTCTGCATTACTTTCCATTGTGTGCAGACTAGTTGAATCTCTTTTCAGATGTAATTTTGCCCTTGTGATCCCCCTACAGAATTGCTAAGGGGGCTGGTAGGGGTGGAGAGCTGGTTATTCTCTAACTGCTTAATTCTTCATTCTTCTTTTTATCTAGAAAAACAGATTAAGCAAGGCATGGTGTGCATTCAAGAGAGAATAAATCAGCAGTTAGGTCAAATGGCCTTGTGATCTCATTCCTATAATTAGGTTCTTTTAAGATTAAAGGGCAACAGACATGGGCAAACAGGTGAGGGGCAAAAGAGCTGCATTCTTCTGGCACATATGTGGCCTTGAATAAAAGGCAACTGCAAGTAGCAACCTAGTCTAGTTAACATTTGCAGTCATTACAAAATAGCTATATTCCTTGCGCTGTACAGTACATTCTTGAGCCTATCTTATACCCAATTGTATGTACCTTTCACTCCCCCATATCAGTTAGTATGCTATCCTTACTGATATTATCAATCAAAACAACAACTGTGTCAGAAAAATCATAACTATCGGTGATTCACTTGAGTTTGGCTTAATAGTCAAAGGATCCAAAGATAGTATGCTATTGTGGAGCCTTAGGAGGAGAGTCATTCTGATCTGGATTCAAACTCTGGTGCTTCTTAAACAAAAATAACAGGCTTTAAGTGCTTGATTCCAAAATCACTAAATTCCAATATCACTGTGGATTGTAACTGAAGCCAGGAAATTAAAAGACACTTGCACCTTGGAAGGAGAACTATTGACAGACCCAGACAGCATATAAAAAGCAGAAACATCACTTTGCCAGCAAATGCCCATAGAGTGAAAACTATAGTTTTTCCAGTAGTCATATATGGATGTGAGTTGGACCATAAATGAAGGCTGAGTGCTGAAGAATTGATGCTTTCAAACTGGAAATGTTTGATTCTGGAGAAGACACTTGCCAGTCCCTTAGACAGCACAGAAATCAAACCAGACAATCCCAAAGGAAACTCACCCTGTATATACATGAGAATACGGGGCTTCCCTGCTGTCTCTGACCGTGAAGCCTCTGTCTGGAATGTGGGAGACCCAGGTTCGATCCCTGGGTCGGGAAGATCCCCTAGAGAATGAAATGGCACCCCACTCCAGTACTCTTGCCTGGAAAATCCCATGGACAGAGGAGCCTGGTAGGCTACAGTCCATGGGGTCGCAAAGAGTCGGACACGACTGAGCGACTTCACTTTCACTTTTCACTTTGATGCATTGGAGAAGGAAATGGCAACCCACTCCAGTGTTCTTGCCTGGAGAATCCCAGGGACCGGGGGGCCTGGTGGGCTGCCGTCTATGGGGTCACACAGAGTCGGACACGACTGACATGATTTAGCAGCGGTATACATGGGAAGGACTGATGTTGAAGCTGAAGCT
Source organism: Muntiacus reevesi (assembly GCF_963930625.1). NCBI lineage: Eukaryota > Metazoa > Chordata > Mammalia > Artiodactyla > Cervidae > Muntiacus > Muntiacus reevesi. The sequence continues at coordinate 195,843,080 of NC_089251.1, read as the reverse complement.
CCAACCCTTTGGCCATCTGAGATGAAGAGCCGACTCATCGGAAAGGACTCTGATGCTGGTAAAGATTAAGGGCAGGAGGAGAAGAGGGCAACCGAGAATGAGATGGTTGGGTGTTATCTCTGACTCAATGGACATGAGTTTGAGCAAACTCCAGGAAATAGTGGACAGGGAAACCTGGCATGCTGCAGTCCATGGGGTCCCAAAGAGTTGGATATGACTTAGCTACAGAACAACAATTGCCTGACAAAGGAATCACCAAAAAGAAAAAGCATTTCTCTCCTTTTTAGAATGAGCACAACATGTTTGAAATAAAATAGAACTTTCCAAAATATACCAATAAAGTTGAAAAATATTAAGTTACCCTCTTCAACACAAACATCTCTGGACAAGTACCTTTCTGAAAGGGCAAGAATGCCTTAATATCTAATATTATTCCAATTAAAGCTTGTAATAAGTTTGAATATGAATAGGACTCTAAATGCTAAGTAATACAACACTAGCAATATGTTGTAGTTCTAAATAGCATTTGCATTAAACAGAAAGAGAGTTGATGTTTACAAGAGAATATGTAAATCTTATCACAATCAGAAAAAATGATGTGTTTGATGTTACCAGAGTTAAAATCTATAAAATCTAATTTATTGATTATGTGGTGCATGTTTTCTATACATTTTCTTTTGGAGCTTTGAGTCTGTATTAGGTTGATAGAGATGTTTTAAAGTCTTATATGGAGTTTTGATTTTTGGTTCTCAAGAATTTTTTTTTTTTTATAAAAACTGTTGCTGTGCTAATTGGATACATGAATACCCAGTATTTCTTTATGGTCAATTTTAGACTTAACCATTTTGAAATGTCCATCTTTAACTTTTTTAACTCTCTAGTCTTAATTCTATTACTGTTATCAATGCTGTTGATACATCACTACTGTTGAGATATCAGTACTGTTACTTCTGTTTTCTTTTTTGTGCTTATTTTATATTTTTCTAATTTTTTAATCATAACTTTTTTCTCTATTACATCTGCTGAATGTTGTTTTCTTTGTCAAACTAAAATCTATTTACTTTGTTATGAGTGAGTTGCACCCATTTGCAATATGTTAACCTTCTAATCTTCCAATATGCAGTCTGCTTCCTCATTTTTTTATTTAACTCTTCATATTAAAGAGCCTTTCTGTTTTTATTTTGTGTTTATGGTCACTTAAAAAGAATTCTAATCCAAATACTACTAATGACCTCCTTTGCTTCTAAACAACTTCAGTCCCTTACAACGATCCTTGATTTGTTTGGAGTTACTGAGCTGTGTATTATAAGCCAACATCCCTTTAACAATCAAATCTCCCTTTTCCCCTTGAATCACTACTCCTTGGATGGGTTCCAGTGAGGATTAATATGTTTCTCGTTACCGTTTTCTGGACATGAACTGGGTGGTGCACACCTGCAAAGCACCACCCCTCCTACACAGGCATCACCACTGCCTTACCTGACACAGAGGAATTCACCAGACGTGACCTTGTTTCAAACACTGAGTATCGCGATATGTATTTGATGCTACCATTCCCCACTTGGCTACCCCCTATATCTGATGAATAACCTTCAAACTTTACATACCCTCCAACATGCTGCTTACATTCCACATTAGCCCCACAAACACGACAACCCAAATGACAACCACAAAATTTCCCTCTGCTTGACATCATCCCTCTCACACTGTTCTAGTTGTCATGCATAGCTAAAATAGGTAAATGAGACTGTGTGTGTATAATATATGAGTAAATGTGTTACACTCTGTTGGAAAGATCCATGAGTGTTTCTTACTTCTCTTTAAATAGCATTGACAGACTGGTAATTTTAGTTTTACTTTATGTCCCGTTACCCTAGATGAGACCCAGACATAATTATTGTTATGTTGACATGGGAGACATATTGAGCAAGAAAACTGATGCTCCTCAAGACCATCACTCCTCTTTGATTTTTGAGTCTGTTTATAGATCACACTCCAACTTGGAACTTTGTTGCAGGACACTTGTTTGTAAATGGACTTCTGGTTGATTACCCCTCTACCTCCTCTCCATGATTTCCCAGTTCCACCAGGATCACTTTAGACATCCTCTAATCACAACCTGGATTAACTCCAATTTCCTCACTATGAATGTTAAAAAAATAAATAAATAACTGATACAAATGAAAGAAAATCTTCTAATTTCTATATATTGTGTACTTTACATTATAGGCAAATTCCACCATGTTTAATATGCCTTATGTTTTTCAACCTCTGTGCATTTCATAAATTTGTTCCCATTACTGAAAAGTATAACCTTCCTTTCTTATTTCTTCAAACTTTACTTTTGCTCCAACATGTAACTTATATTCCACACTGGCACCATACATGATCACCACATATATCCAGATAATTATTAATGAATTGATGGCAGTTTGGTATGTAGAGTGAAAGTGGATAAAGCATCACTGGGCTGTCCTTTAATCACACTGAAATTCAATAATTTTTATTTATCCAAAAATACGCATTGAGCACCTACTCTTTGCCAGTCATTTCTCAATGAACATAACATTAGTAAAAATAAAAACATAAATAAATCACTCTTTCCTTGTGGGTCTTATGTTGTTTTATAGCAGATAGCCAATAAACAAAATATTAAAAACTCAGGTATTTTACACTTTTCAAAGGTGATAAACAAGGGCAAAAATCAAGGTTAAGTGCATTGGGAATTCTGAGTGATAATGGGGGGACAGGTTGTCATACTAAATGAGGTAGTCAAAGTTGGTCTGTTTTAGAACATCACATCTAAACAGATATTGCAGCTGGGAATGAGAGCTTTATGGCTTCAAGGAAAGAGCATTGCAGGCAGAGAAACAGCTAAATGAGCAGGCTAGGGTGGGTATATCCCTAGCACGTGGGGGAACATCAGGAGTGCAGAATGGCAAAAATAGCATAAGCCAAGGCAGGGATGAGAGTAAAGGTATAGAGGAGAGAATAAAACTAAGAGCAGGTGAGAAGCCATATCTTTGAAAGTTGTGAACCAAGAAATGATGTTATTCAGTTCTGTTCAGCCACTTTGTCCGACTCTTTGTAACCCCATGGACTGTAGCACGTCAGGTTTCCCTGTCCATCACCAACTCCCAGATCTTACTCAAACTCATGTCCAAAAACTTGGTGATGCCATCCAAATATCTCATCCTCTTTCGTCCCCTTCTCTTTCTGCCTTCAATCTTTCCCAGCCTCAGGATCTTTTCAAATGAGTCAGTTCTTCCCATCAGGTGGCCAAAGTATTGGAGTTTCAGCTTCAGAATAGGTCCTTCCAGTGAATATTCAGGACTGATTTCCTTTAGGATGGGCTGGTTGGATCTCCTTGCAGTCCAACAGATTCTCAAGACTCTTCTTCAACTCCACAGTTCAAAAGCATCAATTCTTCAACTCTCAGCTTTCTTTATAGTCCAACTCTCACATCCATCATGACTACTAGAAAAACCATAGCTTTGACTAGATGGATCTTTATTGGCAAAGTCATGTCTCTGCTTTTTAATATGCTGTCTATTTTGGTCATAACTTTTCTTCCAAGGAGCAAGTGTCTTTTAATTTCATGGCTGCAGTCACCATCTGCAGTGATTTTGGAGGCTCAAAAAATAAAACCTCTCACTGTTTCCATTGTTTCCCCATCTAATTGCAGTGAAATTATGGGACTAGATGCCATGATCTTAGTTTCCTTTATGCTGAGTTTTAAGTCAACTTTGTCACTCTCCTCTTCCAATTGCATCAAGAGGCACTGTAGTTCTTTTCTGCTTTCCACTTTAAACCTGTGTTTAGAAGTCACATTGGCAACCCCTATGGTTACAGTATGGAGGGTCCATTAAAAGTAAAAGTAAGACTACCTATGATCTGGCAATCATCCTCCTGGGTAATTATCCAGAGACAACTCTTTTTCGAAAAGACAGACACATTCACTTCAGTGTTTGTAGCAGCACTCTTAGCAATCGCCAAGGCATGGAAGCAAACTCAATATCCACAGACAGAAGAAAAAATAAAGAAGATGTAGTATATGGATGTAATATTGTATCATCATAAAATAGAATGAAATAATGTCATCCAAAAAAACATGGATTGACCTGGGAATTATCATAGTAAGTGAAGAAATCAGACAAAGACAAACGTGATATAATTCATATGTAGGATCTTAAGAAATGAACAAATGAAGTTATTTACAAAACAGAAATAGACTTATAGACATAGAAAACAAACTTATAGGTTTCAAAGGGAAAAGGGGATGTGGGAGGGATAAATTAGGAGTTTAGGATTAACATATCCACACTCAGTTCAGTTCAGTCGCTCAGTCGTGTCTGACTCTTTGTGGCTCCATGAATCGCAGCATGCCAGGTCTCCCTATCCATCACCAATTCCCGGATTTTACTCAAACTTATGTCCATCGAGTCAGTGATGCCATCCAGCCATCTCATACCCTGTCGTCCCCGTCTCCTCATTCCCCCAATCCATCCCAGCATCAGGGTCTTTTTCAATGAGTCAGCTCTTCGCATGAGGTGGCCAAAGTACTGGAGTTTCAGTTTCAGCATCAGTCCCTCCAATGAACACCCAGGACTGATCTCCTTTAGGATGGACTGGTTGGATCTCCTTGCAGTCCAGGGGACTCTCAAGAATCTTCTCCAACACCACAGTTCAAAAGCATCAATTCTTCTGCGCTCAACTTTCTTCACAGTCCAACTCTCACATCCATACATGACCACTGGAAAAATCATGGCCTTGACTAGATGGACCTTTGTTGACAAAGTAATGTCTCTGCTTTTTAATATGTTATCTAGGTTGGTCATAACTTTCCTTCCAAGGAGTAAGTGTCTTTTAATTTCATGACTCCAATCGCCACCTGTAGTGATTTTGGAGCTCAAAAAAATAAAGTCTGACACTCTTTCCACTGTTTCCCCATCTATTTCCCATGAAGTGATGGGACCAGATGCCATGATCTTAGTTTTCTGAATGTTGAGCTATAATCCAAGTGTTTCACTCTCCTCTTTCACTTTCATCAAGAGGCTTTTCAGTTCCTCTTCATTCTCTGCCATAAGGGAGGTGTCATCTGCATATCTGAGGTTACTGATATTTCTCCTGGCAATCTTGATTCCAGCTTGTGCTTATTCCAGCCCAGCATTTCTCATGATGTACTCTGCATATAAGTCAAATAAGCAGGGTGACAATATACAGTCTTGATGTACTCCTTTTCCTTTTTGGAATCAGTCAGTTGTTCCATGTCCAGTTCTAACTGTTGCTTCCTGACCTGCATATAGGCTTCTCAAGAGGCAGGTCAGGTGGTCTGGTATTCCCATCTCTTTCAGAATTTTCCACAGTTTGTTGTGATCCACACAGTCAAAGACTTTGGCATAGTCAATAAAGCAGAAAGAGATTTTTTTTTTTCTGGAACTCTCTTGCTTTTTGGATGATCCAGCGGATGTTGGCAATTTGATCTCTGGTTCCTCTACCTTTTCTAAAACCAGCTTGAACATCTGGAAGTTCACAGTTCATGTATTGCTGAAACCTGGCTTGGAGAATTTTGAACATTATTTTACTAGCCTGTGAGAGGAGTGCAATTGTGTGGTTTGAGCATTCTTTGGGATTGCCTTTCCTTGGGATTGGAATGAAAACTGACCTTTTTCAGTCCTGTGGCCACTGCTGAGTTTTCCAAATTTGCTGACATATTGCGTGCAAGACTTTCACAACATCTTTCAGGATTTGAAATAGCTAAACTAGAATTCTATCACCTCTATTAGCTTTGTTCTTAGTGTTGCTTCCTAAGGCCTACTTGACTTCATATTCCAGAATGTTTGGCTCTAGGTGAGTGATCACACCATCGTTATTATCTGGGTCATGAAGATCTTTCTTGTACAGTTCTTCCGTGTATTCTTGCCACCTCTTCTTAATATCTTCTGCTTCTGCTTTTGTTCTACCATTTTTGTCCTTTATTGAGCCCATCTTTGCATGAAATGTTCCCTTAGTATCTCTAATTTTCTTGAAGAGATCTCTAGTCTTTCCCATTCTGTTGTTTTCCTCTATTTCTTTGCATTGATCCCTGAGGAAGCCTTTCTTATCTCTCCTGGCTATTCTTTGGAACTCTGCATTCAAATGGGTATATATTTCCTTTTCTCCTTTGCTTTTCCCTTCTCTTCTTTTCACAGCTATTTGTAAGCCCTCCTCAGACAACTATTTTACCTTTTTGCATTTCTTTTCTGGGGGGATGGTCTTGATCCCTGTCCCTCTTCGTACAACGTCACGAACCTCTGTCCATAGTTCATCAGGCACTCTGTTTATCAGATCTAGTCCCGTAAATCTATTTCTCACTTCAGCTGTATAGTCACAAGGGATTTGATTTAGGTCATACCTGAATGGTCTAGTGGTTTTCCCTACTTTCTTCAATTTCAATCTGAATTTGGCAATAAGGAGTTCATGATCTGGGCCACAGTCAGCTCCCGGTCTTGTTTTTGCTGACTGTATAGAGCCTCTCCATCTTTGGCTGCAAATAATATAATCAATCTGATTTCAGTGTGACCATCTGGTGACGTCCATGTTTAGAGAATTCTCTTGTGTTGTTGGAAGAGGGTGTTTGCTATGACCAGTGCGTTCTCTTGGCAAAACTCTATTAGCCTTTGCCCTGCTTCATTCTGTACTCCAAGGCCAAATTTGCCTGTTACTCCAGGTGTCTTGACTTCCTACTTTTGCATTCCAGTCCCCTATAATGAAAAGGACATCTTTTTTGGGTGTTAGTTCTAAAATATCTTGTAGGTCTTCATAAAACAGTTCAACTTCAGCTTCTTCAGCATTACTGTTTGGGGCATAGGCTTGGATTACCATGATATTGAATAGCTTGCCTTGTAAATGAAGAGAGATCATTCTGTCATTTTTGAGATTGCATCCAAGTACTGCATTTCACTGCAATATACAAACTAGATCATCAATAAGGTCCTACTCTCGGAGAAGGCAATGGCACCCCACTCCAGTACTCTTGCCTGGAAAATCCCTAGGATGGAGGAGCCTGATAGGCTGCGGTTCATAGGGTCGCTAAGAGTCGGATGCGACTGAGCGACTTCACTTTCATTTTTCACTTTCATGCATTGGAGAAGGAAATGACAACCCACTCCAGTGTTCTTGCCTGGAGAATCCCAGGGACGGGGGAGCCTGATGGGCTGCCATCTATGGGGTCGCACAGAGTCGGACACGACTGACATGACTTAGCAGCAAGTTCCTACTCTATAGAACAGAGAACTATATTCAAGGTCTTGTGATAACCTATAATGGAAAGGAATATATGTATCCCCCATAGCTCAGTTGGTGAAGAATCCGCCTGCAATGAAGGAGACCCTGGTTCAATTCATGCATCGGGAAGATCTGCTGGAGAAGGGATAGGTTACCCACTCCGGTATTCTTAGGCTTCCCTTTTGGCTCAACTGGTAAAGAAATCTCCTGGAATGTGGGAGACCTGGGTTCGATCTCTGGTTTGGGAATATCCCCTGGAGAAGGGAAAGGCTACCCACTTCAGTATTCTGGCCTGAAGAATTCCATAGATTGTATAGTTCATGGGGTCGCAAAGAATCAGACACGACTGAATCACTTTCACTTTCACTTCATACTATATATAAATAAAATTGCTTTTCTGTACACTTGAAACTAACACAATATTGTAAATCAACTATGCTTCACTAAAACTTAAATAAAAATAAAAGACACTTTGGCTATTACGGTGAGACTCCTGCTACTTTCTTGTTTAATATCCTCATCATTTTTTAAATTAATTCACCATAATTTGCTTACAAAATCCATATTAAGGGACATTTCAGTTATTTTCAATATTTTCCCTTATAGACAATGCTGAAGTGTGCATATTTACACATTTATATCTGCAAACAAGCACTAGCATCTCTGTAGAAAACATCTGCAGCAGCAGAGAAATATTGAGGCAAAGTCCATACTATTAATGATGTATACCTTTCCACTTCTGTTTTTGTTTTGCTTAAAGCAACAGCCATTTATTATTTTACAACTTCTGTGGGATCTACTGAAGGGTCTGCTTTCAAATATAATTTGCTCCTGTGGCTCTTGTGAGAGATCATAGTTCCTCCCACATTAGCTAGATGAATTGCTTCAGTATTATCAACAGGATTCTCTAGTACAGTTAATACAAGAGCGAAAGTCAGAAGCTGCACTGTCTTCTATGACATGGATGTAGTCACCAGTCCTGGTGTTCTTTCCGTAGATCCAGATTTCCATGTGCTGTTATTTTTCTTCTACCCAAAGAATGTTCTGTAGCATCTTTCTTGTAGTAATATTTGATGGTAATTCTTTTTTTTTTTTTTTTTGGTTTTATATGTCATTTTCACTTCACTTTAAAGATATTTTCACTAAGTATAGAATTATGGGGTGACAGCATTTTCTTTTACTTACCTAAAAGATGCTGCTCCACTATCTTCTTGCTCACATTCTTCACAACAATAAATCTACTGGTATCTTTATTTTTGTTCCCATGAACAGCATATGCCTTTTTTGGATGACAAAATAAAAAAAAAAGTTTCTTTTTATCACTGGCTTTAAGCAATTTGATTTTGGTGTGATTTTCTTCATGCATCCAAGTTTGTGTTTTTTAAAGCTTCTTAGCTTTGTGAACATACGGAATACAATTATAGCAACTTTAAAAAAAAATGTCATTGTTGGCTAAACCTGACATCTGTGTCAGTTCTGTGTTTATTTCAATTGATTAATTGTTTTCTTTGTTATGGGTCATATTTTCTTGCTTCTTTACATGCCTGATAGTCTTTGACTAGATGACACACATCTTGAATGTTAACTTGCTAAAGTTAGATATGTTTTTTTTAATTTTATTTTTGAAGTATAGCTGACTTGCAATGTCGTGTTAGTTTCTGATGTCTAACAAAGTGATCTAGAGATATATGTGAAGTGGAAGTCGCTCAGTTGTGTCTGACTGTTTGTGACCACACAGACTGTAGCCTCCAGGCATCTCTGTCCATGATATTCTCCAGGCAAGAATATTGGAGTGGGTAGCCATTCCCCGCTCCAGGGATCTTCCAACACAGGGGTCCAACCCAGGCCTCCCAAAATGAAGGCAGATTCTTTACCTTCTGAGCCACCAGGGAAACCCTAGAGATATATGTGCTTTTTCATATATTTTTTTCGGTTATGGTTTATCACAGGACACTGAACAGTTTTCCTATGCTATACAGTGGGCTTCCCAGCTGGCAGAGAGCTAAAGAATCCTACCAATGCAGGAGACGTGTTTGGTTGGGAAGAGGCCATGGAGTAGGACGTGGCAACCTGCTCCAGTATTCTTGCCTGGACAATTTCATGGGCAGAAGAGTCTGATGGGCTACAGACCACGGGTTCACAAAGAGCCAGACATGACTGAATGACCGGCACGCACACACAGTGCTACATAGTAGGATTGTGTTTATCCATTCTTTATATAATGGTTTGCATCTCCTCACCACAGGCTCTCAATCCATCCCTCCTCTTGCCTTTGGCAACACAAGTTTATTCTCTATGTGAGTCCATTTCTGTTTAATAGATAAGTTCATTTATGTCATATTTTAGATTCCACATATAAGTGATATCATACGGTATTTGTCTTTCTCTGTCTGACTTTATTAGTGTGATAATCTCTTGGTCCAGAGTATTGGATATTTTTGTGTTTCTAAAAATCTTGAACTTTGCCCTGGATTGCATTCCAATGTACTTGGAAACAGCTGGATCCTTCAGACCATGCTTTCACAACGTCTTAGATGGGACTAAGACAGTGCTGGATGTAAAGGTCACTGCTCCTTATGACTGAAGCGGGGCAGTCTGCACAGAGCCCTGTGAATCAGGAGATATTCTCATCTTGTGGAAATTGACCCTCTTCCTGACTTGGTAGCTCATGGCATATTCTTTCTCTAATCAATTCACGTGGACCTGTTATCCCCTCAGGATCCTCTGTCCATGAGATTTCAAGGCAAGTAGTTGCCCTTTCTTTCTCCAGGGGATCTCCCTAATTCAGGTGTCGAACCTGTCTCTTGCATTACAGATGGATTCTTTACTGTCTCAGTCACCAAGGAAGCAGTTTGTTCTTACATGTATTGAATATGTGCTAAGTGCTAACTAAATAGATGGTAAGGGGATTCTCTGAAGATATCTGGAGATTAATCTCTGTAAATCTCCTCTTTACAGTACTTAGTCCCAGAACACCAGGACAATACTCTGAGGAGAGTGGTGATCTCCTCAGATCCATACTCTCAATTTAAGAAGTCCACTTGTCTCTGGCTTCCCCTTCTCTGTACCATGGTCTGGAAACTGTCGACAGTTAGCTGGAATGGGTCATAGAGTTCATCTGATTTATCATCCTTCTCTCACTAATCACTATCCTTGGTTGATGGATGCTCAATGTCCTTAAGAATGTAGTTTCATATATTTTGTTCATTTTGAGGTTGCTTCAGTAAAAAGGGTCGATCAGATTATTGTTATTCCACCTTGAACTGAAGCAGAATCTTCATCAATTCTTACTTAAATTTTTAATATCCTTACTTAAATTTTGATTTCCTTTTCTCCTCAACAATCAATTTTAAACTTCTATAGGTGAGAATAAAATTCTAAAGTGCAAAATTCATCATATCACTTGTAAGCTTAAAGCCATTCAGAGGCTCCTATTTAATTTAATGTACTCCAAATTATGTTAAAATTTAATGAAAATCAATGAGACAAGCTAAAACAGAGATATGTTCTACTGGGAAAGGCATAAGACAAAATCAGAAGACTTGGCTCAGGTTTATTTTCTTCCTTTCAAAGGCTCCTATTTCCTTAAAAGAAAATACAGTGTTCAGATTGTTCCCAGCTCCCCAGGATCACATGTGTGCATGTGAGTCTAACTGAAATAACTGACACGTTGCCATATCATTCTCTGAGAAACCTATCTTCTCTTCTGCTTCTCTTGGCCTGAATGATTCTTCCTCTTTCTCTGGCTAATTCCTGCTCATCTCCAAATAGCTGAGGGATCATTTTGCCAAAGGACTTATAATCTTATCTGATGTTTATTCTTTTGGTTTTCTCATCATCTGGCACTGTATTTTGTTCACAATAGATACTTCATAAATTTATAAATATTTGATGACTATGTGAACTAATGATTAAGTTAATGAATGAGTGAAATGAAGTTTGAGAAACTTAATCATGAAATATGTGATATATGCTGAACAGAAAAAATGAGTTCAAGCTGTCAGTGTCTTAAGATCCATATTGAAGTCCAGGCATGTAGCATTCATCCTTTCCATTCTGAAAAGAAAAGAATTAGTAGTGCATCTTCTTCTTTAAATGAGGGTTCAACTTGGATATTTATGGGGTGACATCTTCCAGTAAGAGCAGTACTATTAAATTTTCAAAATAAATAGAGCATGGGACTTAATTGGGAGTAGTTCATTTGAAGGATAAGGAATGGTGTGAGTTTTACTCCAACCTTTCATTAAAGAAATAGAATATAGCAAAGACGATTATTGCTGTAGAAACAGACTGCCTAGGTTCAAATCCTCATTGTACACCAAACTCCAGTTGCCTGACTATCTGGTTTATTTGTTGCCACAGTCCAGCTTGTACCCTGGTTTCCAGTTATTTAAAATGAATGGTGATGCATATGTCATCCAACAGAAATATTATTAAATTCAAAATAATACTTGCAATGGACATAACCTAGTGATGACATCCTTTAGTCAGTAAATATCAGTCAGCATCATGTTGTTTCAACTTTATTCAGTGTCAAGAAGGTGACAGTTTCTGCTTTACATGACACAAATTTATCCTCTGACCTCTAACAAATTTAACAGTTTCATCTCAGCAACGTATGGAAAAATTTCATTTTTTGTGAAGGTTTAAAAAAATTGTCTTATTCAGAGTTCTCAGTGTCACAACCCTAAAGATGCAAATCACGCTCAGTAGGAGGAGAGCAGAGAAAAAATGAAGTTGCTGATACATGTTATCTTAGTGCTTTGATGATCTTTTGGGCCCATAATCAATGTTTTGAGTTGCTTTAGAGTTGTAAAAATTCAGTGCCTCCATAGTTTATGTACTTATGTCTAAAAGATCAGATAGAATACTCTTTAGCTGTGGTGGTCCTTGAAGGAGTGAGGTGGAGATCAGGGGAGTCTGAAAGCTTCGTCCCTCTGTTTCCACTGTAGAAGTGATGGGTTGAAGATACAGAGCCAGAAAGGACTTTCATGTTGTGGGTAAAGGCCAACTGGTAGCAAAGGAACTTAAGCAAGAGAGACCCAGTGCATTTTCTACTGTCTCCAGGCGCTGACGTCTTACCTGGGCGAAGACGAGAGACACACCCCAGCCCTGAGGTCACGGCTGGCATCGCCCTCCACAATCTCTCTCTAATGGCAGATGTCTATGTGCTTCCATGGGGTGTGACACTAGCCAGGAAGTGTCATGGGGAGCCAGCCTTTGCCGGCTGCAGCTCTTTCTATGATCTAGTATGGGCTCACAGGATCCGCGGAAACTCCACCCACATCTGTCAAACTTACCAAGGAAAAGATTTGCATCTCTTCTTTTTCCTTGTTTTTTCTCTTTATTATTCATTCTTTTTGGCTGCACCAGATCTTTGTTGCAGCTTGCAGGCTTAGTTGCTAAGCACCATGTGGGATATCAGTTCCATGACCGACCAGCGATCAAATCTCTGTCCCCTGCTTTGGAAGGCAGATTCTTAACCACTGCACCACCAGGGAAGTTGCTGAATTCCTATTCTGTGTTGCAGAATGTCATTCCCTCTCTCTAAATTCTCATCACCATCGTGATAGCTGAAAGGCAGGGCACATGCTTGGCATCTCAGCACCACCATTCAGAGGCTGAGAGGCGTGGCTCTGCTTAGAGTCCTCTTGCAGGTGTCTCTGCTACCCCACACTCTGAGACAAGCAAGTGAGTTGTATTCCTACTGCCACACACCCCACTTCAAGAAGGAGGAAGAATTATTTGTTGCTCAAAGGATCTGCTATGCCCTCAAATAACTATCTTCTTCCCTCAATTCTTTTTTTTAAATAAACAATGGAATATTGTCTGTTAAAAGGTTTTTTTTTTTTTTTTGGTTGTTGTTTGTTTGTTTTTCTGAAGGATGACTATACAAGGTATAACTTCCAGAAGAAAAACAGAGCTTTTTTTTTTCTCAGCTCTGAATTGTTAATAGCACTTTGTCAACTGAAAAATACAGTCCCTAAAAGTTGAGAATTATGTTTTATTTGGCAGACAAAACTATTGACTTCAGCCCGGGATGCAGACTCTGGGATACTTTTAAGGAACTGCTCCAAAGAAGTAGGTGTGAAGCCAGGACATATAAGAGTTTTTGTAACAAAAAGCAGGCAGTTAGAATGTCAAAAGATTATTGTTAACTGAAGAAAAACAGAGATCTTGAGTTAAGGAATTTAGCATTTTTCTACATGTGGGCATCTGGGTTTATTGAAATCATTCCTTTGATATGCATCTTAGCTGTCTGAAGTCAATATCCTTTTGTTTCTTACCCTGAATCTCCACAGGGCTTATCCTTAGGGACATCTGCAGTGGCTTGATGGCTGTAACATCCTTTGTTTACTGATACAGAGGCAGCATTTTTCACTCACAACCTATATCACACATATGAAATTCAAGTTTCTTGACAACATTGTGAAGATGTATTTTGAAATTAAAAAATGCTTGCTCTTTGGAAGAAAAGCTATGACAAACCTAGACAGCATATTGAAAAGCTGAGACATCACTTTGCCATGTGTATGCAAAGCATAGAGTCTAAGGTATGGTTTTTCTAGGAGTCATACACCGATATGAGAGTTGGACCATAAAGAAGGCTGAGTGTCAAAGAATTGCTTTCAAATTGTGGTGCTAGAGAGACACTAGAGAGTTCCTTGAACTGCAAGGAGATCAAGCCAATCAATCCTATAGGAAATCAACCCTGAATTATCACTGCAAGTACTGATGCTGAAGCTCCAATACTTTGGTCCCCTGCTGTGAAGAGCCAACTCACTGGAAAAGACCCTGATGCTGGGAAAGACTGAGGGCAGGAGGAGAAAGGACAACAGAGGATGAGATGGTTGGATGGCATCATGGACTCAAGGGACGTGAGTTTGAGCAAACCCAGGAGATGGTGAAGGACAGGGAAGCCTGGTGCGCTCAGTCCAAGGGGCTGCAAAGAGTCGGACATGACTGAGTGAACAGCAACAACATTTTGAATACATTTTTCTTTATCATTTAAAATATAGCTCTTTCATTTAAGCATTCAACCTCAAATCACCTCCAATTCCAGGCTTTAGTTTTTGTGGCTCCTTGTCCATCTTACTTCACTCTGAATAATTTTCCAAAAATTACCACATTTCTGTGGCCTTCCTTTTCATTATATTAATTTAGACAGATTTTAGAATTACATCTACAGCCCTACAGAATCAAATTCCCTAAATATTAAAAAAAAAATAGAATTGATATAGGGAGATTACTTAGTACAGACAATATAATATATAGATGAAAGTAAATTTTCTAAGTTGGGTCTGCTCTAAGAGAGAATGGACCACCATTTGAAATGAGGTCCTTGAAATGAGGTCTTCCAGCAGAGATAAGTCATCATGGCTCAGGCACCGCTGTCTAGCAAGGATCCTGCACTGGGAGAGGGATGTATATATTAGCTTCCAATCTGCTTGTGCTTTAGATTTAGGAGGGGAGGAGCCTGTATTGCAGTTAAGGTTATGGGATCATTTGACTGTAATCCAAAATTCTGTTAAGATTCTTACCTTGAAGAACTGGATATTAATTTCCTTCTCCTTGAATGTGGACTAAACTTAGTAACCAACGTCTAAAGAACAGAACAGAGTGAAGGTGATGATGTGTGATGTGATGACTATGCATCCTGGTCTCCTCTTTGTCCTCTTTCTGGGATAGCTTACTCTGAAGAAAGTCAGCCGTCAACTTATCAGGACACTAAAGCCATCCTAAAGAGAGGCCCATGTGATGAGGAGCTGTGGCCTCCGTCTAAAGCTGAAGCTTTTAATCAGCAGTCATGCCAGTGAGGCATGTGGATGTAGACCTGACAGCCTAAATCACGTCTTCAGATGACCATGGCCAAGTTAATGCCTTGATTCTGCCTCAAGAGAGATCTTGGTCAGGATCGCCTGACTGATGACTGACCCTCAGAAATTATGTGAGATAATGAAAATGTTGTTATAAGCAGCTAAACTTTGGTCTAATTGTTACACAGAATAAATAGTAACTAACACAAATTCATGCCTGGAGTTCCTGATTCAAAGAATTTGAGGTGGAGCTAGAATCTATGTTTAGTATAATCATCCTCTTGATTCTAGTGCAGTTACTCTATCACTAGGTATTTAGGGGCCTTTTCAATCTTCCCTCCAGTGCTGTATTAGCTTGATTTTACCTATGCCTGAAGCCTACTCAAATTGGTAATATCATTCTTCCTATTATTATCTCTCTTACTTTACCTTGTAATCAAGAACATGACAGACAAGGTGTTACCTATTAAGGATTGTACTTATGAAAGTAGTACTTTTAACTTTTTATTATGAAAATAATAACATATGCTTATTGTAAAACATGGAAAATTGTCTTAAAGGTATAAAGAATCCAAAGCACACTCATATATTCTCTCAAATATCTCTTTTGCTTTATTTTGATATGCTTTCTTTATATTAATTGTAAAGAATCATGACACAACTGTCATACAATTTCCCGTTGATTTTTTGCCTCCTACTGAAACAGTGACGGGCATGCAGTGCAGCGTAGTGAATATTTGTTGCATAGCTATTTCCTAAACATTTTCCAAAATATTTAAAATTCTTTAGGAGAAATAAATGACTGAACAGCGTTGCATCATGTTTATGTACTATCAATCTAAAACTCACTAAACAAAACTTTGTAAACATTATTAAAGCTTTTAATACACTTTGCCATACTGCTTTCCAGAAAGGCAATGGTATTCTTACTTTGAAAGTGATTTCAAATGGTTAAAATTTCATAAGCTAAAGCACATATATTAAAATAAAACAAAGACGAATGATGAAGGCCAGTGGGTAGCATAGAATTTATATACACAATATTAAAACTGCACACCCAAATTTGATGCTCAACTTATCTGAATTGGGGGAAACAAAACCTTTTTTCTAAGAGGATAGAAAAGGGAGTAAATTACAGAAAAGAAAGGATGAGGTAATGGAATGAGCGTGGGTTTTAGCTCTCCTGACAGCGATAGATATCTAGCCAATACTTCTCTAAGTTATAAGCAGCAATATTGGAGAAAAGAAAGCCCGACAGTGGGTTGATCTCTTAAAGGAATATATCTTATTAGAACATGACTTTCAACATAGGAATGATTGAATGAAACTCAGTGGTGACTGGGCAGTTTCTCCTACAGTGGAAGAATGATAATTATAAAAACTTCACAGTGTGTAGTCTAACCCTAAAGACAATATTTTCTAAAAAAAAAAAAAAAGAAATCAGTAAAGATGCGGGAAGCATCTTTATGTGTAAATTAGTGAAAAAGTAACCCTAACTATGCCTGTTGGATATACAACACTGTTTTATTTATGAATCTAATTTACAGGTTGAGGGAAGTGTCCTAAAGAGAAAATGTAGATGACACACACCATGAATTCAGAAAGCCTGAGAGTATAGGGCACACAGCGTGGTTGTGATCGTTGCATGTTAAGGGGCATGAGAAATTCAAGAGAATGATGAACCCAAGCAATATTATGGTAGTGGTCCTTACCTACTGGAGAGGGTGATAAGAAAGAAAGGAGTGTGTTGTGTTCTGCATGCTGCTATTATTATGGATTCTAAATACTAAGGATAACAATGATGATAATAATAATATTTTATCCTAAAAGAAGAAGGAATTCTTTATTGGTTAATAGCTCATGCATTGTTCTTCCTCATTTACTGTTTTTTTCTTTTTTTTCCCCATGCTTTACTTATTTTAAAGAATATGAATGTAATGAATATGAGGATCCAGGGGAGATGTCTGAATAGCTTCTATTTAAAAGTTAAAGCCATAGCAATCACTCATCCAATTATATCTAAATGAATTGAAATTTGATAATAATGCACACATGAATATTATTTAGAAAACATGACAAATTTTGTGAAAATAATTTAAAAAATGAGAAAAATTCCCTTATGTAAGACTCTGATAAGCCAATTTAAAATCATTATAGAACCAGAAGGCAAAAATTGGAGGCCCGCCTGAACATCAGCTGCTTTTGTGAAAAAGAGAAAAAGTAAGAAAGTTTCCTGAAGCCCTTGTACTAGCAATGTTTCCCTCAGGCACACATGCCCCACTCTGACACATCAAGAAAAGAAACCTGGTCCATAGTTTTGAAGCAATGCAATTTTTGGAATTTTTCAAGTTTTTATTCAATGTTCAAGAGAATTAAAAGAGCCTGCCAAGACACAGTGTGTGCCTAACCCCACCTCCCTCCACGCCTCCCAGACACTGGTGAGCGAATCACTGAGCTAGTCTTCCAACAACCCACGCCTCCCTGGAGCTAATTCAGTGGTTGGTAACACCCTACGTAATCTCACAGCTGGGCTTGTGCATCAGCAACAATATTTGGTTGAAAAAAATAAAAAATGATGCATCTGGTTTCTAAAGTTGAGCTGATGACCAAATTGAATCAAGCTAGCAGAAATAATTAATTGCAGAGAATGGTTATGAATACAGCTGGAAATACCACTCCACCTGAAAAATAGTGGTTTCAGAGGCTGCCTATGACAGCCACGTCTGTCTATGGCAACATAATTTTCAGAGACCAAGTTCTTAGAAGCGCAGAATTGCAATTTGGAAGCACTGTAAAACCATCACATACATAGGAGTCACAGAGGCTAATCACCTTTCGTGCACTTCACATTCTTAAACAACTAGGTTCCACACTTGGCTTGGACAACAGAGTAGACGAACTCTGCCAAAGGTAGTCTGAGGGAGGGAGGGGAATCCAATGTAGGGTCAGTTATATACGGAGCTCCGAATGAACCCTTACAGGTTTCTTGATGTCTCATTTAGGGGTTTTTTTGTTTCATTTTTTTTTATATTGTCTTGGCCACACCATATGCCATATGGGATCTTAGTTCCCTGACCAGGGATAGAACCCATGTGCTTTTCATTGGAAACACCAAGTCGTAACCACTGGACAACCAGAGAATTGTCCTCACTCAGTTTTCCTCAATGCAATGAGTACCATAATGCCTAAGGGCCACTTATTTTGAGAATTATATAAAAGGTAAAATATACTTCCAAATATTCAATATGGAGTCTGAAATATAACAAGTTTAGTTTTCAACAAATATTTGTTCAATGAATGATTCCAGAATAAAATGTATGAATGAATAATTACAATTATATGTGAATTTCTTAAAAATCAGAAGAGGAAGGGAAAATGGTGATCTGAATCTTATCGACAATTCTACTTCCTTTCTGTCCCTAACGCATCAAGTAAGATGAGCTATAAAACAAGGAAGATTAAACAGATGTTAGATAATAGTAATATTAAGAACTGCTACTGAGGGAATGGGAACGGTGGCTAAATACCAAGTGTTTTCTTGTATTATTTAATAAAAGCAGTAGATTTTACAACACCAGCTGTGTGCCATACACTACACTAAGCACTTTCGATATGTTCGCTCACTTATAATTCTGATGAAACCTTATAAAGTTGATGTGCTTTCCCGATAGCTCAGTTGGTAAAGAATCTGCCTGCAATGCAGGAGACCCTGGTTTGATTCCTGGGTGGAGAAGATCTGCTGGAGAAAGGATACGCTTCTTCTTAGAAGAAAACGGGGTGATCAGCAGATGGCAACTCTTGGCCAGAGAATGAGAAAACAAAAGTGTTAGTCAGTCAGTCATGTTCAACTCTTTGGACCCCATGGACTGTAGCCCACCAGGCTCCTCTGTCCATGGGATTCTCCAGGCCATCATACTGGAGTGGGTTGCCATTCCTTTCTCCAGGGGATCTTCCCAAACCCAGGAACTGAACCCTGGGTTCAGGCAGATTGCAGGCAGGCAGATTCTTTACCATCCAAAACACCAAGGAAACCCTAGTGAATTAGAATGAATGAGAATGAGAGTTGATGCTTAATCCTGGGACACTGCATTCCTGTCTGTTGGGAAAAGGTGGCTGAACTGTGCCCATTTTGGGTGTCCTACACTAAAACATTGTGAGGGTATCAACTCTTTGTATTGAGGAAAGAACTTGGGATGACTGCTGAGCTATCTGTATCAATAATAGTTTCAGAAAACACTTACATTAGCCTTCTTAAAGAGTTCTTCTTTCTTTCTTTTCTTTTTTTTTATTTTGATGTAGACAATTTAAAGTATATTGTAAATTTGTTACCATATTGCTTCAGTTTTATGTTTTGGTTTGTTGGTTGTGAGGTATGTGAGAACTTACCTTCCCAACCAAAGACAGAACCCGCAACTCTTGCTTTGGAAGGGCAAGTATTGACCTCTGCACCACCAGGGAATTCCCCACATTAGCCTTCTAATTGCTATACTTATGTTCTATAGAAACTGGAAAATACTTTCTTGTAAGGGATTTTAGCAGAGATGAACTAAAATGTAAAAACTGAGGTCTGTTTCATTATCAGTGTTTGCCAAAATATTGAGTTAACTAATCTATTAACTGAAATCTTAAGTATGATGTATCTAACTGAGAAATTCCTCCACATGATCAGGCACTCCCTTTGTCTGGAATAATAAAATGAATGTGTTAATACTCAACAGTAAATGTATCCTGCTTCTGGTTATAAGTTTGATGGTTTTGAAAAGCCCATTAAATTCATGGCTTTCAACATCTAGTTTTCTACTTATCACTAAATCATTTCGCTCTCTTACCCTATTTGCTGTGAAGACAGGCTTATTTATATTCATAGTATTCATCTCCCTCAAAACTATTCAGCCTCCTTGTCTTGATTCCTGTCACTCAGAGAGGCCCCATCCCCTCCTGGATGAATAACACTCAGTGTCCTGCTGGATAAACTCATCTCTAAACAAAGGCTTCTGGTTTTCAGGAGGCTTGACTCCACTGTCTGCACTGAAGCTTTGGTCTGCCAGGAGCCCATATCCAGATGGTCGGGAAGTTTATTGAGGTGACCAAGTCTAGAAAGTAATAAAAGATACTTCATTTTTTCCTCTGTTTCTCCACTTACTGATCCCTCTCCCACCAGCTCACCCTCTCCAGAGATCTCTGGTTTTCCTGTATTTGAGGATGGAGATAAACATTCCGAACCATCACCCCTAACTTTTACATAGCCTGGGTCAAGTGGACAAGTCAAGGTACATTTTCCTTATTTCCAAAGGTTTAAATATTATAAATCAAACCAACAAACCATTAAAATAGAAGATGCCTATAATGCAACTTAAAAAATATACCTTTCTTTTATAAAAATATTAAAATTTATAAATCTATAACTTCTAATATGACTAAGATTTGGCAAAATATTAGCTAAATTAACATGATTATTCCCAAAAATGCTACAAAAATTATTTCATCATTTAGAGAATATCACTTGTATAGTAACTTTTATTGCCTCTTAAAACAGTATTAAAATTCACACAGTCAATAATTGTTATTCTTTTAAATTAGAAAAAGAAAACAAAGTGAGTATATAGTTCTCTTTTTGAAGCTGCATTAATGCAATACCTCCAAGACCCTAGAGTAGATTATTTTTTAAAGCTGGAGGTGATAATTTATTAAATATACCTCTATAACTAAATAAATTTAGAATAAATGCTTTAAATAATTTTACATATATACAAGGTAATAATGATAGAAGATTATAAATAAAATTGAAACCAGGAATATTGCTCACCTTATTAAATCTGTTTTTAAGCAAAGCTACCTTCATCCGTGAATGGTATGTGCATGGCTAAAGAGTACTTAAGCTCTACAACCTGGCAACAGATATTTCTGAGGGTGCCTGGTATGCTCTCCTGCAGGGTCTGAAGAAAGCTGTTTTCTTTTCTTATAGGCATCAACTCCGGCACCATAGATAGCAATAATAAATTGTATTGTCATTCCTTATTAATTAAATGGCCTTTATTTGAATATAATTGATTATAGACGTCTTGATTATGCATTCCAGGAACTTGATCAATGTGATAAGATTAGTTATGTGTAACCACATTGACAAGCATGGCCTTACACAGGGACGTGTGCTTTTATTTTTCTTTTAGGGTCCTTCGGATCCCCTCTGTTCCTTCAGGCTTGGACAGTGGAGTAAAACCTGGGCCTCTGAATCAAACGTCACCAGGAGCCGCAGTCACTACTTGTCGAGCTCTGTTTCTGTAACAGACACACGGGTTTCTTAGCTCTCACTGACCTTGTTGATTTAAGCCCTTTGAGGACATTGGTTAAAGTCTGACTTGTACGCTGACGTATTCCCAGGGCCTAACGAAAGATTCAGAGCTTATCAATTCAAAATAAGCATTTACTGAAAACATGCGTACTGGAGGTTATTTTGCAAAATAAATTTGAAATATTACATTGATAGTCAAATATAAGTCATCTTCCCTCTTTTGTCTGTGCTATGAAACAAAGTCATTTGCATGTAGAACTGCTTCTAAATCTTAATTCTCAAAGATTTTGCATTCTACTTTTGAAGATGTGAATGAAACTTGTCGTTATTCAAACTAAATTAAACTTCAGCAAACTAAATAATATTTTAAAAAGCTTTGTGTTGGTTAATGTGGAGAATATGTGCTGGACAACTTTGGAGAAAGAGGACTCGTGAGGCTTGAGGTTGTCAGGAAGGTGAGTGTGACCTGGCTCCCAAAGAATGACTAAAAATTCAAATGGCTGAAAAGAGAGGAAAGGCAGTATCTGCTAAGTAAAGAAGTAAAGAAAACGATCATCATCATGCTTTTCAAGATAGTAAAGTCGTTAAAGACTCAGTGAGAGTAATGCTGGAAGTAAGGGGGCATTGGTAGGATGAAATAAAAGAGATTTGTTCAGAACCTCAAATGCAGGAGAAGAATTTGGATTTGGAGAATTAGGCTATCATTGAAGATTTGAAGATGAATATATTTATGATTTTTTTTATAGCAACAGAATGTTCTAATAGTCATGATCTCTGTGGAAGCTCACCTTCTAAATGGAAATGTGTGTGTGTGTGTGTCTGAGATTCTTAAAATGCACTGATGATAAATGGAATGGAGAGAATCAGATTAAAGATAAGGCCTTTGCCTCATAATCTTTGGCTTCTAAAACTTAACATTTTGTTTTGAACTCGGAAAAAAAAAAATTACTTCCCTATATAAGTCATGCACTTCAGCCATAACTAACATAGAATTTGGAGTAGGAAGCACTTCAAGGGCACTTGATATACTAGCTTCTTTTGCCCAAGTTTGATGACATTTTGGTAACATATAAAAATGTCAGAGTATGACAAATCCAAACTTAAACTAAAATAGATGAAGAATTTGAAGTTGTAAATCTTTGAAGCCAATTTTAAAGCAGCTCAATTTAATGTCTTGTTTTATGTCACTGAACGTATGATTGATAAACATATGTTAAACAAACCATCAGGTTGATTCAAACTTCCTGATAAGAGCTGAAATTTTTCAAGTTGGTGGAAAAGAATGAATGATATCTTAACTTTCATCTTATATAAATATGGGAAATAATTTAAAAGGAGATATTAAAAGTACTGGGGTTCCCCGATGGCTCAAGTGGTAAACAATCTGCCTGTAACGCAGGAGACTCAGGAGACACAGGTTCGATCCCTGGCTCGGGAAGATCCCTTGGAGAAGGAAATTTCAACCCAATCCAGTATTCCTGATTGCAAAATCTCGTGGACAGAGGAGCCCGGGATCTGCAGCCTGTGCACGTACGCGTGGCCGGCGGCGCTAGCTGTGTCCGACTCTTTGCAACCCTCCAGACTGTGGCCTTCAGGCTCCCCCAGCCACGGCCTCTCCAGACGGGAGCGCTGGAGGGGGTGCGCGCCCACCAGGGGCCACAGCCCTGTGGCCTCGTCCCCTGCGTGGGCAGGCAGGATCTTTACCAGCGCCGCCCAGGGAGCGCGGTCTACTGCCCGCAGGGTCACAGAGCCGCGGACAGAGCTGACACGCACGCACACGTTAAAAGTACTGCATCTCCATGCTTTGTAAAGTACTCAGCTCATGCTTTTAGAATCGCAGTTCGAATGCTGCTTCTTGGGGATGTCACGTGTAGGGCAAAGTATGTGTGCAAAGAAAGAGCGGGAAACTGCGCAGCAGGTCGCCGAAGGGGCTCTCAGCTCCCGAGGTCCACTCCCTGCTTCACCCTGGTCCGAGGGCTTCCTGAGGAGTCCATTCATTCTCGCCATTACCATAGATGGCATTTTCTTATTACTCTTTTTTTAATACTCTTATTGAACTTATGAGGCGATTGTAGTATATACAGGTCAAGCAATTTGACAAAGATGAACATCTTCAGGTGGCGGTTTCAGAAATCAGGACGACATGACTTAAAGCCCCTGTGTTAAGCCAACGGGCATCAGCCTCCCCCGTTTTGACACTTTGCTCAGAGGAGCTTGAGATGAATAAAGCCCCAGTATTGCAAAAACAAAAGGGAATAAACACTAGCTATACAGCCTCAAGTTTGCTGCTAATTATATGCATGTTATACTTTATAGCACCTCTCTATTTCCCTTATTTTTTTTAATTAATATTAATATTTAGTTACAAGATAGAGAACTCATAAATGTTTTCCTTTTACTCAAAATTAAAACATTACAGTAGGGAAATTGGACTTATAGTATAGTCCTCAAACAACCCCCTCTTCTCCCATCTATTTCCCTAAGATATCATAGTTATTAACTTACCTTTGACCTTCTTGACTCTTTATAATGCACTGATATTTATGGTGAACACACATGTATAAAATAGGTAATATTTAATTATAAAAATTTTATTATCCAGTAAATATTATTTTTCACAAGCTATTTTTATTCAACAGTAGATTTCTGTCCATTTCAACCTTATAAAATGTTATGCAATGTTCTAACATATGAATATATCAGTTTAGAAATTACCTTCTTAATATTTTGTTTTTCTTTAATAAAAATCCTCTTTCAGATCTTGTTGTTTTTACATGTGAATAATTTTCTAAGGAAGATGCCTCAAAGAATTACTGGATCATGTGGTATTTGTACTTTGTATTTTGATAGCAATTTCAAGCTGCTATTCAATTTCCCCATGCCAATTTATGCTTTCACATGAGTGTATACGCATTTCAACTTCCAAGCAAACTCACCAAGAGTTGATATCAAGCATTTTAAAGTCTGCATTCTGATATGTGAAAAATGATCATTTAACCTGATTTCTCTGATTGCTAGTAACTTAGAAAATTTTATTCAATGTAAAATTACAGTTATATATATATATATATCTCTTCGCAACTTGTCTGTTTCTATTCATTGCCCATTTTTCTAGATATCTGGTTGCCTTGCTTTTATTGTTTTGTGGTTCTTAACATGCTGAGCACCAGTCTTTTGTTGGGTATAATTTCATTTTCTGTCATAGAAGTTAAATCATTTTATTTTGCCTTTCTCATCCAGACTTTACCTGGTAGAGAATTAAATTACAGAAGCTTCTCCAAGAAAGCCAGTAGAGACCACAGCGTTTGCCTCTGTCTCAGGCGAGTCTTACTTTTAAAGATGCTATCAAAGAAATTGTGAAATTTGCATTTTGAAAACTTTCTTGGTATGTTTATTTTTTTGAATCATAAAGTGCAACAGAAATGCAGATTGGCATTCAGGACAATTGAACCCTGATAATTTTGTTCCTTCAAATTTGGCAAATGGGGGTATTAATAATTTTTGGTAAGGGATGTGTTGGCATAGATTTCACTGGGTCTGGGGCATCCAGATAGATACAACATAAAGTTCCCAGATGGCCGGGCAGCCCTTGGCTGAGCCTAATAGACCAATGGAGCTATAAGAGGCACAACTGTAGGGAGGGTCACAGCGATGGAGAAAGGGGAAAAAACGTCTTTCCAAGATGAGAAAGACAGACAAAAAACAATGAAGAGCTGTTACCTGTACATTGGCAAGGGGATAGCAGTGCACATTAATAAAAGTCTTTGCTTAACTAGTTCAGTAATAGTGGGCTCAGACTGTCTACTTTATATATAGACATTGCTTAAAGAGCAAACTCTTTGAAGAAATGCATGGTGTATTCATGAGATTATTAAAAATAATGTAATCAGCATAAACACAAATGTAAATTTAATTAAAAAATAAAGACTACTAGGTGAGAAGACAAAGGCCCAGCAAACATGGGATTAATAGCATCTGATGCAATCCAAGTACATAGGATTTTTTGTTTTCAAGATTCTTTTCCTTTGTTTTCAGTATTGCTATAACTGAAAAAAAGGAAAAAGGCAAGCTATTAATAAAATCCAGAACCTCCTTTCTCCACTCAGGAACTGTGTAAATGAACAGTTCTAGCCCACCCAGTTATGTTTCGGGGAACAAAAGAAACAACTACAAGAGTTGCCCACCTGCCTAGTGTTCACTGAAGCTACTCACTCTCCCCCACCTCCGCCTTTTTTTTTAATCCTTCTAGTTTCCTGACTTCTTCTCAATCACAGATCCTATTAACTTCAGACCATCAGGCAGATGGCATGATCACCTTGGCAATTACAAAGATTTTTCTGTGGAGTCTGGAGGGGGAAATTGATTGGGATGAGACAGTGGAAGACCAGTAAGAGAGCTCTCACAATATCCCAGGCAGGAAGTAAAGACCTGGATTTCAACAAGAGAAGCTGGGATAAAGCAGTCGCAAGACGGCATACAGAGAAAGTTCAGTTCAGTCGCTCAGTCTTGTCCAGCTATTTGAAAATGGACTGCAGTAAAACAGGCCTCCCTGTCCATCACCAACTACCAGAACTTGCTCAAACTGATGTCCATTGAGTCAGTGATGCCATGCAACCATCTCATGCTCTGTTGTCCCCTTCTCCTCCTGTCTTCAATCTTTCCCAGCATTAAGGTAATTTCTAATGAGTCAGTACTTTACATCAGGTGGCCAAAGTATTGGAGTTTCAGTTTCAGCATCAGTCCTTCTAATGAATATTCAGAAACGATTTTCTTTAGGATGGACTGGTTGAATCTCCTTGCAGTCCAAGGGACTCTCAAGAGTCTTATCCAATAACACAGTTCAGAAGCATCAATTCTTCAGTGCTTACCTTTCTTTATAGCCCATCTCTCACATTCATACATGACTACTGGAAAACCCACAGTTTTGACTAGATGGAACTTTGTTGGCAAAGTAATGTCTCTGCTTTTTAATATGCTGTCTAGGTTTGTTAAAGCTTTCCTTCCAAGGAGCAAGTGTCTTAATTTTATGGCTACAGTCACCATCTGCAATGATTTTGGTGATTAAGAAAATAAAGTCTGTCGCTGTTTCCATTGTTTCCTATCTATTTGCCATGAAGTGATGGGACTGGATGCCATGATCTTTGTTTTTTGAATGCTGAGTTTTTAGCCAGCTTTTTCACTCTCCTCTTTCACTTTCATCAAGAGGCTCTTTAGTCCTTCACTTTCTGCCATAAGGGTGGTGCCATTTGCATCCCTGAGGTTACTGATCTTTATCCCTACAATCATGCTTCATCCAGCCTACCATTTTGCATGATGAATGTTGTATATAAGTTAAATAAGCAGGGTGACAATATACAGCCTCGATGTACTCCTTTAACAATTTGGGACCAGTCCATTGTTTCATGTTGGATTCTAACTGTTGCTTCTTGACCTGCCTACAGAATTCTCAGGAGGCAGGTAAGGTGGTCTGGTATTCCCATCTCTTTAAGTTTATTCCTCAGTGTGTTGTTATCCACACAATCAAAGGCTTTGGTGTAGTCAATAAAGCAGAAGTAGATGTTTTTCTGGAACTTTCTTGATTTCTCTATGATCCACTGGATGTTTGAAATTTGATCTCTGGTTCCTTTCCCTTTTCTAAAGTCAGCTCGAGCATCTGGAAGTTCTTTGCTCAGGTAGTGTTGAAGCCTTGCTTAGAGAATTTTGAACATTACTTTGCTAGCATGTAAGATGAATGCAGTTGTGTGGAGTTTGAATATTATTTGGAATTGCCTTTCTTTTGAAATGGAATGAAAACTGACCTTCTCCAGTCCTGTGACCACCTCTGAGTTTTCCAAATTTGTTGGCATGTTGATTGTAGCACTTTAACAACATCATATTTTAGGATCTGGAATAGCTCAACTGTAATTCCATCACCTCCACTAGCTTTGTTCCTGCTGATACAGCCTAAGTCCCACTGGGCTTCCCATTCCAGGATGTCTGGCTCTCGGTGAGTGATCACACCATCGCGGTTATCTGGGTCATTAAGATATTTATTGTATAGTACTTCTGTGTCTTCTTGCCACCTCTGGTAGCCATAAATTTGCTTTCCATATTCATGGTTCTATTTTTATTATGTAAATAAATTTGAAGTATTTGTTCTTATGAAGGTTTTTGATTAAGAGGAAATTTCAATAAGTAAAATGCCTAAGATAATGCCAAATATAAGTTTTTAATTATGTGTTTTGATTCTTGTTTTCCATGTGTGTATTTGCTATTGTAATATATGTGTATATATATATATATATATATATATATATATATATATATATATATATATTATATATAATAGCTTAGGCCATGAGTTTTGTTTGTATAGCCACGTCTATCATCTTGTTCCTAAGTAGTAAGGGATTCTACCACAGGGTTTTGTGATTTTAAGACAACTTATTGTCTATACCTGTCTGATGCTGAAATGTTTCTCTTCTACTGAAATCACATGAAATCACGAGGCAAAGGCATTGTAACTTGTCTTAGATATGACATGTGATATCTAAAGATTCAGGCTGTTGAGAATGGAAGGATAACAAAGGAGTAGATTGTATCTTAGTTCGCTTTAGAGTTTCAAGAATTTTACTTGCCATGGAAATTTCCACAAAGCACAGGTTTGGTTTATTAAGCAATTGCCTACATTTCACTCAACTGAAGTGATGGAAGACCTAATCCTTGCAAACTGTCAATTAGAAGGAATTAACATGTCTTATGTTATTTTAGGTACATTTCACAAGACACTTAAGCTAGGCAGAATTATTTACTTTTATTACTAAGTCAAGTCACTGACATGGGAATACAAGATTCTATTCTTACCACAGTAACACCTCCAGTATTCTATATTGCTATTAAATAGGTATTATCCATGGGCAGTTAAAACCTATTACAGTGCATATTTACCTATGTTTAACAATTTTTGTAGGCTTATTAATTTCATTTGAGTAAAAATGAGAATTCCTTTCAGTTAGTTAATTTTTTTATATATTGCTAAAGCCTCTTTCTCATAGAAGCATAGAACTATAGACATTTAAATTTAAGATGGAGCTTAAAGGCATTTAACATAGAAGAAGGTAATTGTGATAAATTGGATCTCTGTGTCAGATGGTGAGAAATGCTCTTCCCGCTCTGTTTTATACTCTAGGACAATGGTTCACAAGCAGGCTTACATCAGAGTCAGCCGGGGAACTTGTACCTCAATGAGCCTGGGCCACTGTGATGCATTTAGCTCTCCAGATTGTCTGCCGCATGCCAGAGTTTGAGGAGCATTGCTCTTAGAGGTGGAAACCACTTCATCTTTATTTTGTACACTGTGAAAACTGAAGCTCATGGGTGGTAACTTTCAGGAGGTTGCAGAGCCAGTAAGTGGTAGAGACAGTGTCCAGTCCTTTGGCTGAGGCTGATGGGGTGGTGCATTTTATAGCTCTGCTCTGTGAGTTGGCAACCAAATGGGCTGGTTGAGATTAACTAGTGATGGCTGCTTGAAAGTCTGCATGGAAAAAGATAACAAAATCACACTGGGACTCACAGATGGATCATGACTAACCTCTGATGCCTGCGATGAATACAGGGCAGTCCCCCGGTTCAATATCTTTAAGGTAAAAGTAGTTCAAGAGCTATTCTGTGTTTTCATCCAACCACACTGACTCCACACTGGCTTTAGCAATTTCTGGTGAAAGACTCCTTGTTTCAGGAATGTCTTATATATCTTATAAGAGTATTGAAATTAAGAAAAACCCAGGAGATCAAGAACCAGGACACAAGTTCCAGTCTCTGCCTTGATGTTAACTTGGTGTGTGAGTTTTCCCAAGATATTTTGTTGTTGTTGGATAGCAGTTTCTCATGACAGAGTTGAGTTATTTGGACTCAGTCATCAGAATGCATTTTTCTTAGATTAACATGATTAGTCCTCCATATTTTGACAGAAATGGTTCTAACAGTTTAGGGGCAATATTCCGACCCCCAATCTCAATGTTCGATCATTTCCCAAAACAATAACCACATGCAGAAGTGAATGTACAAACGAACACATTGCCAAGAGTTAACTTCAAACGGAACTCTAATTTGGGGGGTGGGAAAGAGAGAGGCAACTATGTAAAGGATTGTAAAAATTGTGATGAAATCTGATAGTTAGTCTAAGAGAAAATTATTTACAAATAATATGAGATCTTTCAGATTTAATGGTTAGGGAAAAGTAAAGAATCTGTTCAAACTGTAATTGGTGGTGGTTTTTCAGTAGCCAAGTCATGTCCAACTTCGCTACCCCATGTACTGCAGCATGCCAGGCCTCCTTTGTTCCCACCATATCCTGGAGTTTGCCCAAGTTCATGTCCATTGCATCAGTGATGTCACCCAACCATCGCATCCTTTGTCACCCTCTTCTCCTGCCTTCAGTCTTTCCCAGCATCAGCTTCTTTTCCAGTGAGTCAGCTGTTCATATCAGGTGGCCAAATATTAGAGCTTCAACTTCAGCATCAGCTTCTCTAATGAATATTCAGGGTTGATTTTCTTTAAGATTAACCAGTTTGATCTTCCTGCTGTCCAAGGGACTCTCAAGAGTTGATGGTGGTGGTGGTGCTGCTGCTGCTGCTAAGTCACTTCAGTCGTGTCCGACTCTGTGTGACCCCATCCCTGGGATTCTCCAGGCAAGAACACTGGAGTGGGCTGCCATTTTCTTCTCCAGTGCATAAAAGTGAAAAGTGAAAGTGAAGTCGCTCAGTCATGTCTGACTCTTTGCGACCCCATGGACTGCAGTCCACCAGGCTCCTCCATCCATGGTATTTTCCAGGCAAGAGTACTGGAGTGGGGTGCCATTGCCTTCTCCGTTGGTTGTGGGAGATATCTATAAAAATCTGCACACAATACATGTGTAGAGATTGTCCAGTCTGTTTTGGTCCATTTTCTAAGATATATTTTTTTCCAAAAAGTGTGTTCCTTCTTTCAATTTTCATGAAGATGCCATGAAATAATTACATTTATTTTGCAGACTTTTACACAAATAGATCCCTAACCAAGTATGTTTACAAATGTAGACAGGATATAAAAATAAAGTCCCCTATGCTTTCTATGCTCTCATGCCTGTATGCTCAGTCACTCATTTGTGTCTGACTCTTGTGACCCCATGGACTGTAGGCTTTTCTATCCATGGGGTTATCCTGGCAGGAATACTGGAGTGGGATGCCATTTCCTCCTTCAGGGGATCTTCCCAACCCAGAGCTCAAACCTGAGTCTCCTATACTACAGGCAGATTCTTTATCACTGAGCAACCTGGGAAGCCCTTCTTGTTCTCATAACCACCTTCTTGAGAAAAGAACTCCCACCCTCCCCCGTCTTGTCTCCACAAGACTTTGAAATGTGGTTTTGTAAAAATTACTGACATTCTTTAGGCATCAGTTTCATTGTCCCTAAAGAAAATATAATATTTATCTCACAAAATTTTACCAGGATTAGATAACAATAAGGAGACAAAAAACCTCATCTATGAATATCATACATATGCACCTAAAGGGATGTGATCTCTACCAGGCAGGAAACATCAGGTCAAAGAAGACAAAGCTTACAGTCATTGTAAACAGCATAAAACCACAGTGCACACTTCCAGATTCCCAGTTCAAAACCTTTTCCTAGTTGTCAAGCTACTTACTCATATTTTGTGTGGCTCCTAGGGGACTCTTACTATGGGGAAAAGCTTAATGCATTACAGATGCTCAAAAGTTTAGTTTGTCATCCTCATGGTTTCGTTTCTGTGTATTTGCTTAACTGTCAGGGCACTTAAACTAGAAGACTGGAAATAACTCATTACATAGAGAACAGGAGAATGCTCTATGTTTAAATGTTTCTATCTCTGTCTCCTGCATGAGGTCTCCTTTCTTCATTAAAGGCAAGATGAACGCAAGGAAGCCTGCTCCTTACCCCAGGCATTATTTCTCTGCCGATCACTCCCTCAGCCCCCAAATACACATCTCCCATCTAAATCCCATTTTCTAAGCTAACATCCCAGGTCTCTGAATCCTGGCCTGCATTAGTATGCAAACCACTCTTTCTAATCTCTAATCTTTCCTATTGGCTTTTCCTTCAGAGTGCATCTTATTTTTACAGATCAACTTTTTACATATTCCAGGCATGGATATCTGCCTTCCTTATGTTAGTTTTCATTCTGTTAGGGAGAAAATAACCCTGCTCCCTCCGATCCCACTGTCAGCAGTCTTAAATCATAGAAAGGGACCTGGCAAAGCACACAATTACTGAAAAGAAATGTCCTTAACAGTCATCATTTCTCAACATGGCTATGACTCCAATCTACAAAGGCAGTATTCTTTGATTACTATCATCAAAAGCCCATGACTCTAAAGAGGACAGTACACATTTTGAATGATGTTATTAAGGGGTGTGTGTGTGTGTGTGTGTGTGGCTGAAGTTGCAAAATAGTGAATACTTTACCCCTGTCCAGTGATGCAGGGACCACTGAAATATTTAAAATATGAGGCAACCAGGCACTGAACCCAATATTTACTCTCTGAATCATTTAGTTATATTTCATCAGCTCCCCTGGTCTTCTGAATTTTCATCAACAGAACATACATCATGAAATCCTCCAGTGTGGGGGAAGGTCATAACAACACCTTCCGGAGAGTTCTGTGGTGATGACATTAAAATCTGAAGATACATTCATTTTCTGAGATATGCTGTTCCCTTGTGAAATGAGGAGAGACCAAGGGTTCATCCTGAAGAAAATAAGACCAATATTTTTCTGCTTGCCCTTAAATCATGCAGAACTTGTCACCGCCTTCTGTATTCACTTTGCATAATGCTATTTTCGTTTCCTCCTATGCATTTCCCCTCCCCACTATATTCACTGTATTCAGACATTGATCAGGCTGGATAAGTGAGCTCAACATATATCTTAAAAAATCATGACTGTGCTCATTTCTTTAAGACCTTGAGTTTATATCTAGAAATAGCTAATTCACGACCAGAGAGAAAGCTTCACTGAGCTTAGCACAGGTAGAGGTGAAGCTCAGAGAGACAGCAGGAGCTCCCTGGGAAATGGTCTGGGGTGGAGCAGCTGCATTTGCGTTTCACCTCTGCCACTTTGCAGCTGCAGGACTTTGGCAAACTATTTAATCCATCAGAACCTTTGTTTCTTTATCTTTACATTAAGGAGTATGGAAAATAAAAGACACAAATTTCCGATGTATAGAAAAACATCTTAAATTGTCAGTATTATTACTATTATAAATGCAATGCTAGGCATGAAGTTTATTTTAAGGGTGAGGATTATTGAAGACAAGGATTCTATCACTGACTTTTATATTTTTTTTAATATAAACATTGGT
The DNA here is from genome assembly GCF_963930625.1 of Muntiacus reevesi. NCBI lineage: Eukaryota > Metazoa > Chordata > Mammalia > Artiodactyla > Cervidae > Muntiacus > Muntiacus reevesi. Next base: position 195,810,345 of record NC_089251.1, on the reverse strand, counting down.
TAATGAGTATAATTTACTATTGATCTTAGCATTAGAAAGTGTGCTGGAAATTTGATTCTATTATCTCCCTACTACATTTCTCTAAACAAGAAGAAACTAATTTTTAACTTTGCTATTTTTTAAAATGTGGATTTAATATCTGCTTCAAATGTATAAACTCAGCATGAAATGAGACTCATGTAAGGCTGTGAACAGCAAGTGTTTAGTACATGATAGGGATATTTTGAAAAAAAAAAAAATATATATATATAGTTTTTTTTCTCCTAAATTGAATTGGCTTTAGATAAATTTATTACTATCAAAGTCAAGTTATTTAAAATATTATAATTTTTTTAAAATACAGGATGAAAGGGAAAAGTGACAATTACAATGATAGATAATTTCTTATCATTGACTAAAACCAATTCAGAATATACAATACAATGCAGTCAGAATCAAAATCCCCACATAAGTTCCTGATACTTATGCAACATCTAATCTTAACACTTAGGCCTTTAAGTTTTATGGCTGACAATACTTATAGATTGATTCTCAAAAAGGTTTATACTTTTCTGTTTCTTACATTCTAAACTGAAGATATATGCTATTATTTGCAACCTGTGAGGAAATGGGGAAAATTTAATATATGTGATTGGGTCAAGATGTGGAATTATAGAAATGCATTTTGATTAGCAGTCAGGCAATGTAGATCTGACCTCTGAGTGAAAATCATAAAATCACCAATATGTAGCAGCAACTGTTCCTATTGCAAGATTCTCAAGACATATGCTCTACAAAGTACTCATTTCTTATAACACTGATAGTCATCATAAGAGGAAAATACCAATGGAAAATGCTTTTAAAAAGAATTAACCCCCTTTATGGATGAAATATAGAACTTTGATAATCTGACATGATGATGATATAATTTAAATGCAAAAAAATAAATAAAACCTCCATCATGTGCCTGGACCTACAACCACCTACTCAAATTACTATTTTTTCCCCTATTGCTCACGAAAATCCATCTGCCCTGGCCTTCCAGATGTCTTACCCTTTATCGTGAGCAACATACCTCCCTCAAGGCTTTGTATTGTTTTCTTTATATTTGCTTATCTTCTTCCACATGTATCCATGCTTCCTTCATTTCATTCAAGTGAGAGTTCAAAGGGCACATTCTCAGAGATACTTCACTCTCCATGCAGCATGGAATGGTACTCCGGTCCATCTTTACTGCTTCCCTTGCTCTCTCTCCCTTCTTTCCTCCTCTTCTCTTTCCCGTTCTCTTTCCCTCCTTTTTTCCATTTTCCCTTCCTCCTTTTCTTTCTATCTTCCTTCCTTCCCTCCTCTTTTTCTTTTTCAAATTTAGAGATACTTAACCTTGGTCATTGAACTATCTATGCGTATTAGACACTCAGTCATGTCCGACTCTTTGCAACATGGACTGTGGCCTCCACGGACAGGCTCCTCTGTCCCTGGAATTTCCCAGGAAAGAACACTGCAGTGGGATTCCATCTCTTACCCCGGGGGACACTCCTGGCTCAGCCTCTTTTGTCTTCTGCACTGGCCCGCGTACTCAGTGTCACCTGGGAAGCCCTGGACTGACTGTATTGTTTCCTAATTGTCTGGTAATGGTCTTGTTCTCCAAACTGATCCGTAAGAGTGGGGCTTTTGTCCCTTCGGTTCATGCTGAATCCTGAACTTGAGCTCTAGAACAGTAGTCTTTACAGGGTACGTGCACAAGGAAGCATCGTTGATAAGCAGTCTGTGCGGAAAAGTAAAAAGGTGCCCTTAGCAGATCATACATGGTGAGGAATTTCCAAATTTAGAAAGCAAAACAAGGCAAATACATAGATAAATCCAGGTAACGGCACAGCCTGAAATGCAATAAAGAGAAGTCCTGGGAAATTTGTTACCACCAGACAGCAGTCAGGAAATAACAGGGTTTTACTCGGAGGAGTTAAACCTTCACGTGCATTTGCTCAGGTTGCTCACATGAAGGAGCTATCTGCAAGGGCTTTTACTCAGAGGTCACAGCAGTCGGAAGCGGCTCCCTTAGCCTTCTCAAAGCAGGAAGAGAAAGAATTCTCCACGTCCTTAGGGAAACCCGCTATCGCCTGCAGTACACACCCTGCCTACCACCACCTCGGCTGGCCGGTTTTAGCACATAACACAGGCAGTTAAGCAGGAATTTGCCAAAACAGAATGATTAAAATTCACAAATTCAACCAAAAATATGAAAGGAGCCAAAATCAACAGAAAAGAATGTCTCATATCTTGGGAGGTCACATCTTCATAGAGATACCAAGAATATGTCTTCTGGTTTACAAATTGTCAAATAAAAGCATTATAATTTGAGTATTTATTTCCAAAATTAAGACAGAATACTTAACAGACTGGATGTTGAATAGAATGGATACAGATGAAGAGGTAGTGAGTTGGAAGATGAATCAAAATAATTTGGTCTAAAGTTTAGTTGTTGCTGTTGTCAGTCACCTATGTGTGTCCACCTCTCTGTGACCCCATGGACTGCAGCACGCCAGGCTTCACTGTCCCTCACCATCTCCCGGAGTCTGCCCCAGTTCATGTCCATGAATTAGTGATGCCATCCAACCATCATATCCTCTGTCACCCTCTTCTCTTTCTGCCTTCAATCTTTCCCAGCATCAGGGTCTTTTCCAATGAATCAACGGTTCACATCAGGTGATCAAAGTATTGGAACTTCAGCTTCCAATGAATATTCAGGGTTGATTTCCTTTAAGATTGACTGGTTTGATCTGCTTGCTGTCCAAGGGAATCTCAAGACTCCTCTCCAGCACCACAGTTCCAAAGTACTGGAATTCCAAAGAATTGCAATTCCAAAGTTCCAATTCTTTGGCACTCTGCCTTTGTGGTCCAGCTCTCACAACCATACATGACTACTGAAAAGGCCATAGCCTTGACTATACAGATTTTTTCAGCAAAGCAATGCCTTTGCTTTTTAACATGCTGTCTAGGTTTGTCATAGCTTTCCTGTCTGTGTGTACAGACAGACTAAGATATGGTATATCTGAAAGTAAATTTAGAAAGAATAAAGCCTACAATATCATCTGGAGACAAAAATAGATGAGACTTACGTTGCCAGATTTTTGTATCTGAGAGAGTTAGCATTTAGATGAGAAAATAGGATTTTCTACATACAAACACATACAAAAATACATACCATAAATCTCTGAAATATTTTCAAAGGGTATGGGGTCTTCAAGTCTAAAACGGTAGTTATAAATTGGGGTCTCTTCCCAAACACTAGGGACATTTTAATGTGCCTGAAGAATCTGTGGAAGAGATGTCTTGTCTTCATGGAATGCAGTCTATTAGGTGTATCATGAAAGTGTCATTAGTGGTTTATTTTTAGCACACTATCCCATGAATACAAAATATACTTCATTCCTGTACATATTTATAATAGTCAGTGATAAAGAAACATGAATAAACACTGAATACATCTTTTTGATACAGTGATACATTGGAAAAAGTGAATGGGAAAGGCAACAGCAGACGAGAATGATAAAGAGAAACATCTTCCCGGAGTGAGAACATCCAATCTCAGGGGCGTCAGACAACCACTCACCAGAATTATTTTTCTCTACCCCTGTCTTTGGTCAGGATGTAGACATAATTTGGTGATGGCATTTGAGTCTTGATATGCTATCCTAAGAACAATAATCCAAGGGAAATTTAACCTGCTGTGTCTGATCCCTGTAACTCACTAACAGACTCTGTTCTCTGAGGGTTTTCATGGCTACAAAGCTGACAGAACGTTTCCAATCAGTGAGCCAGGAGCATACTTGTTCTAGAAATCCCACAAATACAACTTTAAAAGATTCATGTTAAAGTAGAATATTAGGTCTTGAGATATTTGAATAGTGCCTCAGCCAGAGTCAATGGACCATTTTCTCCCTTGCTTTATATTTTGTGCAGCACTCGTTTATTGCATATTGCTGAATACACCCAACAGCTCTTTAGGAGATCAAATGTCTGAATGGGAAAGATCATTAAAAAGTGATTTGTATCTGTTAAGCCCAGGAAATAATCCTGCTAAATAGAGAGAAGCCACATGGGGTGAGGAGCATACATCCTCATTCATTTTGTAATGTGGGCTGTTAGGGACTTTGAAAATTTCCTAAAATGATGTGTAAAAGCTAATCTGCAGACCTTATAACCTTAAAAATTCTCCTTCAGAGCTCAAGTCTTCCTGCCCCCACTCCCCCATGGAGTGTAATGACAAGGCAGGAGTTGTAAGAGAAGCCAGATCTAGCAGAAACCTATTTCTTGGGAATTTTCCAGCCGTTTAAGAAACAAAACTCTGGGAAGTGTTGGTTTCCAAATAAACAGAGTTTGGTTTTGTTTTTTTCTCAAGGTTATCACAGCTGATAAAGTTCTATCTTCTACTAGGTATAGATACTGCTAGGAGACTAAGGCAGCACCCAATGAAGTAAAGATCTTTCTTATAAGATCATGGATATGAATTTAAATGCAATTGGAAATGGATGGGGAGTGTAAAGCTCAGGCTAGGGCATCTTGTGATAATAACTTGGGACGGAGGATTTTCTGGCACCTAAACGGTGTTGGAAATGCATAGCCTTGTTTGTAATCAGATAGAGTAGGAGTACAGGGCTTTTTTTGGAGTCGTAGAATTCAGTTACAGCTCTCCTCTGCTTGTTACTTATTTGACCTTGGACAATGTCAGTAACCTATCTTACTCTCAGTTTAGGGATATTGTGATAGCTTTTTAGCATAGTGTATATGAAATGCCTAGCTCAGGGAGTGGCACGTAAAAGTTATTAAGATATTGTTCATCATATGAGTGCAGTAGATTACTCTAAGGAATAAAAAGCTTTCAATAGCATTTCTAAAATAGGAAGTAAATAATTGTCACCTCCTTTGAGATTTTTTTGTTGTTGTTGAGTCACTCAGTCGTGTCCAGCTCTTTGCGACCCCATGGACTGCAGTATGCCAGGCTTCCTTGTCCTTCACCACCTCCCGGAGTCTGCTCAGCTACATATCCATTGAGTCTGTGATGCTATCCAATCATCTCATCCTCTGTCACCCACTTCTCCTCCTGCCCTCAATCTTTCCCAACATCAGAGTCTTCTCCAATGAGTTGTTCTTCACTCTAGTTGGCCAAAATATTGGAGCTTCAGCATCAGTCTTTCCAATGAAGATTATGGGTTGATTTCCCTTAGGATTGACTGGTTTGATCTCTTTGCAGTCTAAGTGATTATCAAGAGTATTCTCTATCACCACAATTCAAAAGCATTAATTCTTTGGTGCTCAGCCTTCTTTATAGTCCAACTCTTATATCTGTACATGACTGCTGGCAAAAAAAAAGAAAAAAATCGTAGCTTTAGCGCTACGGTCCTTTGCTGGCAGTGATGTTTCTGCTTTCTAACATGCTGTCTAGGTTTGTCCTTGAAGATTACACTTAATTTGATCTCCACATAACTTGTCTGTCTGAGTTCATTGCACTTTGTGTATAAAACCTCTCCTGTTTGTCTCCTTTGTTCCCTAGAAATGCCCTTTATTTTTCAACCAAAATATTGTTGTTCAAACTAACCTATCAACTAATCCACACAGACACTCTCTCTTCTCTGCTTTTTTATGTCCTTTGAATGATTCCCTCCCATGAAGTCTGAATATCACTGTTCCTTGTGTATCTAATATCAGGTGTGTTGTGATGTGTATAGGCCTTTTACTAATTTCAATGAGACCACTATCTTTTCCAATGTGGAAGCTACACTGCATTAGTTGCATTGCCTAGAGTAATCTGTTTAAAAAGAAATAATTATTTTTTTTCTTTCATGGTAAATAAATATTACAGTTGGTCCCTTAACTTTAAATTCTCACTCATCAATGGACTTTTCTTATGAAAAATAGGAAACGTTTTCTCAGCATCAAGAGTTCAGCTTTTCCACCAGTTAAATTTTTCATTCTTTCACAAGGATTTGCTGAATCAGCTTGAAACGATTCAAATTGTTGCACAAATATTAGTGAGAAAGACCAATGGAGTCTACACACTTGGGAAACACAAAATCAAATTAATCAGACATTTAAAACAGCCAACTATACTACAATGTAGCATGTGCTCTACTAGAGATATACAAAGCCAGAAGTACCTCTTAGGTGAAAGAGAATATGGTGAATAGACAGAAAGAAAAAAGAAAAAAAAAAATAGATGGTTAGGTGGTAGATGCATAGATGGTGACTAGATAGAAAGAGACAGAAAGAGAGAAACAGAGACACAAAAATGACAGATAGAGAGCTGAGTAGATACACAGACAGGTAGATCATAGGTACATGGTAGATAGATAGATACAGAGATAGATTTTTATTTTTTTATTTTTAAAGCACTGTCTGGTATTCTTTTTTCTTTCCTTCAGATGTGAGGTTTCATATGGAGTCATGTCACTCTGAGAGCAATTTTCAGCAATTCTTTTACTGAAATCAGCAGAAGATAAAATCTCTCCACTTTTTCTGAGGCAAAATGCAATTATTTCACTTCATTTCCTAAAATCAAATTTGTGAAGTGTAGTTTTACATATGTTAGAATGATCTGACTTCAATGTGTCTTTCAATGAATTTGAGCAGATTTATACATCATGTAACCAATGCTAAAGTAAAGATATAAAATATTTCTATTAGGCCAAAAATAAATAAATAAATAAATTCTCTTTCTCTTTCAGGACAATCTTGTGATGTTGTCACAATCACTAATATTTTTCTAAATATATATTCAAATTATCTTTGTATAGTTTCAAATAAATAGAATCATATGATATGCACATTTTTGTGTCAGTCTCCTTTGTTTATAGTAATGTTTATGAGAATCATTAGTGCTGTTTTGTGGATCAGTACTTCCTGTATTTTTATTGCTGAGTAGTATTATGTTGTATGAATATAAAATAATTTGTTTTTCCATTCAATCATTGATGAATTATATCCAAATTATACCTGTTTTGAAAAAAGTTTCTGTGATTATTTGTGTGCAAGTTTTCATATGAAGGTATGTTTTCATTTTCCTTCAGTATATGCCTAAGGGTATAATTTCTAGATTGTAATAAATGAATGTTGCATTTTACTAGGAACTGCTGAATTATTTTCGAAAGAGACTTTATAAGGTGTGTTTCACACCATCACCCCACAACAGTGCTATGTATTTTTGCTGCACTTTGTACTGTTACTCCTCGTAATTTTAGCAATTAAATGGGTATTTAACTGTATCATGCTGTGATATTAATATGAATCTCCCTGTTATTAGGGTTTCCCTGGTGACTTAGTGGTAAAGAATCCTCCTGCCAATGTAGGAGATGCAAGTTCAGTGCTTGGGTCAGGAAGAGTCCCTGGAGAAAGAAATGGCAACCCTTTCCAGTATTTTCCCCTGGGAAAATGGGATAGCAAAAAGTCAGATACATCTTAGCAACTAAACAGCCTTATTATTAATTCTGTTAAATATTTCTTTTCATGTGACTACTGACTATTTGCGTGTCTTTTCTCTGAAGTATTTAAATTTTGTCCTTCTTAATTTTTATTTTTAAATTTACAGAAAGCAAAATTAACTTTATTTTCTGTATATAATTTCATGAGTTTTAATATAAGATTAGATTTACATATATCACATACAATTATTATTACTCCAAAGCTAGTTAAACATGTATATGTATGTGTTTTTTGTGATTTTTCTTTTTTTGACTCTGCTTTACTGACCAACATGTCCCTAAATCCTGTAGCCTTACAGTAAGTCACTGTTGACCCATGCCTCCACCAGCGACTCCTGGACACTCATAGGCAAGTCTGGGTCAGGCTTTTGTGGACTCACTGCTCCTTTCATCTGGGTCTTGGTGCACACAAGGTTTTGCTTGTGCTCTCCAAGAGTCTGTTTTCCCAGCCTTGTGTAAGTTCTGTAATCAAATCCAACTGGCCTACAAAGTCAAATTCTCTGGAAGTCCTCAGTCCCTTTGCTAGATCCCCATGTTTGGGAACCTGTTGTGGATCCTAGAACTTTCTTAACAGAGTGAGAGTTTCTTTGGTACAATTGTTCTGCAGTTTGTGGGGCATCTGCTCTGCGGATCTATGGCAGGGTTAACGGTGACCTCCTCCGAGAGGGCTTAGGCCCAGGCTGTGTGACAGGCGGTGCCCCTGCAGCAGGAGACTCAGACACAGGTCTGACGCAGCCTCCGTGGGGGCTCTGGGTCCTGGTGGGTGCAAGGTTCTATTTGAGCCCTTCAGGTGTCTCCAAATGCAGAGGTGAGGGCACTGAGGTAGCAGTGCATGCACAGGACCTTTTGAAGAAGGTCGCCACTATCTTCCTCCCCTCCACCATAGTTTGGTCTCAAGTCAAAGGATAGGAAGGGAGCAGAGCCCCACCCATCAACAGAAAATTGAATTAAAGATTTACTGAGCAAGGCCCCGCATATCGGAACAGGATCCGGTTCCCACACAGTCAATCTCTCCCATCAGGAAGCTTCCAGAAGCCTCTTATCCTTATCAATCAGAGAAAGATAGAATGAAAACCACAATCACAGAAAACTAATCAAATTGATCACATGGACCACAACCTTGTCTAACTCAATAAAACTCTGAACCACAATGTGTAGGGCCACCCAAGATGGATGGGTCATGGTAAAGAGTTCTGACAAAACGTGGTCCCCTGGAGAAGGGAATGGCAAACCTCTTCTTGCCTTGATAACCCCATGAACAGCATGAAAAGGCAAGAAGATATGACATTGAAAGATGAACTCCCCAGGTTGGTAGGTGCCCAGTATGCTACTGGAGAAAAGTGGAGAAATAACTCCAGGAAGAATGAAGGGACAGAGACAAGGTGAAAACAACACCCAGCTGTGGATGCGACTGCTGATGGAAGTAAAGTCCGATGCTGACGGAAGTCAAGTCCGATGCTGTAAAGAACAATATTTCATAGGAATGTTAGGTCCATGAATCAAAGTAAATTGGAAGTGGCCAAACAGGAGATGGCAAGAGTGAACATTGACATTTTAGGAATCAGTGAACTAAAATGGACTGGAGTGAGCAAATTTAATTCAGATGACCATTATATCTACTACTGTTGGCAAGAATTCCTGAGAAGAAATGGAGTAGCCATAAAAGTCAAAAAAAGAGTTCAAAATGGAGTACTTGGGTGCAATCTCAAAAATTACAGAACGATCTTTGTTTCCAAACCAAACTGTTCAATATCATAGTAATCCAAGTCTATGCCCCAGACAGTAATGCTGAAGAAGCTGAAATAAAATGGGCCTATAAAGACCTACAAGATCTTCTAGACCCAAAAATGATGTCTTTTTCATTATAGAGTACTGGAATGCAAAAGTACGAAGTCAAGAGATACCTGGAGTAACAGGCAAATTTGACCTTGGAGTACAGAATGAAGCAGGGCAAAGGCTAATAGAGTTTTGCCAAGAGAATGCACTGGTCATAGCAGACACCCTCTTCCAAGAACACAAGAGAAGACTATACACATGGACATCACCAGATGGTCAGCACCAAAATCAGATTGATTATATTCTTTGCAGCCAAAGATGGAGAAGCTCTATACAGTCAGCAAAAATAAGACTGGGTGTTGACTGTGGCTCAGATCATGAACTCCTTATTGCAAAATTCAGACTTAAACTGAAGAGAGTAGGGAAAGCCAGTATATCATTCAGGTATGACCTAAATGAAATCCCTTATGACTATACAGTGGAAGTGAGAAATAGACTTAAGGGACTAGATCTGATAGACAGAGAGCCTGATGAACTATGGAGGGAGATTCATGACATTGTACAGGAGACAGGGATCAAGACCATCCCCATGGAAAAGAAATGCAAGCAGGCAAAATGGTTGTCTGAGGAGGCCTTACAAAAAGCTGAGTAAATAAGAGAAGTGAAAGGCAAAGGAGAAAAGGAAAGATATACCCATTTGAATACAGAATTCCAATGAATAGCAAGGAGAGATTAGAAAGCTTTCCTAGGTGAGCAATGCAAAGAAATTGAGGAAAACAATAGAATGGGAAAGACTAGAGATCTCTTCAAGAAAATTAGAGATACCAAGGGAATATTTCATGCAAAGATGGGCACAATAAAGGACAGAACTGATATGGACCTAAAAGAAGCAGAAGATATTAAGAAGAGGTGGCAAGAATACACAGATGAACTATACACAAAAGATCTTCATGATCCATATAATAACTATGGTGTGATCACCCACCTAGAGCCAGACATCCTGGAATGTAAAGTCAAGTGGGCCTTAGGAAGCATCACTATGAACAAAGCTAGGGGAGGTGATAGAATTCCAGCTGAGCTATTTCAAATCCTAAAAGATGGTTCTGTGAAAGTGCTGTACTCAATAGGCTAGCCAACTTAGAAAACTCAACAGGGGCCACAGGACTGGAAAAGGTCAGTTTTCCTTCTAGTCCTGAAGAAAAATGAAAGAAAGTGAAATCACTCAGACGTGTCCGACTCTTTGTGACCCCCTGGACTGCAGCCTACCAGGCTCCTCTTTCCATGGGATTCTCCAGGTTAGAATACTGGAGTGGGTTGCCACTTCCTTCTCCAGAGGATCTTCCTGACTCAGGGATTGAACCTTGGTGTCCTGCATTGAAAGCAGGTTCTTTATCATCTGAACCCTGAGGGGAGCGCTACCTACAATGTTTATGTATAGTTTCTTGTATCTTTAGATTTACAGGTTCAACTTATATCTACATTTACTTAAATGAACATCATCCCCTCCTACTTCATTCAGAGAGGTTGTTTCATACTTGTAATACAGTGAAATTATCTTCTTATATTTTGGCTTCTATCCTGGGGTCACCTTACCTCTAATATTTTTGGGCATGCTTTGAGGTTCAGCTTTTTCTCTAAAGTTCTATTGATTTTGACAAGTGCATATGTCATATCTATAGCATTGTACAGAAAAATTTCCTCACTCTAAAAATTTCTCTGCATTTTACCAATCAAGCTTCTTCCTCACTCCTCAAACTCCCGGCAATCACTATAGTTTTGCCTTTTCATCCACTGCTATAGCTTTACCTTTTCCAGAATGTCCTATATTTAAAATCATGCAGTCACAGCATGTAGCCTTTTCTTATTTCTTTCACTTAGCATAAGCATTTAAGTCATCCATGTCTTTTTGTGACTCAATAGCTGATTTCTTTTTATCTCTGAAAATATTCCATTGTATAATTGTAGCCCAATATGTTAATTCAGTTGAAGGACATCTTGATTGTGTGCTGTCTTTGGTGATTGTGAATAAAGCTGTTATAAACACTCATTTCCAGGTTTTTGTATGGGCATAATTTATCAAGTTCCTGAACTTTTGCTAGTCCAATCTGCCTTGATCCTCATCTTGACCACCTTTTTCCTGTTTCTTCCAGAGTCTTTAGGGTGAGATGCACTCATGGTCTCCTCAACCACTTTACAGACAGAAATTTGCAGTGGTTGCTTGTTCTGTCTCCCCCACACATATAACAGCACCACAGGTGTCTTGCTGAGTCATCTGCATTTATCTAGAAAATCTTTGGGAATCCTGATCAATGTGTTATTCACCATAGTGAGCCCTAAACTAAACCTAGCATCAAAACATCTTCACTAAACATCGGTTTGTGTTGGCAAGAGTGACTTTCAACTAGACTTCTTATATTCAATGATTTTTGGTCACCAAATTATAGTCAGCTGTCTGAATCTGTCTCTTAGTCCTAAAGTTAAGTGCCTTCCTTGTAATTTTCCCCCCTAAATGTTCTCTGCATTACTTCTCATCTTATTATTGCTTTTTTCTCATTAATTATTTTTGCTCATGACACACTTCTAGGAAGCCCTGATTCTACAGTAAATAAGCCATTTAAAACCATCACATTCTATAGCAGAAACCATCCTATGCATACACATTCTCAATAAGCAGAACAAGTTCTCTGACCTTAGACAATACTTTTTCCCTACTTGTTTTTTTTTTTCCTGTTATTCTCATATTTTATTTTGTTTGAGAAAAGTTAAGGGTTTTTTCCCACTTTCAATTGTGTACAAACTTGTTAGTTTTTAAATGAGCAAACCTTATTTTCAATTCCAGCAGAGCCTTTTATTAGTTGTGTAATCTTGAGCAAAGCTTATAACTTATCTAAGCTTCATTTTTCTCTTATGAAAAATAGAGATACTATCCATTTTATAAGGTTTTATGAGAGTAAAGTTTGCAAATATCTAATAAGTGCCTGGGAGAGTTATTTTGAAAATATTAGCTCTTTTTCATTTGCCCTTATCTTATAGAATTTCATTTTCCAATATTCTTATCAAACCCTTCTCCTACTTGTCCTCTCAAGGCTATGATTTCTAAGTAGAGTGGTGGTAGTGAGTTAAGAATAATAATTTGTTAGAACTTGTAAGTACCTTGTCATGCTAAAAGTGAGATTGCTTTGTACATAAAGACTTATTGTCATCTTTGAAAGTCCTACTATGTAGGAGGCTGAGAGCACGTCAATATTTAGTAGATTAAAAACTGAATCTAAAAAAAAAAAACTGAATCTACATGTATACAACACATACTGCAGATAACTTCAGTGTTAAGTACTTTAAAATATATCATTATATATGTGCACAGATGGTATAAATGACATCTGCTTAATATTTAATAAGCATATACTATATACTATTATATAAATGTTATAGTTTTACATAGATATAATATTTAAATTACTCACCATCACAAAGTCAGTCAGTGACAAAGCTTAGCACAGAGCTAAGGACATAGTACACGCTCAATATATGGTTGTTAAATCAATTGCTGCAAGTGTTGAGATTTTATCCAAAGACTGTCTCTGTCAATTTCCATTTTCTTACACCATATAATCACCATAATGTGATTTAAGCACATCTCTCAAGGAGAGCTTTCTAAATGTAGTATTCAAAAGACTGCATAGCACAGGAAACGCTACTCAAAAGTCTGTAATGACCTGCACAGGAAAAGGATCTCAGAAAGCATGGAGAATATGTTTATATGTGTGGACATAGTTGTTTCACTTCGCTGTACAGCTCTCCAATAAAATATTGGACACTCTCCAATAAAAACGATTTTAAAAATTGAAAAATAAAAATAAAAGGCCGAGCACGGCCGTCTCAGGGCTCCGTCCTTCCCAGACACTCGGCTTTCTGTTACAGACGCAGGTGGGGGGTCAGCAAGGAGTCTGGTCGGGACGAGGCTCAGAGAAAGGACTTGTCAGGTCGCATTGCTGTCCTCCCTGTATGGTAGAAAATGCTCATGTTTTCCTGAAGATGGCAAAGACAGGTGATTTCCCTGCAATAAAATTGTGACCTGGTTCTCACTCATCTAAAACATGTAAATATACCATGAGAATAAAGCTCTCACTATTCTACATCTGTGATGTGATCAATTTTTATACTGAAGAGAGTAATTAGCGACAATAGCAAAAACATTAGCAGGTAAACAAAAGTTACGTCATTCATATATGTCACCTCTGTAGGTTAATTTCATTAATAATCCTGACTGTTTCACATTAACATCTACATTCGAAAGTAAGGATACACAGAGTTAAATGATAGAACCAGACACCAAGTCTAGTTTTATCTCAACTTTCAAGTCCATGCTACTTAGAGAAACACACGAGGCTGGGAGGAAGGGGAGAAGAGGGGCTTGTGCTTCCACTTTGGAATTTTAACAGAATTTAAAAGCCTATCTAGCCACATTGACAGTATATTTGGTCTTGCCCTTTCCATGAACCAATGTTTTCTGCACAGAAAGAGCTTTAAACACCTCTATTATACCACTGGTTAAAGTTTGCCCACCTAGGGACCAGGCAATTTTCCTTAGATCTTGGCATGATCTACTTATGTTGGTAGACATAAGTCTACCAGAGAGAAGTTTCCCTGCTAGATATTTGCACTCTGTCTTAGACAGATAACTCAGATACTGCCTTTCTAGGAACTCTTGGCATAGGTGTGCAAATTATGCCTTTCATGAATGTCATATAGATCATCTGGCTGCATAAGACAACTTCCACATTTCAGAGGCGAATGTGTGGGGCAATAAAGGGGATGTCTCAGCAGCACTCCTCCCTTAGAAGGAAAAACAACAAAATCCTCTCCAGGAAGTCCAGCCCTTTTACCCTTATTATTTGAAACCAATTATGTGAAGAACATTGTGGGCAAGATGGCATTTTACACATTCCAAATACAGTTTAGAAGTGGGAGACTCCAGATACACACACACACACACACACACACACACACACACACATCACTGGGACTGTATAGTTCTAAACAATTTTCACATTTTTCTTTAACATTTTTGCAAATTATAAAACATTCCAAGTTGCTGGGATATCAGATACCCCAGAGGTGCACTTAGATTTAATTATATAGTTAATCTTGGATAAATTCACAGGCCAAATATATCAAGATCTAATTTGTTCATGTTACTTGCTTTTAAAATTTGTGTCAAAAGCTTTTTTATTTCTAAGCAAAACTGGTTATCCTATATCTATAAAGGAAAATATTGATATATTTGACCACAGGAAAAAGGGAAAAAAAATGAGAGCTAATATAAAATTACCGTAAGTTATATATCATACTACAATTTTACAGGTACAGGCTTATTTTTCCTCATCAAGCCCTACAACTAGGTTAACTTATTTTACCCATTTTATAGATGAGAAAATTGAGGCACAGATAGGTTAAATAACTTGCCTAATATCACATTGCTAGTAAAACAGTAGAACTGTAACTCATATCTAGATAGTCTAACATGTAGTACTATATTATCTTTCAAATATATATGACAGAAAACAAGGTGAACCAATTCAAAAGAATGAAAATCAAGTTGAAATTTGCAATCATTATATATATAAAATATTAATTTCATTAATTAAAAATAAATTATATGAATCAATAAGAAAAAATATTGCCACCTGAGATTTAAAAATCAGCAAAAAATATAAACAGTTTACCATGTACAGAACAATGCCCAATAAGCATATAAAGATTTTTGGCATCAGCAGCAAAATACAAAAGGAATAAAAATCAGAACAATAAAACAAGGATTTTCTATCAGAAAAATAAAAATGAGAAAAGTTTAATGATTCCCAATAGCAGTCTATGTATGGAGAGACAAGACCTCTCATAAAAACTGATGGGAGTATAAACTGGCACAAAATTCCCAGAGGGAAATTTGGCAATGTCTTTAAAAGTAAAAATGCATATATAATTTGACCCAGCAGCTCAGGGATGCATTTTTCCAATTCATCTTACACACTTTAACCAATTTAATATATAAGAGATGTCCATTGCAGCAACTTCAGTCACAACAAAAACTTGGATGCCTGAATTTAAAAAAAAAGAAAAAACACTCTAAAATCATGATACATGAATACAATGAAATATTATGAAACTGTTCCAGTTTAACTGATATACAAGATCTCTTACACAGATAATTGTTAAAAAGTAAAGCAAGGAATAGTGTTTATAGTATAATTCCGTTTTTGAAAAATATTTCCCCATGAATCTAATAAGTGATTTTAAATGAAAGAAAAGCGCTGGGTCTGAGAGCACTTGACAGGCAGGGTGCTGACCTGAGGTCTGTTCACGGGCAGAGGGAGTCTTCTCTCTTGGCTGGGACTGGAGTCCATCGGCTGTCTAGCTTGGCCATGCTTTCACACGCAGGCGTCACTGCGTGGGTCTAGATATAATCTAAATAAGGTGATCGGTTTCATTCAAGTCAGACCAGGTTCCTGTCTGCCAGTGGGCCTAGATATAATCTAAATAAGGTGACCGGTTTCATTCAAGTCAGACCAGGTTCATGTCTGACAGTGAGTGTCTTAGCTCTCTGGCCCCCTCTATTAAAGGGCAGCCTTTCCATCTTCTTAGTTTCTTCAGCCATATTCTTTCCAGAACCCACCTTCCTATTCCTTCATCTGTTTATGGTAGTCAACTCCTTTTTACCTTCCTTCCAAGTTGGCCAGAAAATCTGTCTTCAGGTTTTCACACAGGTGTTCATGGAGAGAGTGGGGAATTGCTAAAATCTGTCTGAGTGATGCATGTGAAACTCCTCTATGAGTTAAAATAGGTTAAATGGAAAGAAAAAAAAAAATTAACAAGATCTCATAGCACAATAAAGACTTCTTTATTTTTGGGTCCATTTTCCATTATGATTTAGTGGGGAGGTGGGGATGGGGTCAGAGCCTGGCTCAACACACTCATTCACCCTCCTTGGCTGATGAGGTTCCACTGTGTTTTTGTTTGTTTTTTAATAGGGATATAATTGCTTAAAAGTGTTGTGTTAGTTTATGCCCTACAACAAAGTGAAACAGCTATATATATATACACATATATATATGTATATATATATATGCATATACATGTATCCCCTCTTTCTCAGACCTCCCTTCCATAGCCCATCTCACCCATCCAGGTCATTACAGAGCATTGAACTGAGCTCCCTGTGATATACAGTAGGTTCCCACTAGTTACGGTTTTACATACCGTATTACATACAGCTTTCCCTGAGAGCTCAGTTGGTAAAGAACTCACCTGCAGTGCAGGAGACCCTGGTTCAATTCCTGGGTTTGGGAGATCTGCTGGAGAAGGGACAGGCTACCCACTTCAGTATTCTTGGGCTTCCTTGGTGGCTCAGCTGGTAAAGAATCTGCCTGCAATGAGGGAGACCTGGATTCGATCCCTGGGTTGGGAAGATCCTCTGGAGAAGGGAAAGGCTACCCACTCCAGTATTCTGGCTTGGAGAATTACATGGACTGGATAATCCATGGGATCTTAAAGAGTTGGACACAACTGAGCGATTTTCATTTTGGGCTTTCCTCATAGCTCACTCGGTAAATCACCTGCTGGCAATGCAGGAGACCCAGGTTCAATTCCTGGATCGGAGAAAGAAATGGTAACCTACTCCAGAGATTTTGCCTGGAGAATCCCATGGATAGAGGAGCCTGGAAGGCTACAGTCCATGGAGTTGCAAGAGTCGGACAGGACTTAGCGACTAAACTATCAACCACCACCATTCTCGCTCTGCAAATCAGTTCATCACTACCATTTTCTAGGTTCCATATAATGTGTTAACGTATGATGCTTGTTTTTCTCTTTATGACTTACTTCACTCTGTACGACAGACTCTAGGTTCATCCACATCTCTACAAATGATTCAATTTTGTTCCTTTTTGTGGCTGAGTAATATTCTGTTACTATAAAGAAAGCTGAGTGCCAAAGAATTGATGCTTTTGAATTGTGGTGTTGAAGAAGACTCTTGAGAGTCCCTTGGACTGCAAGGAGATCCAAGCAGTCCATCCTAAAGGAGATTGGTCCTGGGTGTTCATTGGAAGAACTGATGTTGAAGCTGAAACTCCAGTACTTTGGCCACCTGATGCAAAGAGCTGACTTATTCAAAAAGACCCTGATGCTGGGAGGGATTGGGGGCAGGAGGAGAAGGGGATGGCAGAGGATGAGATGGTTGGATGGCATCACCAACTCAACGGACATGAGTTTGGGTAAGCTCCGGGAGTTGGCAATGGACAGGGTGACCTGACATGCTGCGGTCCATGGGGTTGCAAAAAGTCGGACACCCCTGAGCAACTGAACTGAACTGAACTGAATATTCTCTTGTATTTATGTACCACATCTTTATCCATTCATCTGCTGATGGACATTTAGTTTGCTTCCATGTCCTGGATATTGTGAATAGTGTTGCAATGGACACTGGGGTGCATATATCTTCCTGAATTATAGCTTTCTCAGGTTGTATGTCGAGGAATGGGGTTGCAGTGTCATATGGTAGTTCTACTCATATATTTTTAAGTAACCTACCCACTGTTCTCCACAGTCCTGTACAAATTTACATCCCCACCACCAGTGCAAGAGGGTTCCCTTTTCTCTACACCCTCTCCAGCATTTATTATGTGTAGATTTCTTGATGATGGCCATTCTGAGTGGTATGTGGTGATACATCATTGTAGTTTTTATCTGCATGTCTCTAATAATTAATGATGTTGAGCATCTTTTCACATACCTCTTGGCCATCTGTATGTGTTCTTTAGAGAAACGTCTAGATCTTCTGCCCATTTTTTGGTTGGTTCATCTATTTATTTTTATATAGAGCTTTATGAGCTGCTTCCCACTGCATTTTTGCCGCTCACCTTGGAAGTGATGACATGCTCCAGGGCAACGGTGTGAAAAACCTGCTAAAGTCGCGCCACTTGGCAATGCTTCAGCCTGAACAAACAGAAGGTCCTTCAGTCCCGGTTAGAGCCAGTCCTGGGAGCATCCCTAACTGCAAAGGTATGAGATCCTATTGCCCTCCCAGCTTCCTGGAGACAAAAACACTGAATACGAGTGACTAGAAGTCACTCTCAAAGCGGCCCACTGCCATCACCCTCTTTTTCCCTTAGGTTAAAAATAGAGCTGGGCCTTGGGGGTCTGAGAGTTTGAGGGGCTTTCTCCGTGTTAGGGCCCATAAGACCCCCTCAGACAGCTTGGGGGGTGGGGGGTGTGATTGTGCATTAGCTGAGAGAGTTGCCCGGTTTGGGGAAGGGCATGGTCAGTGGTGTCAGAGGACCTGGGCTTTAATCCTAGCTCTTTAATACACGCTGCTGCAAGTGGCGTGGCGCGGACAAATCACAGAGCTCTTTGCGCCTTGGTCTCTTGTCTGTACATTGAGAGCTGTGGGATTAATTTCCTAGGACTGTAAAGATAAAGCTAACATAAGTAAATTGTACTCACTACTCTAGCATACAGCGACATTTATATAATAATAAACTATAATAATGATTGCTATTATTTAAATTAGCTATATAAAGCTACTATCACCAAGCACCTGGTGAATACGGTTTGGCAAACGCTCTCTGGGAAGAAAGAAGCCCTCTTTCTGGAAGGAAGTGGCTGCCCTAGGTCTGCAGAGCGCCTTTACTGAATCAGGGCGCCAGCATGTCGGTATGTCCCTACGCTCAGACAGCGGGTTCGCGGGCTGCTCCGTTCGCTCCGCAGAGTGAAGAGACCTCGGCTTTGGACGCGGTGGCCGGACTCCCCGGGGCGATGGTCTGGTGTCACTACTGCCACTTGCGGCTGGGGAACTGCAACTGGAGACGTTCCAACGTGTGAGAGCAGCCTCCTCGCTCCCCTCTCCCCTGGGTGCTGACCACGGCCGAGTCCTTCGACAGAGGTCTCAAGGACAATTTTAAATCAGAGCAAAGGTCCTTGCAGGTTGTTGTTCTGAGCCTCCAAGACATTTCGTTTTAAAATACAAAGGCCTGTGTCTTTC
Organism: Muntiacus reevesi; assembly: GCF_963930625.1. Classification (NCBI taxonomy): domain Eukaryota; kingdom Metazoa; phylum Chordata; class Mammalia; order Artiodactyla; family Cervidae; genus Muntiacus; species Muntiacus reevesi. The sequence continues at coordinate 195,791,079 of NC_089251.1, read as the reverse complement.
TATTTATTGGCGATAAAATGGGATATACAGATTAATTACATTTTCAACCACATATATTTATTGAAATGGATAGATGCAACACTGCTTATGTTTATTTTTAGGTCTTATTTTATGTTTTGTTATTTCACACCTTTCGATGAACAAAACTGAGTAACCCGAAAGGTGAGAATAATTAAAAGAAAGTTTACTCAGCAAAGCTTGGGGGGAATATTTGTTAAACTAAACGGTACATTGAGGGACTGTTTGCTCACATAAGCTTATGTGTCGGTCTTAGGCAGGCATCTCTCGCTGCAGAAGGGTTGTGCTCAGCCGTGTTCTCATTTTAACGTTGTATTGGCTTCTTTAATCCTTCTAGACCCGGCTTTTCTCTCAGCAAGCTTTTCCTGCTCTTGTCTAACCTAATCTATCAAGAGCATTTCACAGTCAGACTGATTAGTGAATATTCTTACCCGTGTCTATGAGTTTCCTCGTTTATAACAGCTGGACAATCTGCAAGCCTTATTTTTTTTTTTTTTTTTTTTTAAGAAATAAAGGATTGTTCTCATGTGATCTGCTCTGAGCCACTATTTCTTGAATTTCATAAAGACATAAATGCAAAAGTTCAAATAAATTGTAATTTCCCATTGGCTTCTGCAAAGGCATGAGGCATCATCTCTGATTTCTACTGTCATCATTCTAATCCCCAATTTCTATTAATCTGGGATTAAAAAATCAATCAGCAGGGACTACAGGGATGATTACGGGAGCTCAGGATAACTTTAGGCATTATGGGGCTGAAAAGTAGACATAACATTAAGTTTTAAAATCAGCTGTTGCCCTAGAATGGTGATAGTCCTTGTGATCACTTTAATATAGCAAACTGAAAAGGCAGCAAAACTACCCATTCAGTCACGCCACTCTTATATTCATATCTTTGTTTAAATTTGGCCAGATTCTTCATCCAAATGACCCTTTAACCAAGATATATTTTTGTTCACTTTGCAGAAGAGAAAAAGGAGTCTGGTTGCTTCAAAATATATATATATATTTTTAGAATTCAACTTATAAATATCAGCAGTGAAACAATTAATAAGTATATACATTTATTTTACAATACTTATCATGAACAGTTTCTTAGTCATAAAAGTAAAGCTTGAAAATGTGAGGTTTTTGTTTTTTGCCTTTAAACCTTAAAAAAAAAACTTACTGAAGTATAATTAATTTGCAATGTTCTGCTGTATAGCAAAGTGATTTAGTTTTATATATATACACGCTCAGTCGTGTCCAACTCTTTGCAGCCCCATGGACTGTAGACTACCAAGCTTCTCCGTCCATGGGATTTTCCAGGCAAGAGTACTGGAGTGGATTTCCATTTCCTTCTCCTATATATATATATATATATATATATATATATATATATTTCATTTGTTGTACATATATATGAAATGAAAATGAAATTTTCAAATGAAATTTTTGTGTAAGTTCACCAGAATGACCTTTTTGGCTAATCCTATATATGTATCCTTTTTCACATTCTTTTTGATTATGCGTTATCATAGAGTATTGAATATAGTTCCCTGTGTTATACAGTAGGACCTTGTTCTTTATCCATTCTATATAAAATAGTTTACCTTTGTTAATCCTAAATCCCCAGCCCATCCTTCCCCCACCCCTCCATCCCCTTTGGCACAAGTAACGTTATCTAAGTCTGTGAGTCTATTTCTGTTTCATAGATACATTTAATTGTGTCATATTTAAGGTAGAGAAAGCACCTAAAAATTCAAGGTGAGACTGTTGTTTTACAAAAATACTCAAACCATTAAAAAAAAAAAAAAAAAAAGGTAATTTGCAAACTATTCAATCATAAGCTTAGCATAGCAATATACATTTTCAAGTCAAAAGAAATACCAGGAATTCTCAGAGTTAGCTCCTGTCTGCTCAATTTTTTTTATTTTTTAGAACCTTTTTAATCGGTAATTTTGATGTGTCAATGGAAAATAATTTAAATGATAATGTGTTCTGCAAAAATGACTCTTTTCCTCAGCCGTGTCTATGAAAGATTCTTCATCCAAATCATGTTTTACTAACAACACTCATGAGTGCCCTCTCATTTTCAAAGAAGACATTGCTGGGAGTTTGAAATTACCTGGATTTTTGGTGATGCCTTGATCAGGTTAGCAAAATTCTTAGATTATTTTTCTACCTTCAACACTCACTTTGAATCTGTAATTGTATACCTAGAAAATCGTGTTGTTTATCTAGCAAAAGATTTTCATTTCAGGTTTAAAGAAACTGGCATAGAATTTCAGTGACTTACCCAAGGTTACTCAGAAACTCAAGGGCCAATAATGGTGTTCCCCTGCCCCCCAGTTCTGCCCAGGACTTAACATCGTGGCCTCATTGTAGCCAATTCTGTGCTCATGGAGGGAGAGAGAGAGGACGCTCAGTCGTGTCCCACTCTTTGTGACCCCATGAACTGTAGACGGTCAGTTTTCTCTGTCCATGGAATTTCCAGGCAAGAATATTGGAGTGGGTTGCCATTTCCTCCTCCAGGGGATCTTCCCCACCCACTGGGTCTCCCACACTGCAGACAGACTCTTTATCTTCTGAGCCACCAGAGAAACCCCTTCTATGGTCATATTCCTGTTTAAAAACAATTATCTCTTTAGTTATCTGGTAAATCAAAGTTATGGCCTATTGTATAGAACTAGATGGAAACTGAAAGGTAAGATGTGCTTTATTAGCATATTTATTATTCATTAGGATTTTTAAATTTTGGTTTTAGTGATTACTTCTCCAAGTAAGTAAAGTTATGGGAGTTGTGGGTATAATTCTGGGAGTTTTGCAAGGGAGCGAAGAGGAAGGGAATGAAAATTTTCATTTCTTATTTTATTAGGAAAGATGATAATAGAAGAGAGGTTAGCAAAGTAAAAAAAAAAAAAAGAGAGAAATGAAATCCAACATGACCATAATGCTCCCCATGCCAAGTGCAAGCTCCCACTCCATCTCTGGTTGAATTTCAGTTTTGTGAACTTTAACATTTTTATTATGCAAGCATATCTCCAATACTAGAAGAGATGTGATTAAAGAAACATTTGTTCTTACAGAAATTTCCTTAGCATCAGCTTTGAGGAATCTGTCTCAAACTGTCACATCTCTTTCTACTTGGTATGAAAATATGATTCATACCCCATTAAATAAACTGTATTATATTATAAATGGATCAGTGTTTTCTATATTGCTTTTTTGAGCTATGATAGGATCTGCAGAAGTCTTTTCCATTGAGCCATTGAGTTTGAAATGTGTTTTCTGTAAAGAAAGGTGAAGAAAACATTTTCATGTTCTTGGGGGAAACATAAACATATTTTTATTGTACATTATGAGCTAGATATCTTCAAGAATTGAAACAGATTCATAGATGCCTCTCTGTCAATAATCTTCCATGGGGAAATGCAGGATGAAGGAGAGAAAATAACTTAATGTTGATGGTAACTCCACCAATGAAAGGACCTCATTTTCAGCATCTAATGTCTACTTCCTTTACCTGGGTGTACAACCTGGCCTCTCCTATTTCTTCCATGAAAGACTTTGCAAGTGGAAGTTTGCTGAAAGGGTGAATGTGGAATGCCTTGAGAACAAATGGGATTGTGAGGCAAACTCCCATCTTATCCTTTAGGAAAACATCAGCTATAACTGTGGGAGGGGAGGAGAGTGATTACTGTAGAAAGGATAACGCTGAGGCAAGCGAAGACGTACATCCAGTCCTCCGACCATAATTCATGGCAATGATACATATGCGCCCATTTTCACCTGCTGTAATGTTGTTCTACTTGGGCAAATAGCTGCCACGGTTGTCTCTTTCCTCACTTGTCTTCAACACTCAGCTACATTCCCCAATTCTGATACATCATTTCAAACTGAGAATTATTTCTAAGTGTAACTAGACACCAGTAGTCTTTTAATCATGGGCTTGAAGTAATTCATTTTTAATTATAGTTAAATCACCCATTAATTTGTTGATATCATAAATACCAATATTTAATATACTTTGTCTACAATTTCGTTGAAAAGTGAAAGTGACAGTTGCTCAGCCCTGTCCTCTTTGCGACTCCATGAGCTGCACAGTCCATGGGATTCTCCAGCCAGAACCCTGGAGTGGGTAGCCTTGCCCTCCTCCAGGGGATCTTCCAATCCAGGGATCAAACCCAGGCCTCCCACATTGCAGGGGGATTCTTTACCAGCTGAGCCACAAGAGAAACCCACAATTTCATTGAGCAAAAGTACAAATTATGATTATACAAATATATAAGACAAGTTTCATAATAATATTGATGTAGGAAGTACATTTTATTAATAAAGTTTTGAGCTACTATTGAAAATGTGTAGTATAAATCATATTTATATCTGATATAAATATATAATGATAAATATTCTAGCAGTGTAGACTTTCATTTTATAAAAAAAAAATTGATCCAAAAATTGAGATCTAAACAATGCTTTTGTATTTTCAAGATAAATATCATTTTGTTGGTGAAATCAAACCCTAATAATGTTCATATTTTTAAGAGCTTTTGATGAAGCAGTATTACAATTTTCCACAATATACTATTTCAAAAAGTAAGAGAATTCTAACTAACTTAGAACTGCAATTTTTAGTTTTCAATATCTAGTAAATTTCATTTGTACAATCAGTATTCAAAAACACTTCTTGACTTTTTCTGAATTTCTAAACTGAATTCAGTAAATAACATTTTTTTAAACTTCCAACCTCTATTCATTTATCATTCATCACTATTTATTGAGCATTTGTATGCTGTAAGGAATTCTGTTTGGTCTTATGGGTGTAGATGTGAATAAAACAAGACCTGTGCTCAGTTCTTTCAGATGAGTAGAGGGTGGAAAAACAAGTCTGCAAAACACGGTAGTTGGTCAAGTTCTCTGAAAGCTTATTTCTGTCACCAGGAAGTCTCAGGAGATGCTTTTTGGATCAAATGAGAAAATGATGTTAGGACCCATGACATTTCAGATCTCCTGGATTCCAGAGTCAAGATGAAACAAACAAACTAAATAGAACTGCCATATGACCCAGCAATACCACTCCTGGGCATACACACTGAGGAATCCAGATCTGAAAGAGACACGTGCACCCCAATGTTCATCGCAGCACTGTTTATAATAGCCAGGACATGGAAGCAACCCAGATGCCCATCAACAGATGAATGGATAAGGAAGCTGTGGTACATACACACCATGGAATATTACTCAGCCGTTAAAAAGAATTCATTTGAATCAGTTCTAATGAGATGGATGAAACTGGAGCCCATTATACAGAGTGAAGTAAGCCAGAAAGATAAAGAACATTACAGTATACTAACACATATATACGGAATTTAGATAGATGGTGGCGACAACCCTATATGCAAAACAGAAAAAGAGACACAGAAGTACAGAACAGACTTTTGAACTCTGGGGGAGAACGTGAGGGTGGGATGTTTTGAAAGAACAGCATGTATACTATCTATGGTGAAACGGACCACCAGCCCAGGTGGGATGCATGAGTCAGGTGCTCTTGCCTGGTGCACTGGGAGGACCCTGAGGAGTCGGGGGGGGAGGGAGGTGGGAGGGGGGATCGGGATGGGGAATACGTGTAACTATATGGCTGATTCATGTCAATGTATGACAAAACCCACTGAAATGTTGTAAAGTGATTGGCCTCCAACTAATAAAATAATATTTAAAAAAAAAAAAAAATAAAGCTCTCTGTAAAGATACATAACTGTAATAGCAAGAAGAATGAAATAAGTGTAGTGATACTAAGCAAATGAACATGAAGTGATGATATAGGGACATAGAAACTCAACATAATTCTGGGTATTAGGGTTTATTTTACAAGAGATCTGGTATTTGAGCGGGGGATAAGTAGAATGTTGTCTGTGATATAGTGATGAAATTATTTTGTACCTGGGACAGAATTATTATTATTTATTTTTATGTACAAAGTTTCCATTTTTAATATTTGGTTAAACAAAATGCATCTTTTGTAAGCAAACCCATTACAAGGCCAACAAAAAGGAATAAAAGCAAGAAAAATAAAAAGCCTACGATTACCCCTTACTGAGCATAACGGTCAGGGCTGCTCCCTTCCTTAAAGGAAGTGTCTTTTTGCCCAAAAGTATCACCATAAGCCCCTGCTCCTAAGCACCAGAATTGAATATGAACAGAGAAACCAGTCCTGAAATGTGTCTTTGCATAGCCCAATGGCTCATGGACTCCAAGTGCAGAGGGACTCCTTTGAAGCACCGTCTGCACAGGCCCCAGCAGACTGGTAGTGGAAAGTTTTCTCTTCCTCCTCCCAGGAAATGCTTACATCACTGACAGTGCCAATGGACCCAAGGTCCTACTTGGGGGCACAATTTTTAGTAGCAAAGGCACAGAGAAATCCAACTGGATGACAGGTTGGTTAAACAGTTGCTTTCCAATGAATCTGGAAGACCGTGTTGCATGTAGGATAGGCCAGGGTGGAGAAGCAGCCCCAGGGCTTAAGCTTCAGAACTTTTACCGTAGTCTGCTCCAGGTCAGTGTCACTTCAGAGTGTGGGCAGAAAAGGCTATGCAAACAGGTTGACCGGGGCCTTAGATTCCCACACTGTATGGTCTTGAGTAAGGGGAAGGTCTTCCTCTTCAGTTTCACAGTTTCCTCCCGGTTATCTGACTGAGACCCTGCCCTTTCTGACTCTGCTTCTCTGTGCCTTCCTGACGCCCATGCCACTCGAGCCTCACATCCTTCCTGCTCACCTGTGACGAGAGCCTTCCTCCCTCCAGGTCTTCACACACGCTGTGGCCCTGGCTTTTGTGTGACTGCCTTCTCACTGGTCTCCCTGAGAAATCGTCCGTGTTCATCAGTACCCTCAGCCTCCAGCCTGTGTCGTGGCTTCTCCACAGACCTCCTTAACCCATTCTCATCAGTGTCTCACTGTGTGAAATTACGCAATTCCCTGGTCTGCGTGCTGTTCATCTTTCTCCGTGATGTTGACTGCCGGGGGGTGTGGTCTTCTCACTTGTTCCGTGGGCTGCACGACCAAGGAGTGGTGCAGAGGACTCGATCACTAAATTCACCTGAGACGAGCCATGCAATCACAACCAGCTGGCTTCAGTTGTCTCAGACCATCTCTACTCGCCAAGCAGAGAATTCAGGCCAAGAGAGTCCCCTCTAGCCCAACACACCACTGGGAAATAAACATAGATGAATGGTAGTTTTGTATAATGTTCCAAATATGTAGTTTTTAAAGTAAAGTTGGACTAAGAAAGAAGGCCAAATAATGCTTTTATACTAAGACAAAGAGTAAATTATGGTTGAACTTTGATGGGATCCAGGGAAATGTTCTCTTAGGCAATGAAATTTAGAAATGAGGAAAGTGGTTCAGCTGTCTGCTGACCAGTAACTTTTTATGCAGTAACTTGTTTAAGACATTGATGAAGGCCATGCCTTGAGCCTCACCCATGGGGCTATATGCTCTTCAGTCTCACCGTCTGAAGCCAGGATGGAGGCAGCCTTGCTCCCAGGCCTGTGCAGTGTGAGTCTGTGGAGAAAATGTCAGCCCTCAATTACCTTTAGGTTCCTTCCGTACTTTTCTTAAAGGATACTGCACTGTTCACAGCCAAATAGCATTATGGTCCCATCCAATAAATTCCAAGAAGTCCGGCTATCTTCATTCCATCTCACTTTGTTTGTCCCGTTTGGTTCTAGCTGCCAGTGACTTTGCTCTTATGATCTTATCTCTACTCCTAGCTTCTGTTAAAATGAATAATTGAGATCATGATCTCTTTATCGAATGATTGTTTAGGCACATCCTTAGTGTTTTCTTCAGAACAAAACTTCTTACTTTTTGCTGTTTGGATAGACATGTTTTATAAATCTTCATGCTCTGTTCCTTTTTTCCCTAAAAAAGAAATTTATTGGTCTGTGTGCATGTTCAAGGAGTGAAAAGGAGGCTGAAGCCGATGCATCTGTGACGAGAGGTGATCAGGACAAGAGTGTGAAACGGAACAGAATGATGCCCGACGTCTCCCATTTTTGCCTCCATCCATCAAATCTTTTCTCTCTCTGCCCTCTGACCAATGAGGCAGACTTGTGTAGATAATATCAAGGTGCTCCTATGGATTCAACCGTCAGGATCCCAGCAGAAGATTGGAGAAGGAAGGAAAACTAAATCAAGGCATTTATTCCTCTGGCTTCTGCTTCTTTTGGTTATTTTGGACTGATTGTGCCCATCATCATGGTTTCTGTAAATGAAGGTTGATCTGCCCAACTATCTTTCAAGGTCCCAGTAATTATTCCCTCTTTGCTATCTGGCCTTGGGTTACTGGACTTTGTGTGTGTTTCATCGACATTCTGTCTTTGTCTTTGTAAATTGATCCTTTATGAGTAAAACCTCTTTAATAAGCTTAATTTGACCATCTGGCTATTTCTATCTGGGACTTTGATAGAAGTGAGGTGATAAAGCTTCAGGAGGAGGCTGTGACTAGAAGCTGGCCACGGAGACTCCTATCCTCTATGGGCACATGGTGAGCAAGTGACGAGGGTTAGGGTTAGCAAATCAAAGAATCAAGGAGACAGACAGACTGTTGCCTCAGTTTTCAAAAAGCTGCATGATTTTAGGCAAATTTTCTGGATCATTGAACATCAGACATAAATAAAATATAATGAACAGAACTATCTTCCCATGAAGTGTATTAAATGTGAAAAGAAACAGTGCTTATTCAGATACCCAAACTGGCACTGCTAATGACCTCTTGGTGGTCCCCAAGAAACTTCATTCTGCTAAAACTATTCAAGCTCTTTCACGAACTTGTTTCACCAGGGGCAGTAAGAAGCAGGTGTCCACTTTCTTTCTTCTTTTACTCCAAAGGTATTGGTTGAAAGTGAAAAAATACTTTAAAAATTACTTTCCTTCAGTTCTAACAGTGCAGCAAAGACTGGAGCAGTTCCAACTACTATAAAAACATTTTCTTTTCACGATGATAAATCCTAAAGAGGTCTATGTTTCAAATAGTGAAAGCTTCATGTTGATTTGAAATGTAATAGTGGGTTACAAGAGAATGTAGAGGCACTGAAATGGAAGTAAATCCTCAATATGGAATATACAGAATCTAAATAAGAACAAAGAGACAGGATAATGAAATTAAAATTGCCTTTGCCACATGCTTTTTAAGCAATGGTAAGACATAATTTCTAAAGCAATTTCCACAACATCAACATCACCAGTTATCAGAGAAATGCAAATCAAAACTATAATGAGGCACCAACTCACACTAGTCAGAAGGGCCTCATTAAAAAGTCTACAAATAATAAACGCTGGAGAGGGTATGGAGAAAGGGGAACCTTCCTACACTGTTGGTGGGAATGTAAATCGGTGCAAGCACTGTGGAGAGTGATGTGGGAGTTCCTTAAAAACTAAAAGTAGAGTTGCCATATTGTCTAGCAATTCCACTCCTGGGCACACATCAGGACAATGCCAAAATTCAAAATGGTACATGCACTCCAGTGCTCATTGCCACACTATTTACAATGACCTAGGCACGGAAATAGCCTAAATGTCTGTTGACAGATGAATGGTAAAGAAGACGTGGTATACATACAAAATGAAATAGTACACAGCCATAAAAAGAATGAAATAATGCCATCTGCAGCTGCATGGATGCACCTAGAGTTTATCATACTAAATACAGTCAGACAAAGACGAAAACCATATGATACCACTTACATGTGAAATTTAAAATGTGACACAAATGTACTAGAATATAGAGAATGGATAAACAACAAAATCTTACTGTATAGCCCAGGGAACTTTATTCAACATCTTATGATAAACAATAATGGAAAAGAAAAACAATGAATGCATATATAAGCATAGCTAAATCACTTTTCTGTATGACAGAAATTAGTGTATTTTAAATCAACTGTACTTCAATAAAATACTTTTTTTTAAGTTAATATGATACAAATCATAGAAAAGAATTGAGACGTACCTTAACAGACTCTCAGGGGAAAACCACTCACATCATCATCGACAGCATTGCACCATTCGCCCATATCTTACCTACAGGATGACATTTAATACAAAATCAGAATGACAAAGGTCACAGGAAACTGTGAACCTTATTATATATGTTAAACAATATTAGTTTAGCCGGTTCTTTACTTAAATTTTCTTTGCACAAGTGTGTTTTTAAGGAAAGGGTTATTATTATTGTGTCTTTGCAAATGTAAATGTCTACTTAAAGGGTCAGATTGTCCCTCCATCAAATTATCACCTTGACGTTTATTGGAAGAAGTGTCCACGTTTTTTTTTTTTTTTCTGGTGACACTACTCAGCTTGTGGAATCTTAGCCCCCTGACCAGACATTGATCTTGGGCCCTAGGCATTGAAAATGCCAAGGCCTAATCACTAGACCATCGGGAAATTCATGAAAAACACGCGTGCTACACCATGCAGCATATGGGATCGTGGTCCCCTGACCAGGACCGATCTGCAGTCTCTGCAGTGGAAGTGCTTTAGCGCTGGACCACCAGGGAAGTCCCAAAACATGTCCTTCTTTTGAAAATTTCATCTGTAAAGCAAACTGACCTATTTCAACTGGAGGTAAATTTTAAAAACTTATCTCTTTATTTGTGTTTCCTTGAGACTAGGAGTCTCCTGGGAAGGCAGCCCAAGCTCTATATATATACATATATGTATACTGTCAGCTCCTGTTACATGAGCAAACTCAAGTAAGGGACAGTAGAACCTTTGTAAGGAGGCTCAGAATTCAGGGAGACATTATTCAGAGAAATCAAAGAGATTAGAATGCCAAACAGCTGAATTCAGAACAAGAACCTGAAGTTTGGGTGTGGTTTTGGGAGAGAATGGTGCGGAATGGGAGAGATGAATACGCATCCATCCCCACCTGGTCACCGCCATCACAGCCTAGATAAGCAGACTGGGGACGAAGAACTGAGCACCCAGGTGAGGCCTAAAGCAAAACGCCTCTTTCCTTCAGCCTGCAATAGCTGGTTCTAAAGCCTCCCTCTCTTTTAACTTTTTTTTTTTTTTTTTGAAGTATAGTTGATTTACACTGTTTCGGGTATATAGCAAAGATTTACAGTGTTTTAGACGTTCATATTCTATCACATTACAGGTTATCACAAGATACTGGGTATAGTTCCCTGTGCTGTGAACAGTAGGTCCTTGTTCACCTGTTTTATACATAGGAGTGTGTGTCTGTCGGTCCCAAAGTCCAAACATGTCCCTCCTCTGATTTCCTCTTTGGTAACCACGAGTTTGTATTCTATGCCTGCGAATCTATTTTTGTTTTGCAAGTGAATTTGTATCACTTTTTTAGATTCCACACATAAATGATATATTATTTTTCTCCTTCTGATTTGCTTTACTTAGTATGATAATCTTTAGGGCCATCTGTGTAGCTGCAAATGGCATTATTTTACTATTTTTTTATGACTGACTAGTATTCCATTATATATAATGGAATACATATATATATATATATATATATATATATACACACACACACACACAATGGAATCTTTTCATTTATCTGTCACTTAGGCTGTTTTCATGTCTGAGCTATTGTGAACAGTGCTGCTATGAACATAGGAGTGTATGTATCTTCTCAAAGATACATTATGGCTTCCTCTAGGTATGTGCCCAGGAGTGGAAATGTTGGGTCATATGACAACTCTTTGAGCTGTATGAGCTGTTTGTATATTTTTGAAATTAATCTCTTGTCAATCACATCATTTGCTAATAACTCCCTCTCTTAACAGATCGGTAAAATTTGACTTTTCTTTTGAATTTGAAAGTCAGTCCTAGAGAATTAAGAGAGCCTGAGCCTCTGTCTGAGTGAGGGCCAGCGCAGGAGAGCAGCTGCGGAAGGAGGGGATGTGTGGCCAGAGCGGAGTGTTGGTCCCCCTGAGTCTAAGCACCCCCTCAGTACACCTGCCTAGACAGTCACCCCTGGTGATTGTGGGCATAACTAGCTAGCAGATGATTACTTCTCTGTCAGGAACAGGGAAATAAATTCCATAAAGGGCCCAGTGGTGAGGTTTTTGTGCTTTGCAGGCCTTATAGCTTGTTAGAGTTACAAGGCATCACCATTTTAGTGCAAAGTTTACCACAGATAGCATAAACAAGCAAACGTGACTATGTCCCCCCAAATCTAACTGACACGGAAACTTCCCCGTCACATAATTGTTCTATTGTGAAAAATTATTCTTGTGTTATATTCAAAGATTATTTAAAAATGTAAAAACTATGTTTAGCTCCAGCACCCTACAAATCCAGGTGGTGGGCTGGATCTGAACCACTCCCTATAATTTGCTGAAGTTTCCTGTATATCCTCCAGAACATCTCATTATAAATCTTTGCAGTGACACTTCAGAAACAAACACAACGATCATAGAGGCCTCTCAGCGTGTGGTACTTTTTAAAAGTTTTGTCTTTATAGTCCGATTCAGACCTGGGGGACATACTCCCTCAGCAGTCACTCACTCCCTAAAAATAGGGGAGGGCTGTTTGATTCCTATTAATGTTCTCTGTGCGGACATATTGCACACTCCTTAAATTACGATAAATAATGGGAAAATAGATTTATGCTTTTGAGACTTCTTTCTTAGTTTTTAAGAATGTCCTCAAGTTCCTCCTTGAAAGTCATTTCAGACCTCCATTCCCCCTGCAATCATCACTTGCATAGCACAGTCAGATGAAGGAAACCGGGGTGGGGTATCTGGCCACCATCCCAGATGTTCTCCTCAGGTTCAGTATATACCTTTCAAGCTCTTCTGTTTATGTTTTATAGTTATATTGATGTTTATGTTTTACGCACAGTATAATATATGTATATATTATATATTACAATATATATTTATTAATATATATGTTTTATATTTATATTTATGTTTATGTTTTATGCACAGTATATGTATATATTATATATTACAATATGTATTTTGTTTATATACATATTTTATATTTATATTTATGCTTATGCTTTATGCACAGTATAATACCGGTGCATTCCCAGTTCTTTGGCTTTGCTGATGCAATCTTTCAAGCCTAAGTGCATCCCTACTTCCTTTTATTCTTCTTTTACACATTCTCACCAAGGGGTTAGGAACAGCCTCCTTTCCTATAAGCTCTGTGAGCTCCCTGACTTCCAACACAACATGTTATCCAAGCATCAGGTAAAGGCATCATAAGATGCTCAAGGAATATTCGTTGAAAGACGTATTGAATTAAAAAAGGACTGTTTCTTATGTGTTTGTATTCCTAGTATATAATGTAGCATCCTGATCATAATAAGTATTAAGTAAGAATGGTTAGAGCTAATATTTGACCTGAAAGTAAAGATGGACCTCAAACCTGGTTAATAAGAAAGGAATAAGAACCAGTTAAAACATGTCTTAGGGAATAATGAGCCAATTTAATGTTCTAACCAATGTCCCAAACCGCTTCCTCAAGCAGGAATTATATGTCATTTTCAAGTTTGTTTTGATGCTTAAAGTATATTTAGCTCTAAAAGCAGATTGCATGAGTTTACAGATCTATGAATTATAGCTCTACCATACTGAGTAATATGTTACCCAAGGAGTGGGCTCCATTACCTGATAAAGGGCCAACTGAAACTTAGAGAGACAAAGTCATCAGATTTTCATATGTAACTTTCATTCATCCACTTGAGAAATTAAAATATTAACATTCTTGCTTGCTTTGGCAGCATATACACACAAAACTTCCTACTATGTGTGTACTTGAAGGCCTTTATTAACAATTAAGGGGAGACTGAATTAACAAAATTTTACAGCCAGAGGACATTTATTGTTTATTTAAATAACAAGAAATGTAAAGTTTGGTGGTCTCATGAATGATTTGGTGACTCACCAATGTTTCCTTTGGAGCTGTTGAATTTTGTTGATCTTTTCCTCATAATCCTGAGTCACAATGAGTGGAGTCCTAAGTAACAAGGAAAAGTGAAAGTGTTAGTCACTCAGTCGTGTCTGACTGTGACTCCATGGACTGTACTCACCAGGCTCCTCAGTCCATGGAATTGTCCAGGCAAAAATACTGGAGTGGATAAGTCATCCCCTTCTCCAGGGGGTCTTCCTGACCCAGGCATCAAGCCCTGATCTCCAGCATTGCCGGCAGAATCTTTACCATTTGAGCCATAGGGCTAAAACATTTCCTTAACAACAATTTATGGTGTTTTCATTTGGAAAGGGAAATAAACACTCAGTAGACCAATCATAACTCATCCTTTGAATGTTGGGGGAGGGAACAGGATTATATTAACAGTGGGAACTGGCTTTCTGATTTAGGCAAAGTGTCAAAAAATAAGAAATTAAATGTATATCAAAATCATACAAATTTAGCAAACTGTAATATATTATATGTATATATACATATACTATATATATATATTATATATGTATATATATGACTTCCCAGGTGGCATAGTGGTAAAGAATCTGCCTGCCAATGAAAGAGACTCAGGTTCAATTCCCTGGTTTGGGAAGATCCCCTGGAGTAAGAAATAGCAAATCACTCCAATATTCTTGCCTGGAAAATCCCATGGACAGAGGAGCCTGGTGGGCTACAGTCTATGGGGTTGCAAAGAGTCAGACAGGACTGAGTGACTGAGCACAGAAGAGTTTATACATATAGTAAAATTATGAAATTATCTGAATGTGTATCTAGATTGATATCATTGTTCTACAAGGATGTCGATGAAATTAAAGCAAGTTGTTAAAATGAAACAAAAACAAGAGCAGATATCCCAGATGTGTTTAATTTTATTTGTATGTGCTCAGAGAGAGTTGGAAATCATCATTCTAACTTGTTAGTATGAATTACTTCATTAAGAGGCAAGAATGTAGGTCTATAATTAAGTTTTTCTCCATGTACTTTTACATTGGTTCATCACTTGCAATGGTTTTATGCTTGCTTTACCAAATAATAGAACTTTTTTTAATTAAGAAAGGAACAATAAACAATAGAACAAATAACATATTCAAAGTAACTATGAAATGCTAATCAGCATAAGGATTGATTGCTAAGCATGAGTACAAGTCCAGAAGAGGGTGAAGTTAGAAACTGGAATTTAATGAGGACTTATTATATGCAAGAAATCACCTGGAGAAATGTGTAAATGCAATGTTACCATTTCTATGAAAATTCTGGGAAGTAAGTGCATTATTATTTCATTTTGCTAAATAAGTAAACTGTACTTCAGAGAAATAAATAAACTTCTCCAAGTCACAAAGTGGGGAACTGGATTTCAAACCCTGGTCCGACTGACTTCAAGTGCCTCCAACAAACCATAGCCAGTGACTTAGAAATTAAAGTTGGTGTCAGGAAATAGTGGTGGGGTTTATGGTGAGTCTTGATAGCAGAATGTTAGAGACTGGTAACACATTTTTACAGGGAATGAGTTTGGAACAGTTAAGTTAGCTAGTTTGAGGACCAACTTGAGAAAAAAATACATAAAATATGGAAGAAATATAACTTAAAGGTCACTACTAGAGGCAGACACTAGATCTTTCAGGCTTAGTTTAAAAGGAAATTTAGTTTGGATTAGTTTTGCTTGTGGAAAAATAATGTAATTGAAAATGAATATTCATAAAATTTCTCTGACTCTTTGCGACCCTATGGGTCATAGCCTGCCAGGCTCATTTGTCAGTGGAATTCTCCAGGCAAGGATACTGGAGTGGGAAGCCAGTCTCTTCTCCAGGCGATCTTCCCTGCTCAGGGCCTGAACCTGGGTCTGCTGCATTACATGTGGATTCTTTACTGTTTGAGTCACAAGGGAAGCCCGTCTTAATTTTTTAAATGTTCTAATACAATAACATAGTCAATGTTATGTATTCAATGAATGTAATTTAGAAAATGCCAAAAAATGAAAACTATTTAACAGTGACTTCAACCTTATACCATGTTATGGTGAATATATTTTCAGCACCTTCCCCAACCCAGTGTATTCGGGATAATTCTGAATATTCTAAGTCATAGGCTACATACTTTCCCCTTTATAACCATT
Organism: Muntiacus reevesi; assembly: GCF_963930625.1. Lineage (NCBI taxonomy): Eukaryota > Metazoa > Chordata > Mammalia > Artiodactyla > Cervidae > Muntiacus > Muntiacus reevesi. The sequence goes on along the minus strand of NC_089251.1, from coordinate 195,775,012 downwards.
TTCCTATGCCATTCAGTATCTTTATACAACAGCATAATTTTAATACATACTCTACATTAGATACTGTACAGTCCAGGAAACTGATATGCCTAGATTTGTTTAATGATATATTTATTTTTCATACTTACGTAGATTTCCAAATTTTCACTTTTCTGAATAAATCAAAGTATATGCAAAAAGCTAAAAAGAAACTAGAATAAATAACAAAAACAGCAAAAGGTAGAATAAATGCTACAAATACTTTATAGTGTGCAAAAAATTCCTTTAGTATTAAAAATTAAAGATAAATAAAGTGATAGTAAAGATTCATTACTTCCCTATTCTATCAATCAAATGTCTAATCAACTAGTTTGCTTTTGACCAAATTTTATTAAGCCAATATTATTAAATTCATAATATGCTAATATATACTTATATATATATATATATATCATCACTTCAGAATAAGTGTATTAATCCAAATTTGAAAGAAGGTTAGCAAACAATATGCTTGTTTTCAACAATTTTTACTTTGAAATAACATTAGTACAGGTGGAGTATCACCAATGTGAACAGTAATAATAAAATGATGAAAATATTTAAAAGTAATAGTTCAACATTCAGAAAACTAAGATCATGACATCTGGTCCCATCACTTCATTGCAAATAGAAGGGGAAACAGTGGAAACAGTGGCTGACTTTATTTTGGGGGACTCCAAAATCACTGCAAATGGTCATTGCAGCCATGGAATTAAAAGATGCTTACTCCTCGGAAGGAAAGTTATGACCAACCTAGATGGCATATTAAAAAGCATAGACATTACTTTGCCAACAAAGGTCCATCTAGTGAAAGCTATGGTTTTTCCAGTGGTCATGTATGGATGTGAGAGTTGGACTATAAAGAAAGCTGAGCACAGAAGAATTGGTGCTTTTGAACTGTGGTGTTGGAGAAGACTCTTGAGAGTCCCTTGGACTGCAAGGAGATCCAACCAGTCCATCCTAAAGGAGATCAGTCCTGGGTGTTCGTTGGAAGGACTGATGCTGAAGCTGAAACTCCAGTACTTTGGCCACCTCATGCGAAGAGCTGACTCATTTGAAAAGACCCTGATGCTGGGAAAGATTGAGGGCAGGAGGAAAAGGGGACGACAGAGGATGAGATGGCTAGATGGCATCACCGACTCGATGGACAGGAGTTTGAGTAAACTGCGGGAGTTGGTGATGGACAGGGAGGCCTGTCACGCTGCGGTTCATGGGGTCATAGTCGGACACAACTGAGCGACTGAACTGAACTGAAGTGAATCTAAATCCCTCAAAGACAAACCATTAATTAAAAACAAGGAGGCCTCCTTGGTGGCTCAGCTGGTAAAGAATCTACCTGCAATTCAGGAGACCCCAGTTTGATTTCTGCGTCAGGAAGATCCCCTAGAGAAGGGATAGGCTACCCAGTCCAGGATTCTTGGTCTTTCCTGGTGACTCAAATGATAAAGAAGCTGCTTCAGTGCAGGACACCTGGGTTCAATTCCTGGGTTGGGAAGATCCCATGCAGGAGGGCATGGAGACCCACTCCAGCATTCTGGCCTGGATAGTCCTCATGGACAGAGGACCCTGGCAGGCTACAGTCCATGGGGTCACAAGCAGTCTGGCATGACTGACCGACTTGGCACAGCACAGCACATAAGGAGGCATTTCCATTATGTGGATGGAAAAATCAAGCTCTCAGGGTCTGCTATTTTTTATTATTTTTTATCTTTTAGTCACCCTGCATGGCATGTGGGAACCTAGTTCCCTGACCAGATATTAAACCCATGTCCCTTGCATTGGAAACTTGGAGTCTCAACCACTGAACTCTCAGGGCTGCCCCACTCTCATTATTTATCCAAGGAAGCAGAAAGGGACACATGTAGAATTTCAGGCAGTGACTTACTAACTTCAAGAGCATTATAACTTTCTATTCACAATTGCTCTACTTTAAAACCACATTTAGAACTTTGAGACTGGTGGTGGCTGTGTGTGTGTGTGTGTGTGTGTGTGTGTGTGTGTGTGTGTGTGTGGTGTTGGGCAGATGGTGCATCATTAGAAAGGAAATGTCTGAACTGGATTTGGCACGTCATTGCAATAGTGAGGAAGCTCCTAATATAAAGTGTTCCTGGGGAAAACCCACATATCTCCGTCAGCACATCTCATCATCCCATAAGTGGTTAAAGATTCATGTATTATTGAATAGCTCTCCCAGGTAGAGCCCCAGCTCCTGGTCGCTGTGACTAGTGTCTGATAATAACTCACGCCTATCCTTGTCTCACCACACGATCCCACCCACAGTCTGAACCTCAACTAAGAGTAGCCCTGATATATAAAAATGTGGCTCCATTTTCCCAAGTGGGGATAATTCGGGTGCAATTGGTAGTCTAGAGCTCTGCATATCCAAGCGTATCTGTTTGACCAGCTCCCACACCCACAGTTGCATTGTCAAGCATATGCAATATTTACATCGTCAGGAACATGCAAATATGGAAAACTAATAGAAAATGTCATTGTAGGCTCACCCTTTTATTCTTGTATATTTATGTATCTGTTCATCTACTTGACTATTTATTTATTCATTCATTCATTTGACTATTATTTTATTCAAAATATTACCTAATTGCCTTTTCTTGTTTATTAACTTTAAAGCATGCATATTTAATATGCTAAGTTCTGTGGGTGCAGAGAGAACTGACACAGAATCCATCCATGCAGGGACTCCTGCTGTGGTGAAGGAAACACATCCATAAGTATGTCAGTGTATTACAGAGTTGTTTTCTGTAGGAGAATCGATGTGTGATCAAAGAGCAGTATGGCTGAGAGGACAAAATACCATTAGAAAGGCTTTATCAAGGAGGGGATAACTGATGTACTTTTTACCAGGGGCAAGAGATGGTACAGTTGCTTCTCAAAGAAGAGAAAACAGTAAGGAGCAGGCATCCTAGACAGATAACAGATGATGACGCAGTCAAGTTAGGGCTTCCCAGGTGGCTCAGTGGTAAAGAAGCTGCCTGCCACTGCAGGAGAAACAGGAGAGGCCGGTTTAACCACTGGGTCTGGGAGATCTCCTGGAGGAGGAAATGACAACCCATTCCAGTATTCTTGCCTGGGCAATCATGTGGAGAGAGCAGCCTGGCAGACTGCAGTCCACAGGGTTGCAAAGAGTTTTGGACACGACTGAGGACACACTCACACATGACACTGAAGTTAATGGAAATCAGGACAGCGAGAGAGATCAGAAAATGGGAAGAAGAGTCAGGAGAGAGGTGTCTGGAAGGAAAGCTCCAGTTAGAGGCGCCGAGTGCTATTTCAGAGCTGAGAATTCACAACACTCTCAGCCAGCCATCAGGAGCTTTCATCAAGGGACTGAGACAGGCTGGGATCCAGGATGCTATGCTGTAGTGCCTGGTCCTGGGAAAACCTCTCCTTGAACAACAAAATACAAAGAAATTCTATGGGACTGAACATAACTGCATGCATGTGCAGTTGGAACAAATGCTGGGTGAAGACACAAAAAAACCAAAAAACCTAACTGCCTCTCTGGAGTCAGCAGCAAAAACCAGGTACTGGGAGCAAAAGCAGGGTACTGTGCATGCCCCTCCAAACTAAACACTACAAGTTGAGTTCGGTTCAGTTCAGTCACTCAGTCTTGTCTGACTCTTTGTAACCCCATGGACTGCAGCACACCAGGTCTCCCTGTCCATCACCAACTCCTGGAGTTTACTCAAACTTATGTCCATTGAGTCGGTGATGCCATCCAATCATCTCATCCTCTGTCATCCCCTTCTCCCACCTTCAATCTTTCCCAGAATCAGGGTCTTTCAAATGAGTCAGTTCTTTACATCAGGTGGCCAAAGTATTGGAGTTTCAGCTTCAACATCAGTCCTTCCAATGAATATTCAGGACTGATTTCCTTTAGGATGGACTGGTTGGATCTCCTTGCAGTCCAAGGGACTCTCAAGAGTCTTCTCCAACACCACAGTTCAAAAGCATCAATTCTTCTGCATTCAGCTTTCTTTATAGTCCAACTCTCACATCCGTTCATGACTACTGGAAAAACCACAGCCTTGACTAGACAGACCTTTGTTGGCAAAGTAATGTCTCTGCTTTTTAACGTGCTGTCTAGGTTGATCATAACTTTTCTTCCAAGATGCAAGTGTCTTTTAATTTCATGGCTGCAATGACTATCTGCAGTGATTTTGGAGCCCCCAAGATAAAGCCTGACACTGTTTCCACTGTTTCCCCATCTATTTGCCATGAAGTGAGGTGACTGGATACCATGATCTTAGTTTTCTGAATGTTGAGTTTTAAGCCAACATTTTCACTCTCCTCTTTCACTTTCATCAAGAGGCTCTCCAGTTCTTCTTTGCTTTCTGCCATAAGGGTGGTGTCATCTGCATATTTGAGGTTATTGATATTTTTCCCAGCAATCTTGACTCCAGTTTGTGCTTCATCACGCCCAGCGTTTCTCATGATGCACTCTGCATAGAAATCAAATAAGCAGGGTGACAATATACAGCCTTGATGTACTCCTTCCCCAATTTGAAACCAGTCTCTTGTTCCATGTTTGTTCTTGACCTGCATACAGATTTCTCAAGAGGCAGTTCAGGTGGTCTGGTATTCCCAACTCTTTCACACTTTTCCACAGTTTGTGGTGATCCACACACTCAAAGTCTTTGGCATAGTCAGTAAAGCAGAAGTAGATGTTTTTTCTGGAACTCTCTTGCTACAAGGAGGTGTGCAAACCACCTAACCCATCCCTCAGGCCCAACCCCAGACACATCCCTGCCCTTGCCCCATATTTTATATGCAGCCAAATCACCCCCCACTCCCAACTCAAGTAAAGAGCCAAGGAAACTTTTACTTGTTTTCCCTCCCTCATGTGGGTGCATGGGCCACAATAAAGCCTTGCCTGAATTTCTTGTCTTGACTCTAGTCAATTTCTATTGATTAAGGAGGCCAAGAACCCTCCGTGGTATCAACACCAGGCAGCCATCCCAGAGGTCTCGTGTCTCCTGCAGTGATGGAGTGGGCTGCAGGGTGAAACAAGGTGGTTGCACTTGTCAGAGGGAGAGAGGATCCTTTAACTCCTTCTCTTGGGAGAGAGGAAATTAGGGGAAAAATTGACGAGATAAGGTCCCCATTTGGAGGTGGGGCTAGGAATCAAAGGATCAGGAATAATTTAGGTAAAAAAAAAAACCCAGGGTCTCTGTGAGGGTGGCTGGAATAGGCTTAGTGAATGGGCATCATCATCACATACTCTTTACAACCTTCTCTACTGAAAGAAAGGAACTGCTTAAATTTAAACAGCATTTGTTATATAATAAATTCTTGATAATCCATTAAGCAGAACAGTCGCTATCTTGAGAAGCACTAGACATCTCCCACTTCAACAGGTTTTCCGTGAATTTGATCACAGAATACAAATATCTACCTTTGTGCATTTCATTTTTGAATAGGTTGGCGGTTTTGAAACATTTTTCTACCCACTCAGGCTTAATTAAAACTGCAAATATAAAAGTGGGGTATTTCTAAAGATTGAGTGATTACATCTAAATACCATAGCTTAATGTTCTTTTGGCTTATGGAATAATAAGTGTCTAGAGATAAAAATGTATAAAGTTTTAATAGATCTGAGATGTACCAATAAGGAAAGTTGGAAATCTGATGGTTCACTCAGTCTAAAATCGTATCTGTTTTCCTTTAGACACATAGATAACCTAGTATTACAATCTGTTTTTTTGTTGTTGGTGTAAATAGGTTCTATTATTAATGATAAATTGAGAAATACTTTGCAAACTCACTCCCCATGAGTCATATTTCAGGACACCTTTGTTAAAGAAACAGGAACTATGTGCAGATTAAATGACTTTCTCAAAGTTTCCTCTTCCTCTCTAGGCAAAGGTTTGATGCTTATAAATGGTACTTGCTGCCAAACAAGCAAACAAAATAAACCTATTTTTAACATTATTAAAAGAAAAATGTCTTTAGAGTGTGGGGTCAGGACAGAGGGCTGACATAACTGTCCATCTGTCATCATATGAAAATATTCAAGACATTGATACATGCAGTCAAAGCATTAACAGTTATTTTTAACAAGCAATTATTAAGCTTTTCTTCATTCCTGGTATTATTATTATTTTTTTTTGTATATTCAGCTTACCTTTGATAGTATTAAAGGGAGAGAAGTAAATATTTGTAAGTACCCACTAAATGTCAGATTCAATCATGCACAGCTTTGCATGAGACACCTCACCTAATCCACACCGAAGCTCAATTGCTCTAACCTTGCAGATGAGCACCCAGAGGCTCAGACGGGAAACACCACCCAAGGCAGTGCCAGGATTCCCAAGGAAATCCCCAGAACACTTCTCTCTCAGACCAAGGGCGATGTTCCTTGTTTATCCCCCTGTGTCTGTATGCTAAGTCACCTCAGTCATGTCTGACTCTTTGCAACCCCAGGGACGGTAGCTCACCAGGCTTTTCTGTCCATGGAATTCTCCAGGGAAGAACACTGGAGTGTGCGGCGTGCCCTCCTCCAGGAGATCCTCCCACCCCGGGGACTGAACCTGGGTCTCTCACGTGTCCTGGATTGGGAGGTGGGTTCCTCATCACTGTAAAGGGGGACGCCACCTCATTCCCCCTTATCATGTCATATTTCAATGTATCCTAACTAGTCTTTCAGAGTTAGATAAAGTCCTCTTGCCAGAATTCTACAAGTGAAATATATCTTTTCCTTAAAATCAGATGGTTTAGGGGGGAAAAAAACAACTGAACTTTTGTCCTTGTCTAAACGAAGACAAAAAAGTAAAAACTACAAGTACCAATTCTATTTTTCTCTTGAAATGAGTGAGATCAGAACACTTTCCTTGAAACCAAAAGCCAGAAATGATATTCTGTTAGTTTATCTATGATGTTTTTATATCTTCCTGAAGTTTCAGCTCTGAAATGGGCAGTTTCTTCCTACGTGACTGCTGGATTTCTATGTGGATTTCCTCTCTTGTTCTGCATGGCCATCATCCTCCTAGTAGACATTCCCAGAAGGGGCAGGTCTTGTCCCCCTGTGTGAGATCTTGGGCATGACTCTGTGATTCAGTGGATCAAATATCCACTTACAGTCGATGCCTGAGCAACTGAATTTCACTTCAAATGGTCACTCCAATGGGATTCCTCTAATGACTGAAATGTGGGACGACAGCTTATTTATTCTTTTTGTCTTCTCTCTTTTTAATTAAGATGTTAAAAGAAAATACTGATATCAGGCATTTGTATGCTCATTGTAATAAAGCTGTCAGCAATCAAACCACCTTTAAAATGTCCAATTAGGGAAATACAGTCCCTAATTCATAAGTTCAAGACAACTTAAATAGGAGCCACCTGCTTGCATGATAAAGATAGTTACTTTCACTTTTTTTTTTAACTTAGTAAAACTTAGAGATATTGTTCTACATGCCTTTTGACTCTTAACTCATTTAACTCCTCTGATAGTCTCATTTTTATAACACTTCTAAATTATCACCCATTTTATAGGTGAAGAAACTGACTCACAAGAGAGTAGCGTGATTTGAGGTCACGCAATTTGTAAGGGATGGCTCAGAGTTAAAGCCAGACAATTTACCTTACCTCCCCCATTTGTTATGTTTTGTATCCATCAGTAAACTCTGGTATTTTTTTCATTCCTTAAACGCCTTATTTTCCTCCTTTTCCCATGGTTGTGCCAGGAGAGGTGGACTACATTAGCAGGAGAGAGAAAGCAAAGACTAACTTATGTACAGTTGACCTACACTGCAGAGTCTATGGTCCAAAAGAAATTCTACCCAAAGATATAATAACGCCAGACTCAGGAGAGAGCCACGGCCAAGGAACATAGGAGGAAAGTTAAAGGAGATTATACCATTTTTAGTATCTGTATTGGGCCTGACTGAAAGGCCATAAGTGCTAGCAATAAAAACAATTTCCATCATAGCCTGGAATCCTTGCCTACTGGGGAATAAAGTTGGATGCATACTTTCATACTACTAAAGGAATGAGTCATTACACCTTTCTAGTCATTTCAGAGCACAGAAGTAGTGTTACACAAGGGACTTCATTATTTATTCACCAAATGACCTCATAAAGTAGATTTGTCATGACTGTCTTCCAGATGGGTTTACTGAGTGTTAGAGAAAGGATGCTGTTGCTTAAAAGTTCACAGCCTCTAAGAAAAGACTGAAATTCTCATTTAAATGCAGTGCTTCATTTTGGTGAGATACCTCTTTCTAGGTTGATTTGAAAGTAACCAACCCACCCTAAAAACACAATTGTGTGAGGAGAAGATGATTTTCCATATAAAGTCCAGTGATAGATTATCTTTGGACATCTCTCATGGCTTCTTCCTTTCTTTCTGTAATTATGAAATTGAAGACATGTTTAAAGTTGAGTCTCGGCCGTTACAACCATTCTGTGCCTTCATTCAGTTCTGAATTACCCTAAAGGGAGTGTGGGTCAAAGGAATCATTTTCCCCAAAGTCTTGTAATTTAGTCAGAAGTATATTTTCAGGAAAACTGTTGTTTAATAAAATATTCCTCTTTTTTAATGTATTTTTCCCTTGGCATTCCTTTATGCCCTAAAAGTGAAAATGAAAGTCGCTCAGTCGTGTCTGACTCTTTGAAACCCCATGGCCTATACAGCCCGTGAAATTCTCCAGGCCAGAACACTGGAGTGGGTAGCCGTTCCTTTCTCCAGGGGATCTTCCCAACCTGGGGATCGAATCCAGGTCTCCCTCATTGCAGGCAGATTCTTTACCAGCTGAGCCACTAAGTAAGCCCAAGAATACTGGAGTGGGTAGCCTCCCTAGACTATAAATGCAGCATCTACTTTGAGATGTTGGTCCTCGATTAGGTCTATGCTACTAAAAAAGAAAAGAAAACTCATTATGAAGATTCACTTGTAATTCTGTCATTATTTGAGAATTAGGAGAAGTGTTATAGCCAATTTCAGTTATGCATTTTCTTTTATCTTCTGGAATGTGTAATTAATTACAGCACCTGAATTATACAAAACTTGAGACTTTCATGGTTTTGTCAGGTTTCGTAAGCATAGATGACTCAGATCCAAGTATAATAATGTCTATCATTTAAGAGATCGACTTGCAATTTAATCAAAATTTTCTAGTTGTGATCCATAATAAAAGGAATAAGAGGTGACTAAATGGCAGATAAGACTATTTATTTCATTTGTCTTTTACAGCCTATATGAATCCTTTCTGGGTTGATAGGTATTTAAAAATATTAGTTCGGATAAACATATTGCCATCCTGTCTTTCATTTTAAATGAATCCCATTTCTTCTGTTTGCATTTAAATTTACTTTAAGGAGTCACAAATAAAATATATTATATCATAAGAATCATAAAATGCAGGTGTTGGGATGAAAGAGCATCTTAGCACCTGCGTTTTATGGGGACATAAAGTAGATATATAATACAGTTAAAAGAAATTTGTTTTGCCTTTGTTTCCTCTGAGAAAGAATTCAAAAGTACTTGGTCCCTCTAGAAAGAAATATGTAAACTAGCAATGTGTTTAAAAATGAAAAAGAAGAAAGGATAAAGAAAGTGTTGCTTCAGAGCAGGAATGCCTATGTGTGCATGCCATAAATACAATACTTTAATAAATAACATTATAAATATAGAAAGTGCAGATAATTAAGAATGTGCATAGCATCACAGCCACTTATTTCACTTGTGTTTCTGAAAGATCGAAGTGGAATACATATCTAAAAGTAATCACCACACCCAGAATGTGTGCCTTGACTTTGTACACTTGAGTTGCAAGTATACTTGTAAACCTTGCCAGAGAAAATGACAAATCCTGGGTCAGATTTGGCATCTTCCAAGACCCAGACAATTGTTTATTTGTAGATCAAAGGCAGTCAGCATCAATACATGTCTGTTACTGGCAGCCAGGTCATCGAAGGAAAGTTAACAGAACGTCTCCATCAAAGAAAAACCAGACAGCACCACCAGAGGGGAAGCTCCATCTGTCCTTGAAGGGGCTTGATGCACAGAGTTGGCTTCCAGGACCACATATGCATACATATCTATATCTATATCTATCTATCTATAGATAGATAGATAGATAGTGGATGCTCCTTTTCTGGTTTGTATTTACTTGTACCTAGATTTCAAATGGTCCCACAGGCTGACTCTTTTCCTGAGGTAGGACAGGTGGAAGTGAGCTGACATTCTGAACTTCCTTTAACTCCTGGGAGTGGTCCCTTTGCACACGGCTTAACTTTAAACCCAACTCTAACTGCTCTCAGCCTCCAAGTTTTCTGCTAAAAAGCTGTTAGCAGCACTCGTCTCCCAGTTCACTCATCAAAGGAGCACTTCCCAACCTGATGCTTTAAAATGTTCAACCAGAAAGTCCTCTGCTAGGCTATAGATTTTCTTAGGCAAAAGACAGTTCACTTACTAACAAAACAGATTCAAGAGCAAAATAGCGATACTATGCATTCGGTCAGTAAGTCTGTTTGTGCAAAGATGTTGTCATTGGGGGACCTCCGATGTATAACATACCATATACAGCAAACCGTCAAGCGTCCAAGCTACACTGGGCTATGGGGGAGAGTGGTGGCAAGGGCTGGGTCAGATACCAGTTTAGATGTGAAAAAAGCAGTGGATACAGTCAGTGTGTTGAACTTGCTCTGGAGCAGAGGACCATTAGAAGAAAAGTGACACTGCGAGGGCTGAGGTTGACTGTCTGTAAAAACTCAGTGGAAGAAACTGGGGAGAACCCTCCAAGGAATGAGAGTGATTTTGGAGCCAGGATACGCCCAGCCGCTCTCTGCGGTTTGCTTGTTTCATCTTCTTTAACGCTCATAGCCAGCCTGCAAAATAGAGCTGTTACCTTCACATACAAATGACCAAGCTCAGGTTCAGTAATATACATTTTAATTTCAGCTGAAATGAAAGTTCTGAAAGAGGATTGCCCACCCCTTCGAATTTGCACTCTTTCCACATTGCTGTCTTACTTGTGTTGATACATCCAAGACCTCCTGGGAGTGGGAAAATGGCTCATTCTCAGCTTGCTGTCACCTCGTGTAGAGGCACTCACACAATTTTAATTTTTAGATCATGATGATGTTCTTATTTGGATAATAACTGGCCTTATGATGCTTGTTCACAAAATAAAAATAAAATAAATGCAATCACATGATAGTTACTGACTAAACATTTCCAGTGCATCAAATTATGTCAGTTTTTAATGTAAAGACAAGAAATCTGTTCTTGAACAGACTTGTGTTTGTCAAGGTGGAGGAGGAGTAGAGGAGGGACAGATTAGAAGTTTGAGTGTTAGCAGATGCAAGCTATTATGTTTAGAATGAATAAGCAAGAAGACCCTACTGATAAACCATAATGGAAAAGAATGTATACATGAGTATAACTGAATCACTTTGCTGTATAGTAAAAACTAACACAACATTGCAAATAAATTACACTTCAATAAAATAAAACAAAATCGCTTCTTAAAGAAGTTCCAGCTATGTGATTCAGTATCAGAGTGGATTAAAAAATTGATAACTAGGTGTTCTCTGAAGTCCTAAAAATTTAATTTGAAGTCTGATATATTTTATATTTATATAAAATATAATTTGTAGTGTATATTATATGTAAACTATATATTTATATTTTATAAATATAAATACAGTTTATATTTTTGACATACTATTCTAAATATACTCTCCAGATTTACTTAGAATCTATTCATCTGCTCTCATTTAATATGGTAAGAAATGAATAGACATTAAGATAGAAACATACTTTTATTTCTACCTTTTGGCATCAAAACTTTCCAAGACAATAAAAATTACCCAGAGTAATTTACATAAAATAAGGTAAGATCTTTTATTTTGATTCTGAGGAAGAGGAGAGAGAAGAGACGAGGTAACACTTAAAAGTGGAATTAAAGAGGGAAAGACCAGGTGAAGGGGAGAAAACGCAAGTCCCCACTGGCAATGCAAAGGCTTTCTAAGCTGGGTGTGGATAAACGTTCTGCTTGAAGCTGCTTGTCCCGCTTTCTGCTTACTGCCTCCAGCTGAGCTACTGAGAGAATGTTTAATTAATGTCCCTCTGAGGCCCTTTTCAGCTCAGGGGCTAAAAGACTTCCGCTGGTATCTTGATTACATGCAACTAAGCATACACATATGCATTTACACACATATACATGCATTATGTGTAAAAGCTATGTCTTTTACATGGTTTATTTAACCCCCCCCCCTTTTTTTGTTTTGGCAGGGGACTTACTGGGAAGTATACAAGATCTTAGTTCCTTGATCGGGGATTGAAATCCACCTTGGGAGTGTGGAGTCTTAAGCCACTGACTGCCAGGGAAGTCCTGTAATAATTTTTGAAGTAATTTTTTATCCCTATCCTCTTTTCACACATGAAAACTAGGGTTTAGAAACATCAGATACTGTCTTGAAAATACATATAGTTAGAGAAATAATAGATTAGAATATAGATGTATCTGTTAACAAAGTCCATCATTCCAAAATTCCATAATATTTACATTTTTCTGATTAAAATAAACAAATAACAATGATCATAGCAAACTTTTTAGTGTGTTTTCTACACTTAATAAGTGCCAGAAGACTTTAAAAGCATTTGTTAACTCATTAAGTCTCAATATTCATGGTATGTTAAAATGTCCTCTTACACAGCGTGCAGAGGGATTCCGGAGCCAGCCCCAGGTCACCGTGCGAGCCAGAGGAGGATCTAGGACGTCCGCACAGAAGGCGGCTCAGGATCTCTGTCCTCCATCACTGTGCTTCGCAGCATCTCCTGGATGTCACGGAAACCACTTCACAGCTGTATAGGTCATAAAACTCTCTGTTATTTGAATATAGAATGACACTCTCAGACTTCAAACTGGAGTCTAACACCAAAATCAGTGCTTTTTCTAAAAAATTAGTGGCCCAGACTTTGATTTCAAGGGTTCATAAAAAGATTTAAATAATACCATCTAATAATACTGTATACATAGCTGAAAGTTGCTAAGAGTCTATCTTAAAAGATATCATCACAGGAAATTGTGAAGGATATTGACTAGCTTGTTTGTGGTGATCATTTTTCAATATACATGAATATTAACACATTATGTTATATTGTTGTTTAGCTGGCAAATCATGTCCAGCTCTTTTGCAACCCCATGGACTGTAGCCCGCCAGTTCCTCTGTCCATGAGATTTCCCAGGCAAGAATACTGGTGTGGGCAAAAATATTGGAGTGGTTGCTGTTTCCTTCTCTAGGGGATCTTCCTGATCCAGGGATCAAACCTGTGTCTTCTGCATCGGCAGGTGGATTTTTTACCACTTAGCCACCAGAGAAGCCCATTATTGCATTATATACCTGAAACTAATATAATGATTATGTCAACTCAACATCATTTTACCAAAAAAAAAACAAAAAAAACAATTAGTCTTGAGTCTACCACTAAATGTTGATTTTCGATGTCACTTCCAACAGCCTATCTGGTTAGCCAATAGCAAGAAATCAATATTTTTACAAAATTTCATGCTTAAAATTCATAGCAATTCAAATTCTGAGACTTTTAAATCATGTTTACTCCAATTAATTCAAACTTAGTCTCTTAGAAGTAGCTGAGGCCCCTGACAGTAGGAAATAAAATTCTTAGAATGTTAGTATCAATAGCTCCTTTAATGCTGCCAATCTCTTCGAAAGTAACGAGAGTCAATAATTTTTAAATCAATATTTTCCTTCCAAAGCATAGCTCCTGTAGCATAGTTGGCTACAAGACAAATATAAACTTAATAGAAGCTTGAAAAAGGTTTCTTATCAAGGTTTTTCCCTTCTGGAATTTAAATAGAGAATTTAAAATAAACTCTAAAAATAAATTTATAGGAAAATTAGCCATAGAGCACAATATACAAATATTCCTCCTACTCTCTAATTGGGATATTTAAACACTTCACCCAACAGTCCATAAACAAATTAAAGTACTATATAGTAAATGCAATGAAAATGAAAGGAAATCTCTCTGTAATGCAGCCTTCTGGCAACACTAAAACAGGAACACTTCATCTCAGAAGCAGAAATTCTAAACCTTCCACAGCCAATATATAATTTTAATACATAGCTTTAGGTCAGAAGGCTTTTGGAACCTGAAATAAATAAATCAATAAAGATCACCATCTCTCCTACTCATTATGTAAAAGAAGATCACTTGAACAGTAAAATATATAAAAAGGCATCCTGTTTTATTTTTATTTTTCTCATTTTATTACACATTATAGCATCATCGAGGAGCATTCTTTATAAAACAGTCACTTAATTACCATCTGCTGATTGGAAGACTTGGTGACAGATGATCCTGTGATATATTAAGAAGCACAAACAGCAGTTTAGCCTTTAGAGAATCCTCTCTGAGACTAAGAGGACAAAGGAATAATATGTGAAAAGTAAACTAGCGGCAGGGTGATAAGAACAGCATTCCCTCGTAGGGAGCCAAGTTCTGCCATGTGACCCAGGCCCCAGGCCCCAGGAAGAGGCTCTGAACCCTGAAGGACAGGCGTTTTAAATATATCCTGATCATTAATTTAATAGCCCTCCCTTTCACGTGCTTTAAATCAAAATGTGGCTTAAAACCCCAGTGGTAAACAAACATCATCCAGCTACAGCTCTTTTTCTGGAAAAAGCAAAGTGGCTAGTTAGTTCATCTGTCTCTTTTGCACGTTTCCAAAATCAGTCCTTTGAAGGCAAACAGGATATTGGTTCCTCTTCAGAGAAGATTCATTTGTTATTCTGTGGGTCTGATTATTAGACTGATACTGCAAATACTGGCTTGTTAATTACTTTTTAAAAGGAGTATTTCAGCAGGGCTTTAGAGTTGAGAAAACTCATTTCACTAAATGTCACATGAGAATGGAAAGAAAGAGGCTCAATTTTTAGTCCTCATTGCCATAATTAATTTAGATTTCTTACCAAAAAATTGCATGGAATTTTTTTTATTTTTATATTTATATGTACATATATATATATATTTGTTTTTTTCATAAACACTGAATTTAAAGAATTAAAAGGAAATGTGAATTTAAATATTTTTCATTGAACTACAGAAGTGATCACCTATAAGTATTTAATTTGTGTTTCCCTGATAGCTCAGTTAGTAAAGAATCTGCCTGCAATGCAGGAGACACCAGTTCGATTCCTGTGTAAGGAATATCCACTGGAGAAGGGAAAGGCTACCCAATCCAGAATTCTGGCCTGCAGAATTCCATGGAACACGGTCCATGGGGTCGCAAAGAGTTGGACATGACTGAGCAACTTTCTATCTATCTATGAATAACAATATTTCTATGCTCTTTGTTTTTTTTCATTTTTCTTTTACACATATATGTATATTTTATACATATGCTTTTTACTCAGAAGTCTTTACTAAAGATTGCTAGAAATACTGCTCTCTCAGAGCACATTCCACACTGTTCGTCTGCCTTTGTCTTCACATAGGGACAGACTCCAATGCCCCTTATTTCTGAGCAGTCTTTGTTTTTTCCCTTTGCATTTTTTCCTTAGATCTCTACTATTTTGTACATTGTGTTGATGATGTTATGCAATTAACTGCTTTTGAAAACTACAATCACTTTTTGATCTTGCTAACAACTGAGAGAAATTATTTTATTAGCAAGTCCCATGACAGTGGATCCTAACAACTGCCAGTACTCAATTTTTGTCAAATACCTGATGGGAATTTGTAGGTAGTCATTGAACCCTCTTAAAAAATCCTGTGGCCTCTTTGACCATCTTTCCCTCATTTCAAACTTTAAGACAGAATTAAATGACAACTAGAGACTTCAGTTCAAAGTCAGTTTTGTGGGAGAATTGTCCCTATAATAAACTGTCTCATTTTACTTATTCATTCTCTGTTCATCAAAATATTCTTCCACCCATCCATCCGTATATCTATTATTCATGGCAATAACACTTGATTTCATTTTCAAACATAGAAGAATCACAGTAAAAAATAGAGAAGTCCAACTTTATTATTATTTTTAAAAAGATTTATTTTATGATCAGAGAAAAAATTTGAATTAAAGTTCTCCTTTTAAAGTGGAAGCAGTGTTGTCAGAACCAGTTAGTTTTATGACCCAGAAAGAAAGTGTAGGAACTACTCAAAGAAGTGCTTGAAGAAATGAGAATAGCTCATTGACCTGAATTCTAGAAACATAGAATTTGAGGGAATTGGGATAAAGAGTGTAGTGGAGGCAACTAGGGGTGTACATCCTTGTGCAGATGATGAAGACACATGGATCTATTGTGTTGTCAAATATAATAGGAGGAAAGTACATGAAGGGGTCAATTCCTTGACAGTGTATTTGGGGGTAGAGGGTAGGCTGTTGTGTTTGGAAAAATCCTAGTTTTCCCTAGTTTCCCACAGTTCCCAGTTTAACTCCTGCAAAATTGTGTTTCTGGAGGTGAGAGGTGGGAAGCAAAGTCCCATAAAGGGATGAAACATTCTGTGCACCGCTTCAAACATGTGGTTGATGGTGTCAGGGCAGTAAAATAGCGTACCTATCACAGGAAAACACGTGCCTCAAAAATAATACAAGCATGAAACATTTTTCAGGAGCATGTGCTAATTTTTGAAAGAATTTTGCTCAATTTCTGATGTGCATGGAAGATAAAAAGTGACTCACCCTGATTTCTAGTTTAGCTCAAAGGATGAAGGTCTCAGTCAGCGCCCTTTAGCAGATCGTGTTTATGAGATATTCAGAAGGCATAAGACACTCTCAAAATGCCTTTCCGCCCCCCCCCAAAAAAAAAGAAAGAAAAAAAAAGCCTTTTTCCCCATATTTGCCTCTCAGCAAAGTAAATTAAAAAGAAAAACATTTTGCAAATCTTATCAAATTTCTATCAGCTCATTAATATTCTTTTAATCTTCCAATATCAGCAGTTTAATTTATTTGATGTTTCTAATTTACATACAGACAACACTCTTCATTGATTTAATCCCAGCTTCTGTCTTTCTAGCAAACCTATTACTATTTGTTGATTTTCATTAATATATATAGACCTCAAATTTCAGCTTTGAAAGCAAGAAGTTCTTTTTTTGGTCTTGCCTTCTGAGCCAGATTATAAGAATTTTTTATCTGTGCCTATTAATGGTATCCTAATCTGAATTTATTCATCTATTTACTAAATATATTTATTAAGTACTTATTTGGTCCTAAGCAATCAGTTCAGTTAAGTTCAGTCGCTCAGTCATGTCCGACTCTTTGCGACCCCATGAATTGCAGCATGACAGGCCTCCCTGTCCATCACTAACTCCCGGAGTTTACCCAAATTCATGTCCATTGAGTTGGTGATGTCATCCAACCATCTCATCCTCTGTCGTCCCCTTCTCCTCCTGCCCCCAATCCCTCCCCAGCATCAGGGTCTTTTCCAATGAGTCAGCTCTTCGCATCAGGTGGCCAAAGTATTGGAGTTTCAGCTTCAGCATCAGTCCTTCCAATGAACACCCAGGACTGATCTCCTTTAGGATGGACTGGTTGGATCTCCTTGCAGTACAAGGGACTCTCAAGAGTCTTCTCCAACACCACAGTTCAAAAGCATCAATTCTTCTGCACTCAACTTTCTTCACAGTCCAACTCTCACATCCATACACGACCACTGGAAAAAACATATCCTTGACTAGAGGGACCTCTGTTGACAAAGTTATGTCTCTGCTTTTTAATATGCTGTCAAGGTTGGTCACAACTTTTCTTCCAAGGAGTAAGCATCTTTTAATTTCATGGCAGCAATCACCATCTGCAGTGATTTCGGAGCCCAGAAAAATAAAATAATCCACTGTTTCCACTGTTTCCCAATCTATTTGCCATGAAGTGATGGGACCGGATACCATGATCTTAGTTTTTTGAATGTTGAACTTTAAGCCAACTTTTTCACTCTCCTCTTTCACTTTCAAGAGGCTTTTTAGTTCCTTTTCACTTTCTGCCATAAGGGTGGTGTCATCTGCATGTCTGAAGTTATTGATATTTCTCCCAGCAATCTTGATTCCAGCTTGTGCTTCTTCCAGCCCAGCGTTTCTCATGATGTACTCTGCATATAAGTTAAATAAGCAGGGTGACAATATACAGCCTTGACATACTCCTTTTCCTATCTGGAACCAGTCAGTTGTTCCATGTCCAGTTCTAACTGTTGCTTCTTTACCTGCATATTGGTTTCTCAAGAGGCAGGTCAGGTGATCTGGTATTCCCATCTCATTCAGAATTTTCCACCGTTTATTGTGATCCACACAAAGGCTTTGGCATAATCAATAAAGCAGAAATAGAAGGTTTTTTTGGAGTCTCTTGCTTTTTTCATGATCCAGTGGATGTTGGCAATTTGATCTCTGGTTCCTCTGCCTTTTCTAAAACCAGCTTGAATATCTGGAAGTTCACAGTTCATGCATTGCTGAAGGCTGACTTGGAGAATTTTAAGCATTACTTTACTAGCATGTGAGATGAGTGCAATTGTGCAGTAGTTTGAGCATTCTTTGGCATTGCCTTTGAGAGTGGAATGAAAACTGACTGTTTCCAATACTGTGGACACTGCTGAGTTTTCCAAATTTGCTGGCATATTGAGTGCAACACTTTCACCACATCATTATTTAGGATTTGAAATAGCTCAGTTGGAATTCCGTCACGTCCACTAGCTTTGTTCATAGTAATGCTTCCTAAGGCCCACTTGACTTCACATTCCAGGATGTCTGGCCCTAGGTGAGTGATCACACCATTGTGATTATCTAGGTTGTGAAGATCTGTTTTGTGCAGTTTTTCTGTGTATGCTTGCACCTCTTCTTAATATCCTTTGCTTCTGTTAGGTCTATAACATTTCTGTCCTTTATTGAGCCCATCTTTGAACGAAATGTTCCCTTGGTAGTTCTAATTTCCTTGAAGAGATCTCTAGTCTTTCACATTTTATTGTTTTCCTCTATTTCTTTGCATTGATCACTGAGGATGGCTTTCTTATCTCTCCTTGCTATTCTTTGGAACTCTGCATTCAAATGGGTATATCTTTCCTTTTCTCCTTTGCTTTTTGCATCTCTTTTGGGTTTATTTGTTGGGAAAAAATGATAATAAGCTGTAACAGCAAGGGTGGAGTGGTATAGCTCTTACAAAATGACATTTAGGTTGAGCCCTGAAGAATGCAGCAACCCTGTATAAGAAGAACACAATGCAGGCATTTCCAAGAGGAGGGACGCACACGTGCAAGATTCCTTTCCTTGTCTGGAGCCCAGGGACCACACAGGGGGAGGCTTAGAATATATTGGAGGATCGGAGAGGGATCTACGCACGTGGGACTTTAGAGGCCATGATGAGATATATGGATAGTATTCAATATGCAGAGAAAACAAATGGAAACCTTGCAAGCAGGAACATAACATGATCCTATGTGACAAGAAATGCCTAGAATGAATCTTCTGGTCAAAGAGTCATCATAACATGTGTTAACATATGTGTTTTAAAATCAAAATAACCCTGTTAAATACTTCGGTACAGATACCTATGCATTACACAACATATTTATATTATTCGATTTTTAGATATATTATCTGTAGAAAGGGAATGATGATAATTCTGGATGTTGCTTAAGTGATTGAGGATATTATAAAGAACACAACATAATGTTACCACAAAGTAAACATTAAATTTGTGAGTTTTCTTTAGTTTTCTGAAAATGTCATAACATATAATTCTAGCTTTGTAGAGATATGATGTAAATAACATAAATAAGCAATGCAGAACATTTCATTTTATTCAGGGAAGTGAGTGAAACACATTTATTCAGTCCTTTAACCACTATCACAATCAAAATATTAATATAAAATAGCTCTATCACACTAAACGAAGTACTTCATGCCCCCTTTTCACTGATTCCTTTCCTCCACCAGAGGGGAGGTCTCTGGCAATCTGATTTTTGTCTTTATTAGGTTGCCTTTTCTAAAATGTCATAAAAAATCTTGTAATATACTGTCTTTTATGTCTAATTTCTTTCATTTGTTAAAGTGTGTTTGAAATGAATCTCTATTTTTGCCTGTATTAATAGATCATTTTTATTGTGGAGAATATTACATTGTATAAAGTGAAAGTGAAAGCCACTCAGTCCTGTCAGACTCTTTGCTATCCCACGGACTATACAGGCCAGGATAGTAGAAGTGGGTAGCTTTTCCTTCTCTAGGGGATCTTCCCAACCCAGGTCACCTGCATTGCAGGTGGATTCTTTACCACCTGAGCTATCAGGAAAGCCAATGCAATAATTCCATTCACCAGTTGACAAACATACGGGTTGTTTCCAATTTGGGATTCTTTTGGATAAATCTGTGTACACGCATGCTGATACTTTGGTCATGCCCAACAGACCCGGTGGACTGTAGCCCTGTAGGCACCAGTCTCCTCTGCCCATGGGCTTCTCCAGGCAAGAATGCTAGAGTGGGTTGCCATGCCCTCCCCCAGGGAATCTTCCCTAGCCAGGGATCAAACCCACTTCTCTTGTTTTGTGCATTGGCAGGTGGATTCTTTACCACTGTCTCCACCTTCGTAGCCCAAAGTTAATATAAATATCTGTTCATAGGTTTTATGGAGATATATGTTTTCATTTCTTTTGGGTAAATTTTTAAGAATGGGACTGCTGAGTCTTAGGATGATGTTTAATGTTCTAAGAAGCTGTCAAAGTTCTTTCTAAAGTCTTTATACCACTTGCCTTTCACCAGAGCAGTGTATGAGAGCTCCAGTAGCTCTGCATCCTTACCACTACTTGGCCTTGTCTTTTATTTGAGCCAGACAACTTCATATATTCTTTTTCTCTGTTTGTTGTAACTTCCACTCCTTCTGCAAATGTTTGATGCTGTTTGCTGTTGTTTAGCCTCCAAGTTGTGTCCACCTCTTATGTGACCCCTGGACTGTATGTAGCCCACCAGCCTCCTCAGTCCATGGGATTTCTCAGGCAAGAATACTAGAGTGGGTTGCCATTTCCTTCTCCAGGGGTTCTTCCCCACCAAGGGATTGAACCCACACCGCAAGCATTGACAGGCAAATTCTTTACCACTAAGCCACCAAGGAAGCTCAGCACCTACTGAGGGTTCCTTAGGAGTGTATATTCTGAAAATAATAGGATATGACAACTGCTGGAAATAGACAATGACTTTATAACTTCTCCTTGTGGCTCAAGTGGTGAAGAATCTGCCTGCAATGAAGGATACCTGAATTTGATCCCTGGGCCAGAAAGATCCCCTGGAGAAGGGAATGGCAACCCACTCCAGTATTCTTGCCTGGAGAATCCCATGGACTTAGGAGACCGGCAGGCTACAGTCCATGGGGTTGCAAAGAGTTGGACATGACTAAGCGACAACTCACACTAAGAATACAATTGCTCAAAAGAGATTTGCCTAATTTAGACAAAGCTAAATCTTAGCAGATGCCTGCCTGTTCCCTGGGAAAATTGAGACAGTGTATGAGACAGCGTTGCGGTTTGTCAGTCACCCAGTTGTGTCCCACTCTTTGCGACCCCACGGGCTGCAGCCCACCAGGTCTCCCTGTCCCTCACCATCTCCCGAAGTTTGCCCGAGTTCATGTCCATTGCGTCAAGGATGCCATCCAGCCGTCTCATTATCTGATGCCATCTTCTGTCTAAGACATTAGCCTACACAAAATTAAGTTCAAAATTCAGTCAGACAGATAGTACTTACTGGTGACTGGGCTCTCTTTATCTGAAATGTGGGAGTCTGGAGCAGTTGATCCTTGCAGAACATCCTTGTAATATATATGCCCTTTTTTATATTACAGCAGATTTTCTGCATTATGGAGTAGTCACATATTCTTTTCTCAGTGTCAGTCAAAAGAAATTCACTCAACCTTTCTTTGCCTGCTAAGTCGCTTCAATTGCGCCCGCTTCTGTGACCTGTGGACTGTAGCCCAGCAGGGTCCTCTGTCCATGGGATTCTCCAGGCAAGAATACTGGAGTGGGTCGCCATGCCCTCCTCCAAGGGATCTTCCCAACCCAGGGATTGAATCCACATTTCTTACATCTCCTGCATTGGCAGGCGGGTTCTTTACTTTCCAAAATTTGCTATTTGATGTACTTTATCTATAGTGAGGATAGAGTCCTCCATTAACAAGGACAGACTAATGTGCTTTCTGCTCTCACCTGACTCATCAACCATCCTCAGACCTATTAAACTCATACCAGGCTGGCTGGACAATTTGAGCCAATATCTACCAATTTTCTTCTTGGTGATACACCAAGCTATTCATGGGGAAAAGGAAAAAACACACACACACAATAGCATCGACAATCTTCTTAAAGTCTGTCCTAAAAACACACACACTCACACACACACACACAATAGCATCGACAATCTTCTCAAAGTCTGTCCTAAAAAAAAAAAAAAAACTGTATAACTACAATAAATCAAATGTATAGGAAAATCCCCATTGAATCAGACAGATTAGGCTGAAATAATGAACAACCTGCAGATTCAGTGCCTTACAACAAATATTTAAGTTGTTTTTTTTTTTTTTCACATTAAATAATGACTTCACTTTAGTGTGCTTCTGTTCCCCATAATTTTTAGTCTGTAATCCAGACCCATATCTGGAGATACTCATATCTGGATATAGCAGGGGAAAAGATGAAGAGAAGATCTGGCATTCGAGTGAGAGAAAAATCTTGCAAGGGCTCTAAAGCATCTGCTTGAAAATGGTCCTGACAAAGTTATTATGCTGGCATTCCTTTAACTTTCATTTTATTGACTAAAATCAAAAGAGAAACTCAATCAGAAAATAGATTTTCCAACAGCCGTAGGCCTGAAGAATATGGAAGTGTTTGAGAGAGCAGTGATTATATTGAATGAATAGTCTAACACACACACACACGAATCTTCAAAATTCAGTTTTTTTTTTTTTTTCCCCTTTGTTCAGTGGAGATGGATCCAAATGGAAAGGATTTTTTCAATTGAATTTTTTTAATTGGAAAAAAGAAATCCTGAGATCCTAAAACACAACTACTACCACTGAAAGGCTAATTATATATTATAAAAAAAGGAAAAAATTAAAAATACTACTTATACTTCTAGTTTAGAGGGACACATACAAAGCACAAAAGAATTTTAGGAGCTATTGAAATTATTTCCTTTGAAACAGACTTAGCTATTTGCTAAGAAGTATTGCTTTTTTTCTGACTAGAATTCTTCATACAGGAGCCAAATACACTGACCCTAATGAGGAATATTTTCTAACCTAGAAGAACAAGAATGGGAAGGGAGGGAGAATTCTTCTGTATGTAGAGTGATTTTCATCTCTACTAAGTCAACCGATGATAACACAGGTATATTCAATTCTCATCCCGCAGACAACTGACTGCTAATGGGCTTTCTAGCAAGAAAATCACACAGTCAAAGTTCTCCTGTGGAACAACTCAGGCACCTTATCATCCTTCTTCTAGACTGATAAATTTAATAATATAAATCTAAATCATCAAGCCTTGGCACTGAGGGCGTAGTTTGCGAGCTTGAGGTCGATGTGCACACACTGTTATGTTTAAGATGGATAACCAACAAGGTCCGGTTGTTGATAACCAACGACAGCACAGGGACCTCTGTTCAGTGTCAGGTGGCAGCTGGACGCAAGGCGTTTGCAGGAAAGTGAATGCGCTTGTACGTATGGCGGGTCCTTTAGTTGTGAACCTGAAGCTATCACAACATTGTTAACTGGCTATGAAAGAAAGTGAAAGTGAAAGTCAATCAATCCTGTCCGGCTCTTTGTGACCCCATAGACTCTACAGTCCATGGGATTCTCCAGCCCAGAATACTGAAGTGGATAACCATTCCCATCTCCAGGGCATCTTCCCAACCCAAGGATTGGACACAGATCTCCAGCATTGCAGGCAGACTCTTTACCAGCTGAGCCACTACCTCAATATAAAATAAAATGTTTTTAAAACGAAAAAAACCTAAAGATGCCCAGGAAAATAGAAAGGCAGATCCAAAAAGAAACCAAACAAGGTTTTGAGATGAATAATACATTTTGTTAGGAGTGGACAATAGAATTTTGAATAAACAAAAATGAAAGTGTAGTTCTTATGAAGAAATTTTACAACATAAAAGAATATATGTGTATACATACATACATACACACACACACATATATATATGTATACATGAAATATGCAGATGAAAAAGACTCTTGGGTATTAGCTCCATAAATCAGAGTAAAATTGTACAAAGGCTGCTTTATATGTACATCAAAGAAGCATGGCCTTGATGATTAATGAGACAGGGCAACAAATTGAGATGAATTTGAAGCCAACTGAGTTAAAAGAAAATTGTTCCAGTGAAGAATTTATGACTACCTAAAAAATAGTTAGGGTGGAAATGACATGGCAGAAAATTGACTTACAGATGTGCAGAAGGATGGCTCAAAGGATAGATTCTGAAACCCATGTTAAAGTGCAAACCAATCCATGGAGGAGATGATGGTGATGATGTCATTGCTTGAGCATGCGCTACATGCTGTTCAATGTTAGGTGATAGCAGAGGCATTAGCTAGGTGCTAGCCTAGGCACTAGCCTAGGGTTTCTAAATCTAAAAATATTTTTATGACTGATATACTGAAAAGGACTTATTGTCCAGGACCAGATATGTATCTGGCAAAAGTTTTCAGGTAACTTTCAAGATAACTTAATATATTGCAATATGCAATTCTATTGAGAAGGAAAACCAATGAATTTAATCTAATAAGAAATGCAAAGTCAGAAATTCTGCAATATACTGTAATATAAGCTTATCCTTCCTAATATTTTAAAAGAGACCAAGATCCTTGTCTATGTTTTAAAGGCAAAGTGCTGTCTTTGTTTTGTGAATAACTGCTCATGGCTTTTGTGATTCAGATGGCATTTTATACTCTGAATCTGAAGATTTAGAAACCTACACTTATGGTAATATAATTTAAAAAGGTGGTACATAACTATAAGAATATTTTTAAGAGGATATATAATCATAATATAAATGCCTGCTCTTAAGGATCATTTAGTAACTTTTTTCCCAGTGTGCATCAAGTATAGTAGAGCATTTTTTCTTTCTTCTTCTTTTCATTCCATTATAAAATTCATGTAATATGAATTGAGAACAGAATGTCAACATCTATAGATTCTGAAGGAAAAAAAAAAAAAAAACTCTTTAAACCCTAAATCCTAGATCTAGCCAATGTAAATTCTACCCTGAGTTTCAGGCTCATGCGTCTAACTGTGTTTTTGACATTTTCCTCTTGGACATGCAATGAGCATTGCAAACTAAATATGGCAATGCTAAACAAACAATCTTCCCTCCTATACCGGCCCACCCACAGATAATAATAGCTCCATTTCTTGGTTTCTTGGACCCAATCTTTGGGATATTTCCTGACTCTTCTCTTTCTCTCATGGTTTATATCCCGTAAATCAGAGCATTCTATTTTCTTTATCTCCAAGATTAATTAGAAATCCTGCATGTTCTGCCATCTCCACTATTTCCACCATAATCAGGTTACCATGTGTCTCATCCAGATGAGTGCAGTACCTTTCTAACTGTTCTCTTACCTTATACCCGTCTCTCTTCCTTGCTTGGTAATTAAAGACATCCCATAAGACATCAGATCATGTCATTCCTCTGCTCAAAGCTACACACTCATGTCTAATTCAAAATAGAAGCCAAGGAGTTTACAGTGGGCCACAGGACCCCACAGGATACAGCCCTGGTTTATGCTGTCTCTGTATCAGCGCATTTCAGCCCCACCATCCTTCATGCTCCCAATACTCCAGCCCACGGGTTTCTTAGGTATCAGCTGGTGGGCCCTGCATTATTCATGTGAAGGAGGAACTTCACGTCCTCTCTGCTCCTCCTCTGAAATACTCCACTAACTGACATTGGAGACACACTCACTCATCTTCTACAGACATTTGCAGAAAGGGAAACTTCTCAGCACTAATATCCATGACAACCATGTTGAAGATAACTACTTCAACATTTGCTGAGCCACTTGGCAGCTTTATTTTTCTTCATTCATCTTGTTGGCATCTGCCCTACTTAAATCCTTAATAATTTATTTATGTCATCAGTACAGTTCAGTTCAGTCACTCGGTCCTGTCAGATTCTTTGCAACCCCATGAACCGTGGCACACCAGGCCTCTCTGTCCATCACCAACTCCAGGAGTTTACTCAAATCCATGTCCGTTGAATCAGTGATGCCATCCAATCATCTCATCCTTTGTCATCTCATTCTCCTCCTGCCCCCAATCTTTCCCAGCATCAGGGTATTTTCAAATGAGTCAGTTCTTTGCATCAAATGCCCAAAGTATTGGAGTTTCAGCTTCAGTGTCAGTCCTTGCAATGAACACCCAGGACTGATCTCCTCTAGAATGGACCGGTTGGATCCCCTTGCAGTCCAAGGGACTCTAGGAGTCTTCTCCAAAACTACAATTCAAAAGCATCAATTCTTTGGTGTTCAGCCTTCTTTATGGTCCAACTCTTACATTCATACATGACCACTGGAAAAACCATAGCCTAGACTAGGTGCGGATCAGTCCTGGGCGTTCATTCGAAGGACTGATGCTGAAGCTGAAATTCCAATACTTTGGACACCTCATGCGAAGAGTTGACTCACTGGTAAAGACCCTGATGCTGGGAGGGATTGAGGGCAGGAGGAGAAGAGGACGACAGAGAATGAGATGGCTGGATGGCATCACCGACTCGATGGGCATGAGTTTGAGTAAACTCAGGGTGTTGGTGATGGACAGGGAGGCCTGGCGTGCTGCAATTCACGGGGTTGCAAAGAGTCGGACACGACTGAGTGACTGAACTGAACTGAACTGAGACTACATGGAACTTTGTTGGCAAAGTAATGTCTCTGCTTTTTAATATGCTCACTAGGTTGGTCATAACTTTCATTCCAAGGAGTAAGCATCTTCTAATTTCATTGATGCTATCATCATCTGCAGTGATTTTGGAGCCCGCCCCCCCCCAAAAAAAAAAAAATAAAGTCATCCACTGTTTCCTCTGTTTCCCAATCTATTTGCCATAAAGTGATGCAGTGGGAATCTTAGTTTTCTGAATGTTGAGCTTCAAATCAACATTTTCACTCTCCTGTTTCACATTCATCAAGAGACTCTTTAGTTCTTCTTCACTTTCTGCCATAAGAGTAGTGTCATCTGCATATCTGAGGTTATTGATATTTCTCCCAGCAACCTTGACTCCAGCTGGTGCTTCTTCCAGCCCAGCATTTCTCGTGATGTATTCTGCATATAAGTTAAATAAGCAGGGTGACAATATACAACCTTGACGTACTCCTTTTCCTATTTGGAACCAGTCAGTTGTTCCATGTCCACTTCTAACTGTTGCTTCCTGGCCTGCATACAGATTTCTCAAGAGGCAGGTCAGGTGGTCTAGTATTCCTATCTCTTTCAGAATTTTCCACAATTTATTGTGATCCACACAATCAATGGCTTTGGCATAGTCAATAAAACAGAAATAGATGTTTTTCTGGAACTCTCTTGCTTTTTCAATGATCCAGCAGATGTTGGCAATTTGATGTCTGGTTCCTCTGCCTTTTCTAAAACCAGCTTGAACATCTGGACGTTAACGGTTCATATATTGCTGAAGCCTGGCTTGGAGAATTTTAAGCATTACTTTACTAGCGTGTGAGATGAGTGCAATTGTGCAGTAGTTTGAGCATTCTTTGCCTTTGCCTCTCTTTGGTATTGGAATGAATACTGACCTTTTCCAGTCCTGTGGACACTGCTGAGTTTTCCAAATTTGCTAGCATATTGAGTGCAGCACTTTCACAGCATCATCTTCTAGGATTTGAAATAGCTCAGCTGGAATTCCATCACCTCCACTAGCTTTGTTCATAGTGATGCTTCCTAAGGCCCCCTTGACTTCACATTCCAGGATGTCTGGCTCTAGGTGAGTGATCACACCATCATGATTATCTGACTCGTGAAGATCTTTTTTGTACAGATCTTCTGTGTATTCTTGCCACTTCTTAATATCTTCTGCTTCTGTTAGGTCCCTACCATTTTTGTCCTTTATTGAACCCATCTCTGCATGAATTGTTCCCTTGGTATCTCTAATTTTCTTGAAGAGATCTCTCGTCTTTTACATTCTGTTGTTTTCTTCTATTTGTTTGCATTGATCACTGAGGCAGGCTTTCTTATCTCTCCTGGCTATTCTTTGGAACTTTGATTTCAAATGGGTATATCTTTCCTTTTTTCCTTTGCTTTTCACTTCCCGTCGTTTCACAGCTATTTGTAAGGCCTCCTCAGACAGTCATTTTGCTTTTTTTTTTTTTTTCTCTCTTTTTCTTGGGGATGGTCTTGATTCCTGTCTCCTGTACAATGTCACAAACCTATGTCCATAGTTCATCAGGCACTCTGTCTATCAGATCTAGTCCCTTAAATCTATTTCTCACTTCCACTGTATAGTCATAAGGGATTTGATTTGGGTCATACTTGAATGGTATAGTGGTTTTCTCCACTTTCTTCAATTTCACTCTGAATTTGGCAATAAGGAGTTCATGATCCAAGCCACAGTCACCTCCCTGTCTTGTTTTTGCTGACTGTATAGAGCTTCTCCATCTTTGGTTGCAAAGAATATAATCAATCTGATTTCAGTGTAGACCATCTGGTGATGTCCATGTGTAGAGTTTTCTCTTGTGTTGTTGGAAGACGGTGTTTGCTATGACGAGTGTGTTCTGTTGGCAGAGCACTCTTAGCCTTTGCTCTGCTTCATTATGTACTCCAAGGTCAAATTTCCCTGTTACTCCAGGTGTTTCTTGACTTCCTATTTTGCATTCTAGTCCCTATAGTGAAAAGGACATCTTTTTTGGGTGTTAGTTCTAGAAGATCCTGTAGGTCTTCATAGAACTGTTCACCTTCAGCTTCTTCAGTGTTACTGGTCAGGGAATAGACTTGAATTACCATGATATTGAATGGTTTGCCTTGGAAATGAACAGAGATCATTCTGTCGTTTTAGAGATTGCATCCAAGTACTGCATTTCAGACTTTTGTTGACTATGATGGCTAGTCCATTTCTTCTAAGGGATTCCTGCCCACAGTAGTAGTGGTTATCTGAGTTTAATTCACCCATTCCTGTCCATCTTAGTTCACTGATTCCTAGAATGTCGATGTTCACACTTGTCATCTCCTGTTTGACCACTTCCAATTTGCCTTGATTCATGGACCTAACACTCCAGGTTCTTATGCAATATTGCTCTTTATAGGATCGAATCTTGCTTCTATCACCAGTGCCATCCACAACTGGGTGCTGCTTTTGCTTTGGCTGCATCCCTTCATTCTTTCTGGGGTTATTTCTCCACTGAGCTCCAGCAGCATATTGGGCACCTCCCGATCTGGGGAGTTCATCTTTCAGTGTCCTATCTTTTTGCCTTTCATACTGTTCATGGGGTTCTCATAAAATATGAACATAGTATAAAAACAAAGTGTAAATGTAGACTTACAGTTATGTTATTATGATCCTATGACCCAAAAATCATAGGATCACAACTAAACTTTGCAAGCATTGTAGAATTTCAAAGTAAGGGACAGAAGCCATGTGCATATTTATGTGTGGAAGAGGTAAGGGAGTGGTTGGTATGTGAAGAGGAAACATTGAAGAGATAAAACTGATCACAGAAAGCAAAGTAAGAAAATTGAAAACAAAGATGCAATTTAAAAGATACAGTAAATATCTGCTATAAGATAAGACAGAGAGGGCACAGTAGAGCAAGCTATATTAACTATGAAGGGTCTGAAGTATTCCAGTAAAGATAGACGCACTTGCTATTAATAAAATTGATTTAAGTGTATAGCTATAAAAAAATGATAAATAAAGGATGAAAATAAGGCTGCACAAAAGTAGGGTACTGTACATGCACACTGCATTCAGCACCACCAAAGGGCCTAAGCCACCCCTCCTGCCTGATCCGTGGACACAGCCCTACCCTCATCCCATACGAAGAACAAGCTCAGTGAGGGACCGAGTAAAAGTGCTTGTTACAAAAAAATAATATTAAGGTCATAATTATAGCTGAAAATATTCAACTAAGAAAAGTAATAAATTACAAGGATAGAAAACAGAACCCATGAAGTTATAGCAATCCTAAGTCTGAGTTATATCAAATACAGGAGATCATCAAGTAAAGGAGACTTTGCTTAAAAAAATAAGGGTAACATTAGTAAATTTTCAAATAAATCTCTAAGAATTTGATAAATCAAGGATGCCCATAACAAATTCTCAAATGAATGCTTATAGGGTATATTCTTAATGAAAATTTATAATAATGAAATAAACAAAGAAACACTGAGAAACAAATAAACAAACATAACTATTTGGAAATTAAGAAATGTTTTCCTTAAAACAGTTCAAGGACAAATGTTACTTGGAAAGAAAGTCAGGACAATAACTGACTTTTTTTGAGAGGAAAAATTCTTTGTCAAATATATTTTTATTAGTAATATGAAAAAGTAATAACAAATTTACATTTAAACAAACTGGGAAGCGATTCTAAGCAAGATGATAAATAAAGTCAATAGCATTGGAAAAAAAAATTTCAAAGACTAAATAAATCAAAAGCTGTTTCTTTGAAATGACCATTTAACAGACAAACATCTAGCAAGACTTTTTAAACCATGGAAGGATGAGAAAGGAAATTCAACCACATACTTTGGAGAGATTATAATAATTTTAAGAGATTCCAGAGTTCGGGTAAAATGAGAATTAAACCCTAGCTGCCAGTGCTGTTCCCACCCCCACACACAGCCAGGCCCGGCTAAGGCCAAGAAGCGAAGGAAAGTGTTCTGGAGCAGCATGAACCCTGAAATACCAGTAGTCTGAAGAGAAAACACTTCCTGGCGTAAGTGAGATGGATTGGAGGGAAGTCTTCACTCTGATATCTTCCAATTGCTCTTTGTACCGTGGGGAACATCACCTGTCCAGGTAAAGGCTAGAATCTGGGCCCTTTGCTGCAATAGTTAAATCTGGACAATCATCTCCTTCAGCAGCAAAAGACAAAGAAACCATTTGAGACTAAAAATAACTGCATGTATATGCAATTGGGGCACATTCTGGACAAAAGGTATAAAAAAAACAACAGCAACAATAAAACAATTGCTGCTTTTGAAGAGCGTGGAGCAAAAGCAGAGTGTTGGGAGCAAAAGCAGGGTGCTGTGCATGGGCCTGCAGTCCACACTCCCAGCGGCCAAACCGCCTAAGCCACCCTCTGGCGTGACCGCTGGACATACTCTTACCCTCACCCCAGATAAAGAACAAGCTCAGTGGGTAAGCCAGCAAGGTAGCCTCTCACTTGTTCTTGCTCCGCCTTTCTGCAGCAGGGGTCCCAGTAAAGCCTTTGGATTTCTTGTCTGCGGTTTATCAATTTTTATCGATTAAGGAGTCCAAGAACCCTGGTTGATGTCACTAAAAGAGAAACCACAGCACCTGCTCAGCTTGATAAAGGAAAATCACCTGCTGTAATGAAGAACACTGACTATGTCCTCCTTCTCTCTGGCCAGTCCGTGGGTCTCCTTCCCATAGGGACCATGTGACTTGCCTTCGGTAAAGACTAGTATCAGTGAGGCGCTAAATAGAAAGCCAGTCGCCTTACTGACAGAAGAGCAAACTCCATCTGCCCAGTCTGTCTTAACGACGGCTCTCAGAAGCTGGGCATGCTTCCTGCTTAGGTTTCTTGGTACATAGTGCCAGTCGATACAACTGATATTGTAGGCAAATATGAATTTGCATTCAAAGTCATCTACTCATTGATAAATAAGCAGAAGGAACTAAACACCTTTTATAAAGTCCAATAGAATTAATGCCACTGATAAGCAATTTAGTTAATGAAATATAATGTGTGCATATAAATTGCTTCAGTTTTGTCTGACTATTTGTGACCCTATGGAATGTAACCCACCAGGCTCCTCTATCCATTGGATTCTCCAGGCAATAATACTGGAGTGGGTCACCATGCCCTTCTCCAGGGGATCTTCCCAACCCAGGGATGGAACCTTCGACTCTCATGCCTCCTGCATTGGCAGTCACCACTAGCACCGCCTGGGAAGTCAGACATAATACATGCACTAAAATAAGCATGTGAAAATATTAGTCATATGAAGCAGAAACACACAGATATGCAGAGAAATGCCAGATACAATGATAAGAATACTTTTGTAGACAGTGAAATTTAAGATTAAGCACAATGGTAAGTTCTGAAATACTCCAGGCATTAAAAAGTAAATCTTCAGAAAGTTTCAGTGACAAGATTTAATCAGACATCTCATCAGCAATATTGAATGTAGATGGGAAAATGTAATATTGTCTTCACAATTACAATAATTTTGATCCTAGAATTGCATATTCTTTTAAATGAGGAGGCACAATAAAGTATTTTTAGGAATTCAGGACTTTATGTTGCTCATAATACAAAATCTCACTTTAACAATAATTTGATGAATCCTTTTCAACAAAATAAAATAAAACAAAGCAAATGATGAAAAAAGTAAGAATAAATAAATTTGTAAAATATGTTGCTGTTTAAAGGAATCATACATTTAAATTATATATTGTGTAGCCTATAGCAACGTATTAAAATCCAGCAGATAACGCCAGTTCAGTGGGAAGGCACACTGCAGTGGAGTCAGTGCAGACTAAGGAAGAGAGGATTCCAAACTGCATGTGTGGAGAGAAATGCAAACTTTGTGAAATATGCAACGTCAGCTAGAAAAAGATAAACAGAAACATCACCAAAGGAAGAAATAGAAATACAGCTTTCAAATAATCAAGTAAAAAGCTTCTGCCCAATGAAAGCCAGGAAGGAAAAAGGAAAGGACGACAATTCAAAGATATATGAAACAAAATGGTAGAAGTGAGTTTTGATAGAGAAATTACAGTAAGCATAAATGCACTTAACTAATCCCTCAAAAACTCTTGCTACTATGTTGTTTAAGAAAAGCAAGGCACAGAATGACAATATGTGGCCTACAAGAAAACATCAGGGCTTCCCAAGTGGCACCAGTGGAAAAGAACCTGCCTGTCAATGCAAGAGTCGTAAGAGATACAAGCTCAATCCCTGAGTCAGGGGGATCCCCTGGAGTAGGAAATGGCAACCCACTCCAGCACTCCTGTCTAGGGAATCCCATGAATAAAGAAGCCTTGTGGGGATTGCAAGAATTTGAAATACAAAGAATTTGAAAAGAAAAGAAAATAAATCAGTAGGTATAAAACAATTTTAATATCTTGTAAAATAGAATGAAAGCAAGCATTAAAAAAGTGGATTGATAATTATATACTATTAAAATAGCACATATGTGCCTAATAGTATAACGTTCATATAATGATAAAAGACAGAATATACAAGTAAATAAACTATATAAATATGACACTAAAATTATGAAAAAAATGTCACAAAGGAAGTGCATGGACAAAAATAAGCAATTATACAATAAATTGAAATAGCAAGCTTAGTAAGCTGTAATTAAAAGCTATAGAAATTAATATACCATAAAAACAGAATACAGGTTCTTTTTGAATACAGGTGAATATGGTGAACATACTTAAAATGGAGTATATTCTAAGAGAGAAAAAAACAGTCTCATTAACTTGTATAGACTCATCATCATAGAGAATAAATTTTCTGACCATAATGTATATGAAAAAAATAAGTATAAGACACAAATACAGAGATAACCTCATGTCTGGAGAGAAAAAAGTAACTCTGGCTTTAACAAAGTTAAAATAAAACTTTTTCATATATACATACTGAGCCATACCTAAAGCAATTTTAGAAAGAAAAGCATATCATGTTGAGTATTATATTTGTCAATAAATAAGAAATTCTGAAAATAAATGAGCTAATTTTGATGGAGACTGCTACATTTCCAAGAAAAATTGTTCTTGGCTTCATTCGTTGCAGCAGAGAGGTAGTGTAATCATGGCTCCCACTGGGGCTGCAATTCTTGGTCCCCTTATTAGGACACATATAATAGGATGTGAGTGGGAAGTGTTTGAACAATCAAACTTGTGTTTTTTATTACTAATTTTTAACTTACTTTTAAATTCATGTTTATTTTACTCTTTATTTTCATTTTCTGTCAAATCCACTCCAATCACTCTTTTGAATGCACATCTCATCCTCTGTCACCCCCTTCTCCTCTTGCCCTCAATCTTTCCCAGTATCAGGGTCTTTTCCAATAAGTCGGCCCTTCACATCAGATAGCCAAAGTATTCATCGTCAATCCTTTCAATGAATAGTCAGTGTTGATTTCCTTTAGGATTGACTGGCTTGATCTCCTTGCTCTCCAAGGGACTCTCAAGAGTCCTCTCCAGCACCACAATTTGAAAGCATCAATTCTTCAGCACTCAGCCTTCTTTATGATCCAACTCTCACATCCATACATGACTACTGGATAAATCACAGCTTTGACTACATGGACCTTTGTTGGCAAAGTGACGCCTCTGCTTTTTAATATATTGTCTAGGTTTGTCATAGCTTTTCTTCCAAGGAGCTAGTGTCTTTTAATTTTGTGGCTGTGGTCACTGTCCAGTGATTTAGGAGACCAAGAAAATAAAGTCTGTCGCTGTTTCCACTATTTCCCCATCTATTTGCCACAAAGTGACGAGAATGGAGGCCATGGTCTTCCTTTTTTGAATGCTAGAATTTGTCATTTGATCACTTCCTACTCTTGGATACACATTCTTTATTTTCTCCCTGCATCACTTGTACTTCAACGGCCTGCTCTGGGAGTTTTAGACTCTCAAAGTTCTGGACCTTATGAAGAGTCTTTTGAAGTCCATCTAAGAACTGTTTATCTGGGAGATGCTGCTCCAGAATGGTCTCTTTTGGAGTTGGCATGTATGAATGCAGAGGTTGTTCCCAAAACTATTTCAAGATGTAGAGAAGTCTCTGGGCCATGAAATGTGAAGTGCAAGGCATGAGCTTTAGGCAAAATACTGCCACATTGCACACACAGAAGGATGGTTAAAATGTGCACTGAACAGGACTCTGCAAAAGTGACTGGAGTAGGCATCAGACGAAGCACATTAAAATGCAAACAAAATATGTGTGATAGACCTTCCAAAAAGCAGAACAACACTCACTTTGACTTTCTACAAATCTATTTCACCACAGCCATTCTTTTCTCACGCCCCCAGGTGGTGCGGTGGTAACGAATGTGACTGTCAGTGCAGGAGACGTGAGTTCAACCCCTGGATCAGGAAGATCCCCTGGAGAAGGAAATGGAAACCCACTCCAGTATTCTTGCCTGGGAAACCACATGGACAGAAGAGCCTGGTGGGCTGCAGCTTTTGAGTCTTGCAAAAAGAGTCTGACATGACTTAGTGACTAAACAAATTCTCATCTTGGAAGTGGCAACTCAAATATTCTAGTCAATTTGGCAAATATTCTAGCCCATGTTCTTGGAACATCTGAAAGCCATATATCCCCCAGGGACTTCTCTTGGTTCTACCTTCAAAGTGTGCCTACAGCTTTACCACTTTTTACTGCCTTCTGTAGGCTTAGCCATCATCATCTTCTGCTAGATAACTCTATCATCTCTTTAATAATGCACCTTCCAAAATGATCCTTTTTTAATATTTTTTTTGACAGATTTCAAATTTAAAGAAAATTTTCAAGAAAGGCAAAAAGAAATGTATATTCTTCACCCAGAGACCCATTTAAATTTTGCCAATTAATCTAGTGATGCCTTTTACAATGAAGAATCTAATTCAAGGCCACATGTTGCACTCAATTGTGTTTTCAATCTCTTTATTCTGGAACATGTCTTCAGTCTTCTCATGACCTTGAAAAAACGTTAGAAAAACACAAATAGTACAAAAAGTGACAAGTGTATAATTTTCAGAGTCATTTTTTTTTTTAAAGATAAGACAGGCAGATGGGATCACTCCTGGCTAAAACTTCACAGCGAGTTTTGTCTCACTTAGCAAAAGCCAGAATTTTTCCGTGTCCTAAAGGCATCACGTGTTTTAGCCCTCCGCTTCCTTGCTCACTCCTGAACCTTATCTTCCAGAGTCTCCTCCCTCCCTCTGCTTTCCCTGACATCTTGGCATCTTATTTTTGCATAAAAATAGCAAGCTCTTTAGGGCTTCTGAAATGCTTGCTCTGTAGTATTCTTAGATTTCCTCATTTAGATTTTTGCTTAAATTTTCTGTTTTAATAAGCCCTATCCCACCTAGTCTAAATTGAAATAAAATGTCTCCCATCCAACTTTGACCTGCTCTTATTTTTAAGGGTGTTTACCCACTTCTGATGTGTTCTATATGATGATAGTTTGCTACGTTCACTCTTTGCTATAGGACCCCCTTACACGCTGTGAATAACACAGACTCCATTAGGGACAAGATTCTATTATTTTTCGCTGATGTATTTCAAGTTGCTCAATATTTTCAGTGAAGTGTAATATCTGAAACCATGACTGACACACAATAGATGCTCAATAAATATCAATTGAATGGATAAACAAATAAGAAAATATGCAGCATTCAGAAAATACTATTAGTACAGTTGGCTGTTAATATAAGGGAAAAAAGAAAAAAGTACTCTGATCTCGTAGTTTTCCAAATGTTAATTACCTTTGGATTAAAGACTTAAATATGAAAAGCAAAACTTTAAGAGTGTTGGGGGAGTGTGTAATTTCCACAGTTCTGTCTCATCACAACAAAAATTTGAAGCGAAGGCCCAGCTCTTGGATGGATCTGTGTTACAGCTCCGTGTTACAGTTCAGTTTTA
Source organism: Muntiacus reevesi (assembly GCF_963930625.1). NCBI lineage: Eukaryota > Metazoa > Chordata > Mammalia > Artiodactyla > Cervidae > Muntiacus > Muntiacus reevesi. The sequence goes on along the minus strand of NC_089251.1, from coordinate 195,738,212 downwards.
TTTAGAAAATAAGGGAAAATGCATCTATAAAAATAAAGTCTTTTAAGAATAAAAGTAGAAGTTAATATACAATTAAGTGGCAACTGATGCAATCAAATAAAATATTCAAAAGGAATTTATATTAATTATTGTTAATGCATTTAAGATTTGTCTGAAAGAACTGCAGCATAAAAAATGAACTACATTAAGTGAAGAAAAGGTAGAAATTCTAAAAGAAATAAATATAACAATAAATAAATTGAAAAAGAAATATAATCCCACAAGAAGCCTTGACAATTGAGTTTTTATGAGTTTTTAATCAAAATAAATACTCTTCCCTTAGTATCTTCAGAGGATTGTTTCCAGAAGCCTGCTATATACCAACATTTGCAGGTGCTCAAGTCTCTCGTATAAAATAAAGTAGTACAAGAAATCCAATTGATCCTCTGTATCCTTGGATTTCCCAAGTTCAGATTCAACCACCTGTGGTTGGAAATTTCAATCCATGTTTAACTGAATCCATGGATGCTTACCTAGTGAATATGGAGGGCAAGTGCATATTTATTTTTTAAAATATCTTTGTATAAGTGGACCCACACAGTTCAAACCTGTGTTGTTCAAGGGGCATCTGGAGTTTCAGCTTCAGCATGAGTCCTTCCAAAGAATATTCAGAACTGATTTCCTTTAGGATTGACTGGTTTGATCTCTTGCAGTCCAAGGCTTCCTAATATTTTTTGAAGCTTGCAAACCTTGCATCACCACCTTAAAAATATGTGGAAAAATCATACTATTTCAGTTATTAATAATGATTCAACAATTCTAAATAAATAGTTGGAAAATAAAACCCACTGATGTATTAAAATAGACTCTGACCAAGCAATATTCATTCTGAAACTTTGGAATGATTCATTATCATGACATCTATTAATAGCATTCATCTTATCTTTAGGCCAAAAAATAAATAGTAGATGTATGATTGTCCTAAGAGATACTGAAAAAGCATAATAGTATTTAATATCTAAACCTATTTTTAAATTCACTCTTAGAAAACTAGCCAAATGTTCTATAACTTAAAAATAATTGTATATGAAAATACTAATAGCAATAATAATAATAATTAAGGTTGAATAGTAGTATAAAAATGCTATCTGACAGAATTATACAAGTAAAGTTAAACTAAGAAAAACAGCAGAAGCTATTAGAAGGAAATATTATTTAAAAGAATTATAATCCCTGTTTGAAATAAACAAATTTAAATGGATAACTTATACATAATTATGACCTCAGCAAGGAGGTCAGTCTCAAAGCAAAAGTACTCAAATCATTCAATTGATGACATATCCTTAATAACTAATTAGAATAAAACAATGTTGGTAGTAAACTTTCAAAATAACAACTAAACTGCAATTTTAAAACATCATTAACAATTCAAGTTTTAGATTTATATTTGCATGGCTTTTTTTTTTTTTTTTCTGAAGGCATGCTCTAGAACATGCAGGGCAAAGCCCTTTTCTGGGGCTGCAGAAAGCAGGGGTGGACTTCCAGATAAGTAGGAAGCCACAAAAAAGAGCACTTGAAATCTATATGTAAACTAATGTCAAGTCTGTATCTGACCCATGAACTGTACAAGTGTGGGAAAGAAAACAGTGTCAGATGGAAAACCAGAAAACCATGCACAGAGACTTCAACTCTCATCCACCATGAAGGAGATGTTAACAGAATTTTTAGTTGTAATCCCACGAAGTTAGAGGAATAATTCACCAAGCTTCCTATTAAAAATCAAAAAAGGCCATAGTTAGTGACTAAAGAATATACACTATACATAAGGATTTTCCCCAACACAAAGGACAAACTTAAATATACTCTCACTAACAGCATATGAAACCAAGCATCCAGAAGCTCAAGGTTGTCAGCAAGCAATTTATCTACCTATGTAAGCAAAAAGTAATATTATTCAGAGAGCAAAAGGCAGAAGCCGTATAATATAAACAGGCATAATGCACATCATACACCCGACAGAGGACCCTGAAGGAACATAGAAATCCAATGCAGAGCTAGGAAAAAAGGCAGACAGCAGAGACAGGCCTACAGTTCACACAGACTCAGAATTACCCGACAAGCGCTTTGAAGAACCTATTATAAATATGCTGAATAACATTAAAAAGATGTCACAATGAATGAACAGATGGTAAATAACAGCACAGTAATGCAAATGATAAAAAAATAACAGTTTTGAATTCTAAAATTAAAAAGTAGAATATCTGAAATAAAAGTTCAATGTATCGGTGTAATAACAAGTAGATGGTAGAAGAATAAAAAAGCTAAAAATGGAACAATATACATTATGTGCCCTGTTCCACAGAGAGAAAAAAGATGAAAATATAAATTAACAGAGACACAGTTACATGTAGGATAATACAAAGTTGTCTAATTTAAATGTAAACAAAGTTTCCAAAGGGTAAAAGAAAGATAGAAGAGGACAGAAAATATACTTGAAAAAAAAGCTGAGATATTGTCAAATTTCACACGTGCTTCCAAGAATTTCAGCAAACTGTGAGCAGGATAAATCCAAAGAAGATCATTACAAAATGCATTGCAGTCAAAGTGCTGGAAAGAGAGATGAAATAATTTCCAAAAGTGGATTACAAACAAGAAAATGATTATAATAAATATTTCCAGGAACAAGGAGGCCATAAAATAGGAAAATATTTTAAAAGTTCTAAATAAGAAATAATTTTGTATTCAGGGAAAATATTCTTCAATATGGAATCTAAATAATTTTTCAGATAAAAGAGATGCAGAAAGATATTTTCAGAATAAAATGATACTAAATGGGAAGTTGGACCAACCAGAACAGATAAAAATGTAAAAAGCAGATTTATTTTTATTACAATTCCTCTCCACCTGATCCCTCTGGGTCTTCCCAGTGCACCAGGCCCGAGCACTTGTCTCAAGCATCCAACCTGGGCTGGTGATCTGTTTTAAAAGAAAATATTTAAATGTTAGTTATTTGGATTGCCTAATCTCTGTTATATCTCTTCAAGTTTCTGAATTACTTCTGCTATTTCACATCTCTTGAACACCTCTAGTAAATTTTTCCTTTCAGTTGTATTATTCAAATCTAGATTTTCCTATTTTAAAGTAATTTTATCTATATTGATATTCTCTACCTGATGAGATATTGAAGTAAATTTTTCATCATTAAGCATGTTTCCATTATTTATTTGAACATATTTATGGTGTCTATCATGAAGGCTTCATGAAAGAAAGAAAGTGAAGTCGCTCAGTCATGTCCCACTCTTTGCAACCCCATGGACTGCAACCCACCAGACTCCTCCATCCACGGGGTTTTCCAGGCAAGAGTACTGGAGTGGGGTGCCATTGCCTTCTCCGGGAAAGTCCCATAGGTTTCTTCAATTCTCAACTTCTCATGGCAGATTTTGTTGCTTACATTATGTTTCTCTTTTTTCTGCTGTATATAAGTCAGACTTTCTTGTTTCTTTGCAAACTTTATAACTTTTTGTTGAAACCTGGTGATTACAGATAATATATTACAGATATTCTGGTTTATTGTCTCCCCACATCTGCTTTCCTGCTTTTATTCACTTTTTAAATTTGTTGAATGACTGGCTGAACTATTTTAATGATGCCTATTTTCTCCTGCCATGTGACTCCTGTGATGTTATTCTTCAAACTACACAGATTGGATATTTGCAAATTCACCTTGACAAGACAAAGATTTTAATAAGGTTCCTTCTTTCATTTTCTGACCACATTCAGCTATTATGTTTCACTAATTGCCAGTTGATTGCTCTATTATTTTCAACAATACCCTGAGGCATCACTTATTCCATAAGCTGTTGGCATTCTTTGCAGTGGTTGTTTCTGAAATAGGTCTTTGTGATTTGTTCTTATCTCTAGAGGACCCTTCTAAGCTCTCATTCTTAGTTCTCTCTGATAACATAGCTAGCTTATGATTTAGTTTGCTTACTATCAAAATTTTCATTGTTTTTTAAAAGTTCCCTTAGGGCCGAAATTCTCCTTTCTCTGTTTTAGATAAGTTCAGCTCTTGAGGGGAAACTGTCTCTAACTTTGGTCAAATATCTGATTCAGAGCTCTGGTGCCTAAGCCAGGTTCGTGGCATAATTCTTTTGGACTGACACCCTTGCTTTATTTAATTTTTAATATGCAATTTATCTATTTGATTGCACTGGATCTTTGTTGCAGTATGCTGGATTTTTTTCTCTTCATTGCAGCATGCAGGATCCTTAGCTGTGGCAAGCGGATTCTTAGTCGCAACATGAAGGATCAAGTTCCCTGTTCAGGCATGCTATGTCACTTCAGTCCTGTCTGACTCTTTGCGACCCCATGGACTGTAACCCATCAAGCTCGTCTGTTCATGGGCTTCTCCAGGCAAGACTACTAAAGTGGGTTGCCATGCCCTCCTCCAGGGGATCTTCCTGACCCAGGTATTAAACCGATGTCTCTTAAGTCTCCTGAATTGTCAGACAGGTTTTTTATGGAAGAACTTTACAAAAAAGGATCCTAATGAACTAGATAACCACAGTGGTGTGGTCAGTCACTCAGAGCCAGACATTCTGGAGTGTGAAGTCAAGTGGCCCTTAAGAAGCACTGTTGTCAGTAAAGCTAGTGGATGTGATGGAATTCCAGTAGGGCTATTCAAAACCCTAAAAGATGATGCTATCAAAGTGTTGCTCTCAATATGTCAGCAAATCTGGAAAACCCAGCTGTGGCCACAGGACTGGAAAAGGTCAATCCTCATCCCAATTTCCAAGAAGGACAGCACTAAAGACTATTCTAACCATCAGCTCCCATGCTAGTAAGGCCATGCTTAAAACCTTTCATGATAGGCTTCAACATTATGCAGACCAAGAATTTCCAGATGTCCAAGCTGGGTTTAGAAAAGGAAGAGAAACCAGAGATCAAATTGCCAACATTCACTGGATCATAGAGAAAGCAAGGGAGTTCCAGAAAAACATCTACCTCTGTTTCACTGACTATGCTGAAGCCTTTGACTGTGTGGATCACAACAAATTGTGGAAAGCTTCTAAAGAGATTGAAATACCAGACCATCTTACCTGTCTCCTGAGGAGCCTGTATGGGGATCAAGAAGCAACAGTTAGAACCCTGTGTGGAGCAACTGATCGGTTCAGAATTGAGAAAGGAGTATGACAGGGCTATCTGTTCTCACCCTGTTTATTTGATCCTGTATGCTGAGCACAGCATGAGAAATGCCGGGCTGCATGAGTTACAGGTTGGAATCAAAATTGACTGTGGGGAGAAACATCAACAACCTCAGATATGCATAGGACACCACTCTAATGGCAGACAAAGAGGAACTAAAGAACCTCTTGATGATGGTGAATGAGGAGAGTGAAAAAGCCAGTTTAAAATTAAATATTAAAACACACACGCACACACACACACTAAGATCATAGCATCCAGTCCCATTACTTCATGGCAAATTGATGGAGAAAAGTGGAAGTTGTGACAGATTTCCTCCTCTTGGGCTGGAAAGTCACTGTGGGTGGTGACTGCAGCCGTGGAATCAGAAGACGATTGCTTCTTGGCTGGAGAGCTATGACAAACCTAGACAGTGTGTTGAAAAGCAGAGATATCACTGTGCCGACAAAAGGTCTGTATAGTCAAGGCTATGGTTTTCCCAGCGGTCCTGTAAGTTTGTGAGAGCTGGATCATAAAGAAGGCAGGGCACCAAAGAACTGATGCCTTCGAATTGTGGTGTTAGAGAGAACTCCCGAGAGTCCTGTGGGCTGCAAAGAGATCAAGCAAGTCAATCCTAAAGGAAATAAATCCTGAATACTCATTGAAAGGACTGATGCTAAAGATGAAGTTCCAGCATTTTAGTCACCTGATGTGAACAACTGACTCATTGGAAAAGTCCCTGATGCTGGGAAAGATTGAGGGCAGAAGGAGAAGAGAGCATCAGAGGATGAGATGGTTGGATGGCATCACCAATGAAATGGGCATGAACTTGGGCAAACTCTGGGAGATGGTAAAGGACAGGGAGGCCTGGTGTACTGCAGTCCATGGGGTTGCAAAGAGTCGGAAATGATTGGGTGACTGAACAATACCTGAGAATCTCTGGTGTTTGCTAACCAGAGGTCAAACCTGGCCCCTGCATTGAGAGCACAGAATCTTAGCCACTGGACCACAAGGGAAGCCCCAGAACACCCCTACTGCAGATGAAGTTTAAAGCGGATGTCACAGCTTCTGGACTTTTTGACTTTCCTGTCCCTGCATAAGACAGTGCTCTAGGAAAGCGCTCGGTACTCCATGAATGCACTGAGTCCTTTTGATGACCTGAGGTGAGATGATTAGGGTTCTAGCATTATCATTCTGCCTCATCTTTCATGATATGAAAGGCTGTGTGAAAGAAGGGAATCCCCAGCTTCCCAGCAACACCAGCCTGGAATTAAGCCTTTGCAATTCAGATTCAAAGAAAGAGGAATCTGGGGAGATTGCGCCTCCTGGGAGGATACTACAGCTCTTGACTGGACCTGGGACTGAGCGAGGGCAGCATCCTTGGCTGCGTCCCCCTGAACAGAACCGCTGTGCTGATCTGGGAGGGGGAAAGGGGGTCACACTTTGAGTGCTACAGACTTGCTATTTTATTGTGTTTTAGTAGATTATCTTTAATAAATATTTCTTTCCTTTCTGTATGCTCTTAGGACAATTTCTAGAGACTTTTTTTGGAGCGGGACATGCCAAGTAGCTTGTGGGATCTTAGTTCCCTGATCAGGGATTAAGCCCAGGACTCTGGCAATGGTGATATGGGATTCTACTGTATCATCAGGAAATTCCCTTCAGAGACTTTAAGTGATTGGTTTTTAAATAATTTTTACCAGTTATACTTATTTCTTCAGAGCCTTGGAACTCTGGAACTTTCTTTCTAGAGTGGAGAAAATGGTGTATATCTGAACTGAGGTGCTAATTATAAAGTCGCGTACATCTACCACAACAATAAGTTGAAAATATGATTTCTGCTTTTCTCTATATGTAAATTTTACTACAATAAGTGATAAACTTTTAAATTTTAAATAAAATATTTTAAACAAAAAATAAATTTTACTACAATAAACAATATTTAGCGTCCATATGAAGACTAATAACATTTCTACTGCAAATCATTTTTTTTTAAGTGTCATGAATGCACACACAAAAAAATACACTATGATTTTGGTAGGTTTATCAGGCTCCAAACGGTAAAAGAGACATCACACATGAAATGGGAAAACAAAGGGGATTTAACATAGGGAGTATTTTCATCTGAGTGAGATAAATGGTAAAAGCCAAACAGGAAACAAGAAAACTAGGTTGGAGGGAGATAACCCTTGGATGGAAGCTAGAACCAGAATGGGTATCTGACAATGAAATTAGCGCCAAAGAGGAGATGTTTGTATATTAATATACATATGTATGAATTATAAATACACACATGATCAGATATATTGTCTGTGGCTAAAATAAGCAAGCGGATGTATGAGCTGACTTCTTGCACTTGCACCTATCCAGAGGTCTGGATTGGCTCCTGGTCCTGGCCTTCTTTTCCCAGGGAGAGAAACTATTTCTCAATGGGGAGTCCCCTCTTGTCACTGAGCAATGTCAGCCTGACGGATGGGCTGATGCAAGCAATGTGCAGCTGTCTTCCTTCTTTTTGTTCGGTTAATCTCAGATTGTCCTACTGCACTGATGAAGTTTCTTAAGTGGACTCTCCTAGAGCTATTTTTGTTTGCGGATGCCTGTCTAATGTGGATTTTTGTGAGGGGATGAAGGTTGGGATTCCCTACCCACCATCTCGATGATGTCACCTCTGTTTGGTAGATAAATGAGATAATTATTGTCAATATGTAACAAAACATCTGACAAATGGAATGCTCTCAGAAAGATTAGCCACTATTAATATTCCTATTGTTAATGCTTTATCTTTCGATTCAGCAAAACCTCCAAGGATTATCTTAATGGATCTCCCCAACTCCTTTAAGAACCTATGACCTTTCTACCTCTGTGTAAGTTGCTACTTTTCTTCTCTCAAACCTGGACTGTCTATACAAAGTTATAGAAATGTAAGCTACAATATGCCAACCTTTCAACCTTAGAAGACTAAGAAACAAAGCATTCTTCCATCTACATTAAGTCCAAAGTACCAACATAGTTATAAATGCATGGGCCAATATAAACAGCAATTACTTTTTGAGAGCAAGAACCACGGTAACAGCTAAATCAGTACACAATAATATATGGAGAAGGAAATGGCAATCTACTCCAGTAGGCTTGCCTTTTTCATGGACAGAGTAGCCTAGCAGGCTACACTCCATGGGATCACAAAGACTCAGACACGACTGACCAACTAATACTACTACTATTATTACTATGAAAATATAACATTACATAAAAAATATTATCACATTTGTTCCCACTATAATAATGAAGCTAAGTTGTAGTGAAACTTATCTATGAAGAAAAAAAGTTGATGATATTTCCTAAAGGTAGAAAAGCATGAATACATATATTTCTCATTTTTATAATTGAAATCTATGATTTATAAAGTGATACTTGAATGGAAAACATTGCCATAACCTGGAAATTTTATTTATGAGAACGTTTCTCTTTCACTGATGCAAAATAAAGAAGTTAGTATATTAAGCATTAGTCTTTAATATATGAATTGAGAAAGCTTTTCAGAAAAGCATCTCTCTTTCTTGAACAAATCATATCTTGACTTTGCTCTCTCTGAGCAAGAATCTTTGGGTCTTTTCAGCATATCTTGCTTCTTCTGAATTTTCAAATTATTGAAGGAGCCCAAATTCTCAGCCAGTTTCCTCCTGCCCATTTGGCTCCTATGAAAGGGAAGTATCAGTATCAGTTCAGGCACTCAGTCGTGTCCAACTCTTTGCAACCCCATGAACTGAAGCTCACCAGGCCTCCCTGTCCATCATCAACTCCCGGAGTTTACCCAAGCTCATGTCCATTGAGTCAGTGATGCCATCTAACCATGTCATCTCTGTTGTCCGCTTCTCCTCCTGCCTTCAATCCTTCCCAACATCAGGGTCTTTACAGATGAGGCAGCTCTTTGCATCAGGTGGCCAAAATACTGGAGTTTCAGTTTCAACAACAGTCCTTCCGATGAACTCCCAGGACTGATTTCCTTTAGGATGGACTAAAGGAAAGGAAAGTATATTGCTTTTATTTCATCATGACTTTTGCTGTTTGCATTTGCAATGCTTGTCCATTTAACTCTGTATTTCCTGATCTTCTTTTATTTTCTTCTTTTTTCCACTATTGTCTATACATTTGCTTATTAATGTCATATACATGTTGCATATTCTTCTACTGGCAAACTGATTTAGATAGGTACAATGAAAATCTGCTCTCCAGAGCTCCCATTTGGGGATATTCTCCTCTCATTCTTTAATCAGTTTTTCTTTGTTGGCCTATCTTTCATTCACCTGTCCTTTGGACCTATTCCATCTGGAATCTGTCAGCCACCCAGAGTCTGCATATTTTAATAGTGTTCAATGAATCCCTCATCCATTATTCATGAACCTCCTTTTCATGAATTTGTTTATTATGTTTATGGTGTGCTAACACAGCTTTGCAGAATTCGTGTTTGATCTCCTGCCTCAGTCCTTGCCCATCAAATGTGTTGCCTGTCGCTGCTCATTGTATTTATGCCAAGCAGCACCCATTTAGAGCATAAAAGTGAGCAGGAAGCTTATTCAGGTCAAGTTTATTTTAAGTAAACTGAGGTCACTTTTATTAATAGTTAAAGAGAAAAGCTGATCATCCAGCAGGCATTTCATCATTAGCAACAGTATCTCTACAATTGCTTGACTTTTCTTTAATCCTCTTTGAAGAATGGGCATATTATATATATAAAGTCTGTAAGTTATTAAGAGAGGAGTTCTTCCTCAATCTAAATCTAAACTGTATCTAATCTGACCTCGCAGATTTACAAAGTCCTATGCATTTGTCCAGTGCATAAGAATCATACATCATTGAAAACAAATGTAAATGCATTTAAAAAACTTGGTGCTTCTGTGTTGCCTCTTGGAAATAGTGTTGCATATACACACGTGCTTATTCTCAATCACTCAGCCATATACACACTACTATATATAAAATATATAACCAATAAAGACTAGTGTATAGCACAGGGAATTTTGCTTAACATTTTTAATAATGTATAAGGAAAAGAACCTGAAAAAGAATATATATATGGCTTCCCAGGTGGTATAGTGGTAAAGAATCTGCCTGCCAATGCAGGAGATGCAAGAGACTTGGATTTGATCCCTGGGTCAGGAAGATCCCATGGAATAGGAAACAGCAACTCGTTCCAGTATTTTTGCCTGGAAAACAAGAGTTGGACAGAACTGAATGCACACACACACATATAACTGAATCACTTTGCCGTACACCTGAAACTAACACGACATTGTCAGTCAACTGTACTCCAATTAAGGAAAACCTGTAAGCATGTTGCATACAGGCGTTGGACTTATGGGTGTGGAGGAAACACTATTTCGAAGAAACCTTCTTGGTCTCCACTAATAGCCTTTATTTTGTACTAATTTAGTCAGTTAAAGAAAAAAGGAGTGGGGTCCTGATGTATCAACTGGTCTAGAAGTTCTCAGTTGAGAAATGGAAAAAAAAAAAATGTACGGTCATGCTCATTTGTCTACTGCTGAATAACCATCCAATTCACTGAGCATTTTACATTTTACAGCGTGCCTCATGCCAGGACTCAGTTAAAAGCAGAGAATATTAGTGCCCATGTGCTGTTTTTCATTTGGGGGGGGGGGCAGCGTGCTTAGCATTTTTGATAGATTATCACCTCGGTATTTTATTTCAAAATAATGTTTCTAAGGAGATACTTAGTGGTCTGAAACTTTCACTTAGAACGTTGGACTTTCCTAAGTTATTCTGTCAATCCTCTCATACTGAGTTCTATGGTCATAGCTCCACTTTCTATGAATTATTTATTAATGCTCTATACTTTGCAAAATCTTTAAAAAGACTTATTATCTGATCTCATAACTCTGCAAGTTAACTAGGCCCAATTAACAGCTGGAGAAAACGAGGAAGAGGCTTTCCAGGTGGCACTGGTGGTAAGCAATCTACCTGTCTGCCACAGCAGGAGATGTAGGAGAAACAGGTTCGATCTCTGGGTCAAGAAGATCCCCTGGAGGAAGACATGGCAACCCAGTCCAGTACACTTGCCTAGTGAATCCCATGGACAGAGGAGCCTGGCTGGCTATGGCTCATAGGCTCACGAAGAGTCAGACACGACTGAAGCATTTAGCATCATTAGCACACAGGGGAAGGCATGGCCAAGAGGGCATGATTAGTCCAGGGTGGTGGCGTGAGGCCACGGCTCAAACTTCCAGCCTAGGGCTCCCACTGTTTCCTTGAGGACTGTGCCCCTCGCCCAGTGGAATATCCATGCCCTATTTCTCCATGAAACCTGACACGCTTGCCCTGACACTCTGTTTATTCTGGCACAAGCATACCAGCACAGCCAGACACTAAGCTGCCAATTCTTTGCTCCCCCAGAACAAATCAGAAAACAAAGTGGACAGTTTAATAAGCAAGATTTCTCAATCCTATGAATGAAATGAAATCTAACACCAAGCAAGTCTTCTATTTGGTGGCTTCACTTCCCATCTCTTCTGTCTCCATTTGCTGCATCTCACCTTTTTCCTTTCCATAAGTTACGAGAGCAATGTTCCAAAGCAAAGCAAATCAATAAAAATATATCAAAACTTGATTTGAAAGTTTTGATCAACTAAAACGGATTTTCAAAGAAACCCCTCAAATCAAATAAAACTTTAAACTCAAAGGTCTCCCCTGGTCCCGTAGGAATTCCAAATATTACGACCTGTTGAACCAGGTCAGATGACATTTGCTCAAGCCCAGAGACTTGCTTATTTTCTCATCATGATTCTCAGTGCAAGGCATGCCTATAATCCAGCCAGCAGTGGGTGGAGTGTGTAATTGCTGTTATCACCATATCCCAAATCCCCTCTTCAGAGGGGGTGTACCCATCCTTCGGCGGCTGGAACATCCATTGCTGATCCTCGTAGACACACAGCCTCCTGTGGGAGCTCTGCTGACCCGAGGGCAGCCAGCAGCAGATGACAGGCTATCGAGGACTACGGAGCCCTCAGCCCATGCTCCTACTGGGAACACCTCTGTAGGACTGATCAGCTCTGAGCTCCCTGTCCGATGTTCAGAGGCCGCAGCCGCAGTCAGCAGGCTCACCTTCTCCCCGCTCTTCTTCTTCCTCTGGACGTGTTTGTCCCAAGAGTTTTCCCTGACATGTTTTCTACAGGCCACACTCCATTTCCGAGTTTGCTTCCAGGGAAACCGGTGTAAGATACCTCATAAAACAGTGTCAGAGTAATAAAAACAATACAGCTCTGATGATTTGAATAATCATCAGAACTTTGAAAAACTTCATTAAAGTTGCTATTTGGTTACTCAGCGTTCCTTTCTTAGGAATCCAGTGTGTGTATGGAGAGTGGGGTTGAGCTCATAGTCAGATCCATGATCACTTTCTGGTTCAATTCACTGATGATGGGCTAGATACCCCAGAGGAAATATTATTTTCCTCTCTGTTTCCACTTAAATGTCAACAGAACTCATGCACATGTAATAATTTAGTTGAGCTAATAAACACCACTGGTAAAATCGACGACTCATGGTCATCTTAAATGAGGCTGCCTACTTGGTTATCTTGAGAGGTTCTTTTGGGATTATCAGCCATGAATCACTTAGCTGATACTGTCAATGTCTTCTGTAATCTTCATACTTGGATTTCAGAGTACAAAAGCATGAATGCTTCTCATTTATAACAATGACTAGATTATAGCTAACTAGCCACTTTATTTATTTCATCATGAGAGAATTTATTCTTTTTGAGAACATATCAGTACTTTTTCCCTTAACTTTACTGAGTAAACTGAGTGAGTTTTACTGAGTAACTGAGAGGCTACTTCACTCTGAGATGACAAACTAGACACATGTCTGAGAGAAGAACTAGTGTCCATTTAGCACGTATTCTCCGTGTCCCAAATACAGGGTGATGAAGAGCACCACCTGGACTGAAAGCCATGCTCACCCATTTCCTGATTTCGGGGGACTTCCAGAGAAGCGCATGTCGGCATCACCCCAGACACACATCTCCAGGCAGCACTTGTGGCCCCTGCTCCGGTAATATCTGGTCCACCGTTTGCTACTCTTTCCTTCCAGTCCGCTGCACATGCCGTTCTGGATCCTTAGGAAGCCCGCCTCCTGATTTCTGTGTGGGATGACCTCTCTGTTTATTAAAGTGTGCAGTAGAGTTATAATTACAAATATCGTTGAACCTGTCATGTAATAAACCTAGTGACTATTACAAAAGGACTCAGCTTCCTTCCCTTTGTGTGACAAAATGGCAACTTTCTATTTAAAAAAATAAAAATTAAAGAACATCTTATGGTTTACATAAATAGAAGACAGGACCCCTTTTGCTAGTCTAAGCCCTCATAGGTAGTGAGTACTGATGACTGGGTGTCTGTCCATTTGCCTGGCTAACTTCAAAACATAGTGAATAGGTACCACCTTTACTAGGAAGATTCCCCAGCATAAATCTCACATTCCTCTGAGTTCTTATTTTTAGACGCTCATACTATCTCACAGCATATCAAAACATACTGAAAGCATTGTTTTCCAGAAATATTGACAGTGAAAAATCAAGGTTGAGGCCATGAAGTATTCATTTTTTTGTCACATGAATGGAGCTAACCTCCAGGCTTACAGTAGATGCTTAATAAATGCCAGTCGAATTGAACCGAGTTGATCTGGGAAGTTTTATACCATTTATGCTGTGACATTTAAATTGGGGAGATTTGGCTAAAAACTTCATGGAAAATGTTACCAAAGTCTTTGTAAATTTTCTTCCTTATAAGTGACATCAGAACTCTGTTCAATATTATGTAACAGCCTAAATGGAAAAAGAATTTGATAAAGAAGAGATGCATGTATATGTACAACTGAATCACTTTGCCATACATCTGAAATGATTTCAATATTGTTAATCAAATACACTCCAATATATAATGAAAAATCAATGACTCCCCTGGTGGTCTAGTGGTTAAAGAATTCACTTTATACTGTAGGCGACTCAGGTTCAGTCCCTGGTTGGGGAAATAAGATCCCATATGCCACAGAACAGCTAAGCCTATGCAGCACAGCTAAAGAGTCCATATGCTGCAGCTAAAGATCCCAAGGATGCAACAAAGATCCTGCCTGCTGCAACTAGGACCTGATGCAGCCAAATGAATACAGAAATAGATAAGTGTTAAAAATAAAAGTAAAAAAATTAATGAAACTGACATCAGAGTACTGTTCAGCCTTTTTGGTCACTAACATCATCAAAGAAAAGTAGAGCAACAATTTAGAGCAGTCTAGTGATGAAAAAGTTGGAGTGATAAGGAAGGGCATTGTATCCCTGGGGAACAATCAATTGTATCTTCAAACATCCTGCTTTTATTAGTAATGGCCAAACTCAAACAGCCTCCACAGGCCCCTTTCATTTCCATGATCAAGTCTTCCTACCAGCGTGTCTGCTCCACGCTCTCACCTGCTTTTCCAGCCTACTGAGCCCTCGTTTGCAGCCTCCTAGCTGCCTGGTCTTGCACATCTGCTTCTTCGCCCACGCTTTTCCTACTGCTTGGAATGTCCTCTCTATTTGAGGATCAAACTCTTCCTCTAAGAACCAAATCAATCTCTACTTCCACTGGGAGAGCAGATAAACTGACATTCTATAAACATATTATAATTCTGCTTTTCATGTTGACTCTTTTCATTAGTAATAGCGTTTCTGGTATGTGCATCTTCTTGTCTCTGCACATTTGTCTATCTTACTTCCCGCTGGAGGGCAAGAGCATTTCTGGCTCTGCTGCATCCCTTTCAGCATAGTGCCTTGGAGTCTAGTGTGTATCCAACATGCACCCCCTGCTTGCTTGACTGACTTCCCTGGAGCATTCACTTTAAATTAGTTCATTTCCAAACTGGCCTCATTTTGCTGATCCTTCCTTTCCTTGATGTTCAAGTTCCCCAGGGAGCTTTATTGTGATTTCATCCCATCTCATGATTTAAATCCATGAAAATTCCAATTTCTCTCAAACTTGAATCCCCCACCTCAGCCTTCTATGTTGGCACCCAGAATCATATTTCCCCCTGTTTCACTGGCATTCCATGTGGATATCTGGTGGGCATTTTAAATGTTTTATGTCTGCAACTGAATTCTTGATCGTCTTCTTTCACGTGTGGAAATGGGCTTTCCCACTTCAGGAAATGGTGAAATCATTTCTTCAGTTGCTCAGAACAAAAATCCTTTGACTCATCCTCTGCTCCTCTTTTTATCTCACCCTACATTAAGATATCCCTCCTGTTGACTCTATCTCCAAATACCCCAGATCTAAATCATTTGTAGCATCTCTCTTGTTGCCACCTGAATTATGCCCTTTATCATCTCTCGTGCTTGTGTCGGGAAGATCCCCTGAAAAAGGGAAGGCTACCCACTCTGGCCTGTTGAATTCCATGGATTGTAGAGTGTGTGGGGTCGCAAAGAGTCAGACGTGACTGAGCGACTTTCACTTTCACATGGTCTCTTATGAGCCCTTCTACACTTGTGCACTCACAGTACACACAGTACACAATATTCTCTACAGAGCAGCCTATGAAAGTCCAGGATAAGGCATCCTACTACTTGCTTTGAAATTCTGCAATGGCTCCTCATTTCTCTAACCTTCAAAGCCAAGCGTTTAACGTGGCCTACAAGGCCTTACACATCCTATCCTCCTTGACTTTACCCCTCCCCTCCAACAAACACTTAATGCCTCTCTACTATCAATTTTCTCTTACTTTAACTTTCTTCCAGATACTCTGCCCTCCTTGCTTTTCCTTAACAATGCCTCAGATACCTTGCATTGGTTGTTGGCTCTACTTGGAAGAATCATCTCCCAGATATCATTAGGCTAACTTTTTACCTCTAAAATCTTTGCTCCAACGCTGCCAATTCAATGAGACACATCTTGATCAATCTATTTCAAATTACAATCAATCCCATATCTAATACTCACAGACACCTTTACATTGCTGTATCTTTTCTTCTTTCATAACACGTGTCACTTTCTACCAATTCCTTTTTTAAAAATTCTGTCTTGATCAGTTCAATTACTAGACTGAAAGCTTCATAAGCTCAGCCTTCTATGTTGGCACCCAGGATCATATTTCCCCCTGTTTCACTGGCATTCCACATGGATATCTCGTGGGCATTTTAAATGTTGTATGTCTGCAACTGAATTCTTGATCTTCTTCTTTCATGTGTTCAATGAATGGGAATTTATAACAAGATGCATGATCTTTGTATCTCTTACCACTTTGGTTTCATATGTTCCTGTTACTATTGAGCACAAATTAATCTAATTATGTTCAATTAATCCCATTGCAGGCTTGCTATGTGAAGTTTATTTGGTCTTGATTTCAAGGAGCTTTATTGGAATTCTCCTAGTGCAAAAGAGACAGGTAAATAAGGAATGTTATACCATCTTCTTTCTTTCTCTTGTCTGACTACTTTGGCTTGGACTTCTGATACTAGGTTGAATAAAAGTGGTGAAATTAAGCATTCTTGTTTTGCTCTTGATTTTAGTAGGAAATTTTTCAGTTTTTTAACCATAAACACACACACACACACACACACACACACACACACACACACACATAACTCTCTCTATATATGTACACTCACACACACACACACACACATATATATATACACACACACATATATATTGTTGTTCAGTAGCTCGATTGTGTCTGACTCTTGGTGACCCCATGGACTGCAGCATGCCAGGCTTCACTGTCCTTCACTATTTCCCAGAGTTTTCTCAAACCCATGTCCACTGAATCAGTGATGCCATCCAGCCATCTCATCCTCTGTCGTCCCCTTCTCCTCCTGCCTTCAATCTTTCCCAGCATCAGGGTCTTTCCCAGTGAGTCAGCTCTTCCCATCAGGTGGCCACAGTATGGCAGCTTCAGTGTCAGTGTCATTCCTTCAAATGAATATTCAGAGTTGGTTTCCTTTAGGAAATCACTATGGATGCTGACTGCACCCATGAAATTGGAGTTAAAAAAATATATATATATAATACATATATATAATATATATTAATATATATATTTAATTAAATTATTTATATTAAATATATTTATATGAAATAGTCCTCAACCATGGAAAAGATTGAAATAGTGCCATTTGCAGCAATATGAGACCTAGAGATTATCACACTAACTGAAGTAAGTCATACAGAGAAAGACCAATATCATATAACACCTGTTATATGTGGAATATAAAAGAATGATACAAATGAACTTACTTACAAAACAGACTCACAGGTATAGAAAATAAATTAACTGTTACCAAGCAGGAAGAGAGAGGAGAGACAAATTAGGAGTTTGGGCTAACAGATACGCACTATTATATCTATTAAACAAGGGCCTGCTGCATAGGACAGGGAACTATGCTCAATGTATTTTAACCTCTAAAGGGAAAGAATCTGAGAAAGATCATGCACTTCCCCGGGGGTGCTAGTGTTAAAGAGCCTGCCTGCCACTGCAGGAGATGTAAGAGACTCCAGCGTGGTCCCTGGGTGGGGAGGCCCCCGGAGGAGGGCAGGCGAACCCTCGCCTGCATTGCTCCCTGGGGAATACCATGGCCAGAGCAGCCGGCTACAGCCCACAGGCTGCCAAGAGCAGACAGGCCCGAGGCCTCTGATGTACCCCTGAGACTGACACAGCTTTGTGCATTAACTGAGTCTTAAGAAAAACTTAAATAAAATACAGCAGAAGGAATAATGCTAAACATAGACGTAAGCAAAAATAAAGAAAGTGGTGCTCAGTTCAAACAATGGCGACTGACTTGAGAGCCTGTCACAGGGAAGATTGCATATAAGAATAACCCAATTTTGGCAGTGGGGAGAAGACAGAGCGGATTTCTGGAGACTGGGACAGACGGGATGATTGCAGACCACATGTGAAGAGCACCTGGTACATGATTAGCACAGCGGTTATGTGGAGGTTTTAGCTGGAAGTGAAATAGAGAGGGTCTGCTATAAAAGGCCCTTTACTCCATGCTAAGGCATTTGAGACATCCTGTAAGCAGTCAGGGAAAAACTTGATATTTTCAAAATTAGGGGAGAAAACAGAATTCTTCCCTTCAGGGAAGTATGGGATTGAGTTCACGAATCCAGCCTGGGAGGGAAATCAACTCAGGCAGGCTCACAGGGCACTAGCAAGTTTGTCTTATTAAATTGAGTTTATGTCCCTTGACTTTACTTCCTTCATTTGGATCTGAGAATAAGCCATGATTTTGTGGACTTAATATAAACTGCAGTCTTAAGTTTGTTAATTAAAGAAATCGATTTTTTTATGAGAAGCCATGAAGCCATTATCACATATAAACACTGTATCAAACGGGTCAGAGGTATTTTAGATTCTTTTCTCCACCTCACAGTTGCCTGCTAATTACTTTTTATCTTGATTAGAAACAACTATCCCTCAGGCCCCAGGAAATAATTCCAATTAAGCATCACATAATGCCAATTTAAAAACCGAGAAGCCAGTCCAAGTACCCTTTGACTTGAGCCGGCTTTTCTTCACTGCTGCTGAGATACCAGACTTAGGAACTTCTGTGCCCTTGAAGGGCCAGGCAGTAAAAACAGTTTTGAAATGGCAGGAGACTGGGCCAGCTGTCAGCCTCTGAAAATAAGCTGTGCAAAATGGGCAGGGTCAATGGGAGCTTAAGTTGATTTATTCCCATCAAAAACGGAGTGGTTCTCAGTCTGTGGTGTGGAGTGTGGAGGGTCACGCACAGGCATCTCATCACTTCTCTCCTCGGAAGACCAGGTGTCAGCACCGCAGGCCGCACACGCAGCCCGAGAGCAGCGAAGCCTCCCCAGGTGGCCCGTGCGTGGGCTCCCGGTCCTTGCAGCTCGTCCAGCTCTTTTCCACCTTCTGGACTGTAGCCGCCAGGTTTCCCTGCCCGTGAGGGTTCTCCAGGCAGGAATAGTGCATGGGTTGCCGCGCCCTCCTCCGGGGAATCTTTCTGACCCAGGGATGGAAGCCGGGTCTCTGACATCGACATACGAGCTCGTGGGGTTGCAGAGTCAGACGTGACTGAGTGGCACGCCACACGAGCAGGCTAAGTACAGAGCTGGGTGTCTCAGGTTTTGGCACCACATTTCATCTGTCTTTATGATTGCCTTTGAAATCATCCCGAGGCAAGTTATTCACTGCCAAATAGTTTTGCTCTCCTCAGGACTGATCTTACTTTTCATCTTCGTAGAGGGGGAAAGGAGTTTTATAATTACTAGACAAATAAACAAGCCAAGTACATCATACTCCACGGCCCTCTCACTCACATTTTAATGACATAAAAGCAAGTACAAGAGACATCTTAGGGAGATGAAGAGAGAAACGCAAGCGCAGAGTGTGCTGCGAGGACTGTCTGACATGAAAGCGTCTCATGGGGCTAGTTAGTGGGCGCTGGGCTTTGGAGGCGGGGAGAGGGCCTTATAATCCTATGAGCTACAGACGGCGACCCAATCTCCTCCTGCCTGCTGACCTTGTGTCCCTGACGAGTCACCAGCATTGGCTATTGCGTGGCCATCCACTCGGGAGGGCTGCTCTCTTGCTCTCTGTAATCCCCTGTTCCGCCAGCGCCTACTCCACCTAACCCTACGCACCTGACTGACTTTCCTACATACCTGTCCCAAACCTCAGCTAGAGATTGTTCTTATCAAAGGAGTAAGGAGGGCGTGTGGCCCTCTGCTGGTTTCCGATGAGCCTCCCTGACGGCAATTCCCCTGTAACTGGCCGCCTTCCCTTCCCCTGCGAGCGAGGACCACTGAAGACCACTGCCACGTCCTACAACCCCGTGCTTCACACACTGGCTGTTGGTCCAGGACCTTGCTTCAGACACATAAGATCCCCATCCATTACACTGTTGATGCTGTCTCTGATCTGACCCTTTCTTCAGTATTAAAGCTGGACAACGGCGAGACATGTAGGCCTGCGGTGTGCAACTCAACCGTTACGTTCATAGGAGTGTCCAAGGTAAGAATTGAAAGACCTCCAAATAATCCCTTTTTTCTTCTCATCCTATACCCTCTCTTTAGATGCACTTACTCTCTTCCATCTAGTTGTGGGCACATTTAACCACTAACAATATCTCTGTGCAAATCCAGTCATGGCTGGAATTCTCGACCACATTCCAGACTCTTAAATTCAGGGTTCTGTTCGAACATTCCCACTGGATGTCCAACAGGCACTTCAAAACTGCCACCACTGGACAGGGCAGCTGAACTCACTGTGCCTTTCCTTTGCCTCAGCCCTCCCCTGCTCCTGGAAATCTGCTCCCCTGTCCTTTCCATCCTGCCTGATGGTTTGCTCTGGACTCCATCTCATTCTCGTCCCCCCAGTCATCATCACAATTCACCAGGACTTGCCTGCGTCATGGCCACGACTCAGCAGTTCTCACTGGACTCCTCATCTGGACCTTTATGGCTACAGGAAGGATCTTTCAGAAATGGGAATATAGTCATAGCACAGCATTCCTGCATTTAACATAAATTCATGGCAGCTTACCTGCTGGTGCAGCGGTTAGCACTCTGCTTTCCAATGCAGGGGGTGCAGTTTTGATCCCTGGTTGTTGGAGCTAAGATCTCATATGCTTTGGGGCCCAAAAAACCAAAAACAATAAAAAAAAAACAGAGAAGCAATAAAATACATCCATAGTTCTTATTACCTATAGCAATGCTGCCTGTTAAGCATAAACTTCATAAACCTCACCCCAGATCAACTGGGTTATCAGTTATTTCAGAACCCACTCCCCAGCATGGTGTCACACACCTTGCTTCATCTGGTTCCCATTTCACCTGCCATTACTCTTCTCCTTGCCCCATAACACAGGCTATATGACAAACAGTTTCAATTTCCCAAGGATGCTGGGTCATGGGCTCATGTTGTTACCTCTGTAAGGAATGCCTTTATGCCCACCTTTGGAAAACTGAACCAATTCCCACTGTGCTGAGGGCTTATCCCCTAAAGCTTCTCTGTGAACACCTTTCTGGTAGCATGTGGCACATAGACCAGTTATGATCTGCTTACCATACAGTTTTCCCCACTAGAAAGGAAATTGTGGGAGGACAGGGCTTTACCTAGACTTCCACCCATATGTTCCGAGCACATACTGTATCTCTTGGCACACAGAAATGTTAGCAATACTTATTAATTACATGTCCCCATCGATGCAAGCCCCCTTCTTCTCTTTGCTGAGAATAAGGACCGCAAATCTCACACATATTTCAAATAAGCACATCTTGCAAATGCACTCAAGTTTTTTTTGCCCCTTTTATGTACTTTTAGACTCAACTTCTCTCTTGGCCTTTGGAAAGCCACAGAGACTGATGCCAACTTCAGTGCTTGTTCTGGCTGGCATCCCTAAGCTGCTACGTGATCTTATCGGTAGCACCATATCTAATTACCAAGACAACATCAGGATTACAAACTGGCATGGGATTCTGATTTATTGCTAATATCTCAATATTTAATTTTAAACAGAAGGAAGCACTGTAGACAGAACTTTAAATGAAATTTTATGTGATTTATATGGAGGAAGAATATCAGTCAGATGAGTTATTTGTCATTGCTAACGAAAATAACTCAACCATTAATAATTATGGTAAAAGCTGTTAGATTTATGTGCTAGAGTCATTATTAAGAACTTTGAAGTAGTTACAAATGGAGAGAAAGATTGACACTTAAATTTACTAAAAGTATTAATCTATTAAAACCATTGACAGTTTATGTCCACCAGATAACTTTAGGAAAATTTTTTGTCTTTTTTGAGCTAATAAATAGATGTCTGTAAAATTTTAAAAATAATATAGGATAGAACATGAAAATCTATCATCTTATAATTTAACATGCATAGAGTTGAATGGTAAATTAGATTCCAAAACTTTCACCAAAATAAGAATGAAGTATTACATATAATTTGATTATGGTGGCTTGATTCAATGTAAACCAGGAATCAATTTTAAAGAGCTGTTTGAGAATTTTCATCATGAAAAAGCTGTCAACTCTGTTGCCTTAAAATTTCAGTATTTGTAAAAGCTCCAAACTCAGTTATAAAAAAACTTATGTCTGGAGTGGGCTTTCTGTATTCTGGAGGTCTGTGGTTCCTTTTTATTGAATCAGTTCTAATGAGATGGATGAAACTGAGGCCCATCATACAGAGTGAAGTAAGCCAGAAAGATAAAGGCCAATACAGTATACTAACGCATATATATGGCATTTAGAAAGATGGTAACAATAGTCCTATATGCAAAACAGAAAAAGAGACGCAGATGCACAGAACATACTTTTGGACTCTGTGGGAGAAGGCGAGGGTGGGATGATTTGAGAGAATAGCACTGAAACATGTATATTACCATATGTGAAACAGATCACCAGTCCAGGTTCAATACATGAGACAGGACACTCAGGGCTGGTGCACTGGGATGGCCCTGAGGGATGGGATGGGGAGCGAGGGGGGTTCAGGATGGGGAACACATGTACACCCATGGCTGATTCATGTCAATGTATGGCAAAAACCACTACAATATTATAAAATAATTAGCCTCCAACTAATAAAAATAAATGAAAAAAAATTATATATGATAAAAAAAATCAATGTAAGTTTTAAAAGACTTTTAGGAAAGACAAAAAATTTCAAATGATAATAAAGCATCATTTTATAGTTTAAAATAAATAAATAAATAAATAAATAAAAATAAAAAAACTTACGGTGAATCATACTTATTTCATTGTGTTTAAATATTTAAATGAAGTTTGGTAAAATAATTATTAAAATATTGTCAACTAATTTTGATGAAGGAAAAGGCTCTTGGGGGCATTTTTCAAGGTACTGCTTATGGTCAAGGTTGTGGTCAGTACATGTTTACCTATGTGTCTATATATCACACACACACATATATATGCATAATCTATTATATATATGTGTGCATGCATAGTTGCCTCAGTCATGTCTGACTCTTTGCGACCCTACAGACTGTAGCCTACCAGGCTTCTCTGTCCATGGGATTCTCCAGACTAGAACACTAAAATGGGTTGCCATGCCCTCCTCTGGGGCATCTTCCCAACCCAGGAATCGAACCTGTCTCTTACATCTCCTGCATTGGCAGGCCAGTTCTTTACCACTAGTGCCAACTAAGAAGCCCTAATACGGTCATTTTTATCATTCTTCTTATTCGAAGACAAGCTATGAGCTTATACCCTCCTCATAATATACCAATGTTTAACCAATGCGGAATGTTGGCTATTACATTTTTAAGGGCTGGTTAAACAAAAGAAAGCGTTAATATTGTCTCATGCAGATAACAATAATACAAGGCTTGCAGAGAAAGAGCTTCATTTGCTGGAACCTGCTGAATAAGGAATCGAATCACTGTGCTTTAAGAGAGCAAGTATTTTTTACACAAAGTCTGCTGTAAAGATGGACAAATCATTCCACTCCAGGATAGAGGCTGAAATTGGTGTCATGCAACGAAAGCCAAGATACAGATGGAAATTCAGAGTCAGTATTTTGTGTGCCAATTACATTGCTTCATCCTCATTTCTAGATATAAAGATTAAGGACAAATTCGTTTCAAGTCATTGTGAAGCAACAATTGCTTACCCAGATATAAATAGAAAAATGTTTGAGTACTAGTCTGAACTCTGCTTCTGTAATATTCCAACACTAACTTTTCCCAAGCAGTGCTCAAAACGTCTATGTGTTACTTGATTTGAATGAAATCACATGACTACCACTGACCAAATCTTCACACTGAAGAGTTGAGAGTAAATTTGTCTTCACCTTAGTCAATTATAATTGAGAGGGTCTTATACCAGCAGTGTTGAACATGATTCTCTCATTTCCCACTGACCTCAGTGAAAATTCTGTTTAGTTTTTCTAATGTGTTCAAGAAATAACACAGGAGCCATCTAGCCACTGACAGTGTTGATTAGTAGCAGCAAATATTGATATGAATGGATTTTGAAATTATAATAATAATGGTATTATGGTAATAATTGTGTACAATTTGGCATTTCTCTTTGTATCCCAGAAGTTTAATATATGATGTTAATATGCTGCCTCAACCTTGGTCTTGAATTTGGCTGAATATTGATTGAAACTCTCAAACAGACATTTTATCCAAATATCTAGTATTCTCGCTCCCCTTGCAACAGTTCCCTGAAATGTGCAAATATAGAAGTAAGAAAGCTGAGGAATACTCCTTTCAAATCAGCTCACCAGCCCTGTGCTGACAATTCCCTGACAATACTGTTAAATAGGTTCTGTAAGTGACACAACATAAGGAACCCAATTAACCAAGAGAGGCTTGAGGCTATTGTCTCCTCTTCATCTCCTCCCACTCCATCCCAGTGTACTTCTCTGCTTTTTCCTTTCCTAAATCACTCTAACAGCCTCCATCTTTCTCTTGTTTTCAATTAAAATTAAATTTTAACTATTAAATATTGCATGCAGATTGCAAATAATTTGGAAATATAACTTTTTTAAGGTTTTATTTCTATACTGGATAACCCTCAACTGTTTGGGGAGTGCTTAACTACATATTACTAAACATACAGACCCATAGATTGGTGTTCTGAATGTTTGTATATTTTAGCTTTTTATTTTCAGCTTGTATAAAATTATCAACACTATCCTTTGAACTTTAGTATTTCTCAATTCTTTTAATGTCTGTATACTATTCCAATACCCACATATTTTAATACTACCTACTTTTAGACATTTGTTTTATTTATGATTACTTTTCTCAACTAGATAATGCTGTCAAGAACTTCTTTAGAAACTCAATAATAGAAACTATTTCTAAATTTTCTTTTAGATTTAAAGCAATGAAAGTATAATCAAAGGATACAAACTTTTGAAATTATATTTATGTTTACTCTCATTTTGTTTACCATCATACATACCACCAACAGTATATTAGAATGCACAGCTCATTAATCTTCAACATTTAAAAAATCTTGTTTCCTGTTACTATTTCTTCTCTTGCTTTCTTCTGTCTCTCCCTCATGTTTCAGATCACAATTAATGGGCCTTGCAAATTTATCTCATGTTTTTCAGGGCTATCCCAGGCAGTTGGACTTTTAATGAGGTACAAAACATACATCACATGTTGCACCAGTCTAGGTTCTCCTGACAGAGAGTGAGAGGGACTTATTTTAAGGACTTGACTAATGTGACTGTAGAAGCTAGTAAAGCAAACTCTTCAGGGCAGTCGGGCACACTGGATGGCATGCAGTGATGCTGCAGCTTGAGTCTAAAGACATTCCGGAGGCAGGATTCTCCCTTCCCCAGGCATGTCAGTCTTCATCTCCTGCCAGCATCAGTTGCTTAGGTAAGATCCACCCCACAAACCCCATTATGGAATGTGTCCTATAGAGTGAGCCAATCTACTGAGGAAATTTTATTTCCAACCACAGTGACATTCACAGTGGTGTTTGACCAAACCTCTGGGTATTATGGCTTACTTAAGTTGGCATATAAAATTAGCAATCATAAATATTCCAAGAGATCACACAAAATATATAATTTAAAAAACTATCATTAATTCAATTGAGTTACTAAGAAAAATATCTCAGATCTTTCTTTGAGAGAAGAATTTGCAAACTTGGCTATTGGGACATAACAAATATTAGCAGCCACCTAAATGTTAAAAATGCTCTATCCTAGAAGTGTCCTTACAGACCAACTTGTTCTGAAGGACAATCTGAGGTCTTCATCTAAAGTTTGTCTCAGAAGGCTTAATAAAACCAGTTGATTAACTGAGGGTCAGGAGTATTGAGGTGGCTGGATGATTTAATGGGGGTCGAGAGACTTAAAAAGATAGAGTGATGTAATGAGGTTCAGGAGATTTAAGGTTGCTTGATTTAATGGGGGTGATGAGACTTGAGGGGGCTTGCTGATGCAATGGGGTTCCCATGATTGAGGGAGCCTGATTCAGTCACTGGGGCATGTGATTTAAGGGTGCTAATTGAATTAATGGAGAAGTCAGGGGACTTACTAAAACTGATTGATTTAGGGTCAGGAGAATTAAGAGGTTCCCTAATTTAATGGGGGTCAGGAGACTTAAGAGGTTTGATTGGCTTCATGGGGTTCAGAAAACGTAAAGAGGATGATTGATTTAATGGGTGTAAGAAAAATAAAGTTTGTCATAAATCTTAATGAAATTGAGTAATATTCTAATGGTGTCTACTGCCATAAAACCTTTGACCTTTCCTCCTGGGGCTCTTTGGGCTGGAAATGTAATATATTGACTCCAGGATCCTCAGGATAAGTACAAGATTCTCATATCTACCTCTTGGACTTCTCATGCATATTAGGTCATGGAGACCACATAAAGCATCTACTATAGTACCTGGCACAGAGTAGGTATTCAACAAATTGTGTTTCCCTGCCCCTCAGTGTCATTACTCTAAAAACATCGTTACCTTAAAATTAAGTTGGAGGCAAGCAAGATTTCCTGGTGGCTCAGCTGATAAAGAATCCACCTGCAATGTGGGGGACCTGGGTTCTATCCCTGGGTTGGGAAGATCCCTGGAGAAGGGAAAGGTTACCCACTCAGTATTCTGACCTGGATAATTCCATGGACTGTGTAGCCCATGGGGTTGCAAAGAGTCAGACACGACTGAGCGACTTTCACTTTCACTTCATTTTCACTTTCAAGCAAGATGATGATTCATAAAACTTGGCCTAAGTAAGTTTTCTCCTGCTTTCTCTTTACCCTCCTATGCTCAAATTAAATGATTAGAGAAATATACTCCCAAGAAATAGTGAATAGATTTGCTATTTTATTTAACAGTAAATAGTAAATGGATGGGATGTCTGTATCACTCCTTACAACAAAACTAGAACAAAAACCAAATGGAAAGCTGGGTGCTTTTTGTTATAATAAAATATTTATTTTTTGTAATGCAGCTAATAATTGGCTACTGTTTAAGCTAACTCTTAGCATATATATACACTGATACATAAGTGTATATATGTGTGTATATATATATAAAAAACTATATATTATGCCTATCATAAACACCGTCAGTATTGTTCAGTCACCCAGTCATGGCCAACTCCTTGTGACCCCATGGGGTGCAGCACACCAGGCCTCTCGGTTCCTCACCATCTCCTGAAGTTTTCCCAACTTCACGTCCATTGCATCAGTGATGCCATCCAGCCATCTCATCCTCTGATGCCCTCTTCTCATTCTGCCCTCAATCTTCCCCAGCATCAGGGACCTTTCCAGTGACTCGGCTGTTCATATAAGGTGATCAAAATACTGGAGCTTCAACTTCAGCATCAGTCCTTCCAACAAGTATTCAGGGCTGATTTCGTTTAGGATTAACTGGTTTGATCTCCTTTCTGTCCAAGGAACTCTCAGGAGTCTTCTCCAGAGCCGCCATTAAAAGGCATCAATTCTTTGGCGCTCTGCCTTCTTTATGGTCCAGCTCTCACAACCATATGTAACCAGTGGGAACACCATAGCCTTGACTATATTGATCGGTCATTATCCCATATCTAAATGGGATCACACGGTAATTGTATTAAATTAGCTGTAGTAAATCTGTCTCTAGCTTGGAACATCATTCTAAATGCATTCTTCTCATCCTCCTTTAGCAGTAGAAGACCATTATCAGGGGACAAACAGTTTAATAATGGTGTGAACAAGGTAAATGGAAGTTATTGAAAAGCAAGCCTTTCCATTGAAAAAGACAGTTCAGTATTTGACTTGAGGAACAAAAGATGTGCTTTATTTATATGCCCTATATTTACTGAAATGTTTTGTTTTTTGCCTCATGAAGCAACTTACAGAAGTTATTGATAAACAGAGAACACTGAAGCCATCCAAATATTGTCCAAATACACTTACTTTAGAATATATTTGAAATATATTTCTTAAAAACTGCTTGCTGGCAAGTTAATAAGGGTAAGAAAACCTTGCATGTCACAAAGGTGCTTGGAGACCAGGTTGCTAATCTATTAAATTGGTACTCTAACAGAGTATGATTTTACTGAAGCTTAATCAAGAGGACACATAGAATTTTAGGTTTCCGTTATTACATATTACTCTAAAAAATAAAAATCAACTTTGACTTTAGCTGGTGGAGAAAAGAAGAAAAAGTGTAATCATATTTAGCTATTGGAGTTACCAAAATTTAAAACAGATTAACAATTAGATAACTAGGTATATATCCATTTGAAGGACCGATACTGAAATTGAAGCTCCAATACTTTGACCACGTGATGTGAAGAGCTGCCTCACTGGAAAAGACCCTGATATTTGGAGAGATTGCGGGCCTGAGGAGAAAGGGGTGACAGAGGATGAGATGGTTGGATAGCATCACTGAATCAACAGACTTGCGTTTGAACAAAGAGATAGTGAAGGATAGGGAAGCCTGGTGTGTTGCAATCCATGTGATCACAGAGTGTCTGACATATCTTAGTGACTGAACAACAGCAAATAGTAGAATGCATGCTGTTGGACAAAAACAACAAATAAGAAGAAAGTTTATAGGCTATAGAGGTGTTATATGTCAGAAATCTGTAATAGACAGTCCAAGAAATGCCCTGAAAAGAGATAGTAGCAAGGAGGCAATAGCAGCATCGGAGTCTCGTCCAAATTCGGAAAGCACACAGATTAGACCTTGGAAAGGAAAGCTGGCGAATTAGGATCCACGTGGCCAGGAAGCAGAGAAACAGGATGCCATCAGCTGGAGTGTAAGGTAGTAGGAAACGATCTAAAGATCTAAGCAGTGAGTGCAGACTATAAGGCAGTATGCGTCGCCATGCCTAGTCCTGTCCAAGCACAAAGTTGGGGCTTGTCGTGGATTTCAGGGCCCTCAGATGTCCCATCTGCTCTCCTGGTGGCTGGCCATTTCCCAGCCCAGCCTGTGGCCAAAGAGCGTGTGGCCTCTGCTTTCCTACCAGCTAAAGACAAAGGGCCTGAGCTTCTGGCTTTTCCCATCAGTTCCTTCTGCTTGTTTTTTAGCGGTATTTTATTTTATTTTTAATGGAGGATGATTATTTTACAATTTTGTGACTATTTCTGCCAAACATCGTCTTGAATCGGCCACAGGTCCCCTCAAGCCTCCCTCCCGCCTCCCTCACTGTCCCGGCCCTCTAGGTTGCCACAGAGGACTGGCTTTTGGCTTTTGGTGTCATACTGCAAATTCCCACCGGCTCTCCGCTTTGCATATGGTAGTGTGTATGTTTCAATGCTACTCCCTCAAATAATCCCGTTTTCTCTCCCCCATGCCGTGCAAAAGTCTGTTCTCTATGTCTGCATCTCCATTGCTACCATGCAGATACGTCCGTCAGTACAATTTTTCTAGATTTCATATATATATGTGCTAATGTATGATATTCGTCTTTCTTTTTCTGACTTACTTCACTTTGTTTGATAGGCTCTAGGTTAGTATGCCTCATTAGAACTGACTCAAGTGCATTGCTTTTTATAACTGAATAAGATACAGTAGTTATGGTATACACAGTTGAATATTACTCAGCTGTAAAAAGGAATTTGAGTCAGTCCCATTAATTCTTGACACAGAATCCCATACCACAAAGATGGAACGCTGCTTTCCAGTCACTGCCTGAGAAGCCATGTGACAACACTTAGAGATGTGTCTGCGTGTGTGGGCATCGGGCAGTGTGGCCAGCAAGCAAGGGGAAGCCCGTGGGGAAAGCTGCTCCCCAACGCCCCCTCCACTGGGCGCACCTTAAGCTTGATTTTCCAATGCCTGCTGTGTCTCTTGGTGAATAATCACTTGCTTCATAGCACAATATCTGGTTTGTTTGTTTTCCGTTTTCCCTGATTTCACTTGCCTTTTACCTCATTCTTGCTAATCTAGGGTTGTCCTTGACAATAATGTGTTAGTACATAAGTTTTGCTTTGAGCTGTGTTTTCTTTAGAACCTAGACTAACACAATAGTTCAAGAAGTAGGTCTAGAAAACACACCTTGGGATGATTTTGGGTTGGATTACCTACTTCCCTGAGATTAATGAGAGCACATTGTTGGTGGTCAGGAGAGTAACGGTTATCCTAGCATGCGACAGCATCTAAGTTACTAAGGCTTTCACCTGCGGTTAATTGGGATGAGAAGCAAGTGAAGGGCCATTCGCTGGGTGAACAACTAACTGTGATGTTTAAACAGCATAAGATAATATATATTTATCAACCTCTTTGTGACAATGTCAGAATCTTGTGAAAGGAAATTGGCAGGTTTAACATGATTACTTGCCAATTTAAAACACACTCTGAAAGGCAGAGGTTTTTGATGGCAGCCTTAAAAAAGCTCCTATTTTTTTTTTTTCTTTCATCTTCAGGAAACACAGAAGCTAAAAATCAAGTCCAGACTTTTACTTTAAAGGTAACAGAAAAGACAAACAAATGGACCTTCAACTTATCTCCTATATCAAAAACAAAACTCTGATAGGAAAGAGTGAAAAACTTAGACCATAGGGACATTTTATCCAATGAGCCTGGCTTTGTTGAGAAGTGTAAATTGCACAACATCATAAGCTTTAGTTTATGCATAGGCTTATGAAACCATCACCACAGTCAAGAATATTGAAAGATATCACCTTCAAATATTTCCTCCTTCTGTGATGCTTGGCTCCTGTCCCTTCCCCATGTAATCACTAATCTGCTTTCTGTCACTACAGATAAGACTGCATTTTCTGTAATTCTATAAAAATACAGTGAAATATTATGAACTTTGTGCAGGCTTTTTTACTTAGTGTGAGTAGGGTGAGATTCAGCTGTATTTTTATGTGTATCAATAGTTCACTCTATTTTATTGTGGTGGTTTAGTCACTGAGTCGTGTCCAGCTCCTGCAATCCCATGCATTGCAGCCTGCCAGGTTCCTCTGACTATGGGGTTTCCCAGGCAGGAATACTGGACCAGGCTGCCATTTCCTTCTCCAGCGGGGGGTCTCTGGCCCAGGGACTGAGCCCAGGTCTCCTGCATTGCTTGCGTTTTATTGCTGAGTAGTTCTTTCCCGGGGGCTCAAACAGTAAAGAATCTGCCCCCAGGCAGGAGACCCAGGTTCAGTCCCAGGGTTGGGCAGACCCCTGATGCTGGGAATGATTGAAGGCGGGAAGAGAAGGGGATGACAAAGATGAGATGGTTGGATGGCATCGCCAGCTCATTGGACATGACTCTGAGTAAACTCCAGGAGTTGGTGATGGACAGGGAGGCCTGGCATGCTGCAGTCCATGGGGTTGCAAAAAGTTGGACACAACTGAGTGACTGAACTGAATTGAACTGAACTGAAAGGTGTGTAAGGCATGTACATTGAGAAGTATACGGCAGTGGTGGAAAAAAAAAATTGAAGAAGACACAGATGGAAAAATATTCAATGCTCATAGAATAATTAAATAATAATTAATTATTAAAAAGTTCATACTACCCAAAGTAATCCAACAATCTTAAAATTTTTATAGACACACAGTCTTGATAAAGAACAGTGAAGCTGGAGGCATCACTCTTCCTGATTTCAAAATATATTGCAAAGCTATAGCAATCAAAATAGTACAGTGCTAGCATAAAAACAGACATATAGATCAATGGAACACAGTGGAAGGCTCAGAAATAATCCCACACATATCTGGTCAAATAATTTATGACAAATGAGCCAGGAAAATACTGGGGGAAAGGATAATCTTTTTGATAAATGATGTTATGACAACTAGAAAGCCTTAGGCAAAAGAATGAACCCAACCACTATCTTACACCATACACAAAAATAAACTCAAAGTGAATTAAATATTTGAATGTGAGACCAGAAACCAGAAACTGTTAGAGAAAAATATAGGCAATAATCCCCTTTCCATCAGTCTTCATGACACTTTTTGGATATGACAGCAAAAGCAAAGGCAGCAGCAACAAAAACTAGATAAAGTGAAAGAAAGAACCGTCGTGAAGACTGATGTAAAGGAGACTGTTGCCTATATTTTTCTAGAAACCTCTGCACACCAAAGGAAACTATGTATAAAATGAACCAGCAAGCCTATGGAAAGTGAAAAATATTTGCAAATCATATATGTGAGAAGGAACTGATATCTCAAATATATACAGAACTCAAAACTCAATAGCAAAGGAACAAACAATATAATTAAAAAGTGGGCAGAGGATCTAAACAGACATTCTTCCAAAGAAGATATGCAGATGGAAAACAGACACATGGAAAAGTGTTCAACATCACTAATTAGGGAAATCCAAATCACAGTGAGATAACACTTCACACCTAGAGAATGACAGTTATAAAAAAAATAAAATAAAATAAATAATAAGTGTTGCAATGATGTGGAGAAAAGGGAACGCTTTTTCACTGCTGGTAGGAATGTAAATTGATGCAACCACTATGGAAAACATTATAGAGAATTTTTTAGAAAATAAAAATAAAACTACCATATAATATAGCAATTTCACTTTTTAGTGTTTATCCTGTGGGGGAGAAAAAAGCACTAACTTGAAAATACATATGAAACCTCATTTTATTGCAGTGTTATTTACAGCAGTCAAAACACGGAAGAAGCAAAAGCATATATTGATGGATTTTTGGATAAAAAATGTAGTACATATGCAGTGGAATATAAGTCAGCCATAAAAAGAAGGAAATATCCATTTGCAACAACATGGATGGAACTTTAAAGCATTATGCTAAGTGTAAGGAGTCAGACAGAGAAAGACAAACACTATATGATCTCAATTATACATGGAAAATATGATCTCAATTATATATGAAATCTAAAAATAAAAACAATAAAATAGAATCTCAGATTCTTTACCACTGTGCCACCTGGTTAAATCCAGGAGACCTAGTTCGATCCCTGGGTCATAAATATCCCCTGGAGGAGGGAATGGTTACCCACTCCAGTATTCTTACCCACAGAATTCCATGGTCAGAGGAGCCTGGCAGGCTACAGCCCCTGAGGTGGCAAAGAGTCGGACAGACTGAGGTTCTATTATTAGATATATAAACATTGTATGTGCTCTTCAAAAACTGAATCTTTCGTCATTATATAGTTACCTTCTTTATCCCTACTGGTATATTTTCCTCTATAATGTCTGACATTAATATATCTATGTATCTTTTTTTGTTCATGTTAAAAATAACATGGAATATCTTGTTTCATCTTTTTGCATTTTTCTGTTTGTGCCTTCATATTTAAAGTGAATTTCACGTAAGCAGTATATGGATTTTATCAAACCTGACAATCTTTGTCTTCTGTTTAATTTTCTCTGTCTGTGATGTTAGGTGGAACAGCTACCAATACTAGTCTGAAGGCACGTCCTAGAGAGGGCGCGTCCCCTCTGCCCGTGACTTTGGCTTGTGAGCTGGATCTGAAGTGAACATGGATCATGTCTTCTCCCAGGATATGTGGCAGCTACAGCCTTAGCAGAGGTAGGACTGAGGATGCAAGGGCTAGAGCCAGAGCCGGGTGTGCGCTAGGGCGTCTGTGTTCTCTGACTCTAGCAGAGGCAGGGGCAAGGCCAAAGGTGTTCTGGTGAAAACTCGGAGGGTCCGTCCACCTGGCGCTTTCTTCCTCAGGGCGCACAGCTCCCGCGCCAACACCACCTCTGGTCTGTGCAGATTGGCACCAGAGCAACAGGGGCTAGGGCCCGCACCCGGCGTGGGCTGCGGGCGCGCTGGGAGGTCCCAGGGAGCCACCCAGAGCCGCACGGGGCTGCCAGTCCGCTGCCCCCCGTGTTTGTGCCGGCTCAGGCGCTGGGCCGGCCCTGGGGTGTGGGCAGAGCCCCAGGCAGCTTGCAGCATGCTGAGGCTGTGGGCGCACCGGTGACTGCCGCCTGTGTCGTGCTGAGAGGCACAGCTGGGTTTGAGCTGAGTCTTCTGTCTTCAGTGCTCCAAGTGTGCACGCTCTCTTTTGCAACGGCCTCTCTGCTCCAGAGGAGATGTACAGGGGCAGGAGAGGCTAAAGAAGACAGGGCCAGTGCGGGCTGTGAGCTGGGAAGGTCACAGCAAACCGGCCAAAGCGCCTGGCCGTCTTCAAACTGCCTTATCTGCCCTGTCCCCAGGAGTAACTGAGTGTTGCATGAGATCTTTACAAGAAAGAGTCTGTTTCTTATAACCCTCTGGAATGGCCTACTGGTTTTCAATAGTTAAGGGGATTCATCTTCCTGGTTGCTGGACCCCAGGGGTGTGGGTGTCCACTATAGGGCTTGAACTGCGCACTTCCTGGGAGGACCGCTGAGCCGTGTAATCCTGCTCCTTCTGTGTCGCCTGCTAAGGGCGTGGGTCCCAAGCTGATCGCTTTCCTCTTTCTTACAGTGTTATAGAAGAGCCTTTCTGCCAGTCTCCAGGGGCGGTTGCTGCCAGCCCTCCAGCAAGAGGGGTGCTCCATCTGTAGATGTGTTTTGAACATATTCATAGAAGGAGGCAGGCACAGCATCCTCCTACTCAACTACCTAGAGTTCCCTTCTGAAACCTCCAGCTTTCTTACAATCCACAATTTAACTTTGCTTGGTTAAATGTCATGTGTTTGTTCTCCACTACATTCATTTCTTTGATTATTTTCACTTTCATATATCTATTAATTCTATTGAGTTGCTATTGTTTCTAAGGCTTTAGGGATTCTTAAAAAGTTTCATATTAATATATTTGAAATATTCATTTATTAAATATTATAGATTGTTTTACTAATGTGCCAAGATCTTGTAATAGTCTATCTTATAAAACCTAATGTTATATATTTATATATGATTGTTTCTTAGATAATTGGCAGCTATTTTCTCCTTTGAATTTCTCATCACTGGAGGTCTTCCTGTTGGAATACCATAGCACATGGGCTGTATTTCTCTACAAAAAATTTTCCTTTTGCATCTACGAGGCATTACAGACTTGTCATAAGTACAGAACTTCCTAATAATATTAATAATTTGGCATAAGTATTCCTCAAACTTCTGTGTAGTGAATATTACATGATAAATACAATTGCCTTCTGTATGTCTTTAGTTTATTTTTTTGCTTTGTTTAATTTAATAGTATATGATTTTGGATTGTATGAATTTATAAATTGATTTGTCAATTGACTGTACCAAATGGAAGTAAACATGCAATACTACTATTATTATTGACCTTTTAACTGTTTATTCAAATGCTGGTAGATTTTTTTCTTACTCTATTAACTTAGAATTAAGAATATTCAGATGAAGACATGATGACTGTCCTAAATTAAACACATGTACACTTAACTATATTCACCCAAATTAATACAAACACACATAATCCATTGTTGTATAGGCAATGCTAGTTGTTAAATATTAATGATGAAAAAGTGTGTTATAGATAATAGGGTAAATAATTTATTACAGCTTAGAGAATTCTTCCAAATGGAGGACAATACTGGATCATTAAAACTGACCAATACTTGGTGGTAATTTTACTTTTAAAAAGTCAGCCTTAAAGGCAAGATTAAATGATCTAGATAGGAAAGTTATGACCAACCTAGACAGCATATTAAAAAGCAGAGACATTACTTTGCCAACAAAAGTCCATCTGGTCAAGGCTACGGTTTTTCCACGGTCATGTATGGATGTGAGAGTTGGACTGTGAAGAAAGCTAAGCACCGAAGAACTGATGCTTTTGAACTGTGGTGTTGGAGAAGAATCTTGTGAGTCCCTTCTATCTCGTGGCTGAAAAATATTCCATTGTAATATAAATGCCATGTCTTTCTTATCAATTCATCCAACGACACTTAGATTGTTTCATATCTTAAATATTGTTAACAATGGCGTAATAAACATGGGTGTACTAGTCTTTGATCCCTTGTTTTCATTTCCTTTCAACTTCTATCCAGAAGTGGAATTGCTGGATCACATGGTAGTCCTAATTTAATTTTTTTTAGGAACTGCCATAACTTTTCCATAGTAGCTGTACCAATTTATGTTATTAGTGTATCAAAATACATCTTGTTCATATGTATTTCATATTATTCAACTTTACTGAATTCCTTGATTAATTCTAACAGTTTTTTGGTTGAATTTTAGAATTTTCTATATATAAAAATTCTCTGCAAATAATGAGAATTTTACTTTCTCCTTTCTGATTTGGATGTCCCTTATTAATTTGCCTTACCAAATCCCTTTAGCTAGAAATTCAGTATGTTGTTGAATAAGAGTACTGACAGTGGATATGATTGACACTTTCCTGATCTGAGAGAAAATCTTTCACTTTTTTCTGTTAATTATAACTGTGGGTTTTTTATATATGGTCTTTATTCTGTTGAAGTATATGTCTTCTATGCTCAGTTTGTTAAGGATTTTATCTTGAAAAGATATATTTTGTCAAATTCTTATTCATGATAATTATATTACTTTTATCTTTCATTCTATTATTGTGGTATGTCTGTCACATTTATTACTTTGCTTGTGTAAACCATTTTTATATTCCAGGGATACATTCTACTTAGTCATGATGTAGAACCCTTAAAATGTATTGTTTCGTTCAGCTTGATAATACTTTGCATCCATGCTAGTCAGAAATATTAGTATACAGTTCTCTTTTCTTGTAATATATGTATTTGGTTTTGGTATCAGGGCACTGCTGGCCTTGGAGAATGAATTCAGAAACATTCCTTCCGCTTCGTGTTTTTGAAATAGCTTGAGAAAGATAGACATCAATTCTTTTAGTGTTTGGCAGAAGACACCAGTGGTTCTGGGTTTTCTCTCATAGGAGGTATTTAATTACTGATTAGTCTCTTCAGTTGTTATTGGTCTATTCAGATTTTCTATTTATTTTTTAGTTCAGCCTTGATAGATTATGCATTTCTAAGAATTTATTCATTTCTTTGATGTTATCCATTTTTTTGGCATATAATCACACATGTAGTCTTTCATGATCTCATATATTTCCTTAATTTCAGTTTAATATCCCTTTCATTTATGTTTATTTATTTGGGTCTTCTTTCTTTTGGTCTTTGTTAGTCTAGTTAAAAGTTTTTCAGATTTGTTTATCTTAAAAAGAAATAGGCCTCAGTTTTGTTGATTTTTCTATTGTTTTTCTGATGGCTCTTTCACTTATTTCTGCTCTAATTTTTAATATTTCTTTCCTTCTGCTAGCTTTTTGCCTAGTTTTTCTTCAATTTCTAGTTCCTGGAAATGTAAAGTAGGAATTTTTAAAGATATTTTCTTTTTCTCCATATATGTACTTTTTGCTATAGTGAATTTAGCTTTAACCTCGACCCCTTATCCTGTTTCATGCATTTTTACATGCTGTATATGGAGACAGAAATAAGAGTGCATGTAAAGTAGGCACATATAAAAATGAGAACTGCTTTTACCACCAAGATTTTTAATAATGGATTTAAATATGTATATAAGTGATATGTTTCCTTCACAATTAATAAAATTGAGTAATTTTTAAGCTTTTTCAGGATAAAACATATGCAGATTATATACATTTTTCCTGTTCTTTTTATACAATCTAGAACTCTTTAATTTCTGAAACTGCCTAATTCTCGCTATTTTTCTAGGGACAGCATGGAAACTCTTCAGTATAAATCTAGAATAATTATTGAATACCTCTCAGATGCAAAACAAGCGACTGCTGGAACACAAGTATATGTTGCTCTTAACTCTTCTCTCTATGGCCATTTCATACCCTGTGTTGATAAGTGAGAATATGTGAGCCTGTGGATAGGGATGTACACTGCATAAATTTTTACTGAATTCAAAAGTTTTTATGAACTTAGGAAATACTATTAGGTGACAGTGGAAGATTTAAACTGATAAAAGTAGTTAAGGCTAGCCATGAATCAGAAATAGCTAGTAAAATTAGAAGATAAAAGTGAAAAAAAAATAATGTGGTGATAAATGATGGTTAAACTTGAAAATTTTGAACTTAATTGCTAGAGAAACACACACACAATAAAACTGACTCTTCAAGAAACCAAGATTCCTAACGGAAATACCTTATTTGAGGCATCACAAAATTGGAAACTATAAAATTTGTCCTGTCCATCAAAATGAATCAGTTTCATGGAGAAATGTACACATGATTCAATGCTTCTATTCACTGTAGAAGAGGCAGGCAAGAATCTGAAATAATGCTCTAAATAATTATCTAACCGTTGAATTATTTTTCTAATAAGTTCAATCATTGTTGCACATACTTCATATTCTTATCTTCACTTAAATCAGTTCTGCCCCAAATATGACATGAAGAAAGATATTACTGAACATTAGTCATTAATGCACTATGATTTATAGCAAATGGTTTTTAATACCCCTGCCATTACTAAAAATCCTCTTTTATTTCATTTTTATAATTTTATGAAGAAAGCTAGAAAATCATAATGGAATTGGTTGTCTGGGTTATTTCCAAATTCAAAAATATAATTTCCTTAATATTAACTCTCTTAAATTCTCTATATTTTGCATCTTCAGTGTAAAAATAAAAGCAGAAAGAAAATATCATTTGTGATATTGCTTTTAATTTAATATTTATGAGATAAAATGTTATAGGAATAGTATGTTCCCATAGACCAACACTGCACAACTCTATACTCATTTTCTTTGGGGTAAAATATTTCTTGAACTTCGTCATCTTTATGATGAACTAGGTTTCCTGGACTGTACATTTATTCAGTAAAACAGCAGCTCTCTGAGGAATTTCATTCTAAGATACCTTCAAATCTTCACACTCATCAACTCAGTTCACTACTATAATAAATATTGACTTCAATTATGAGTAATGCAAGTGCATGTAACAGATAAAAATCTCAGTCTACAAATTTAAAAAAAGCAACTTTCTTAGTCTAAATTTTAATTTCTCTTTCGACCATCTTGCTCTTTGGGGTTAATCAAAATACAAAAAAGTCTTCTTTTACCTAAGAGGTAAAGAGGCTTCCTGCAGAGGTGTAGGGCTTGACCCTGCAAGAGGCATGCGGTTCTTATTTGTCATCTACTTTCCATGATATATCCTGAGATGTATAATTGTCAGTTCACAGATACCTTTCCTGAATCCTTCTTCATTTCACTGTCAAGTTTCCTCAGGTCTGAATTTCTTCCAGAAACATTTGCTTTTGTCTTTCTTGGCTACATGGAGTTTTTCTGGTGCTCCCATGCAGCTCTGGGATCGTCAGAAATCATCAGAAATGCTTAGAGGCATTTCTGCTCATTTACCTAGCCTTTCTCAACCAGGATTCCACAATCCAACTATAATACATATCAGCAAATGACTTGAGTAACTAGTTTCTCAATTTTCCAAGACTTCTACATAGTTAGTACAATTCTAGATATGTAGGACATTAAAGCTTAGTTCTCTAGTGGAATCAACTATTTCTAGACTCTTCAGGATGTAGTAGTATTTTCAAACCCAGCTGTAAACAGCCTGACCAGTGATAAGAGAAGTGTACAGAGCCCCTACTCAGCCCATCAGTAGCTATATCCCCCGGTGTTCCTTTGAATTTACCCCCTACCCTCAACCAAAATACCATACATAGTAGGGAAATCTTGCTTTGGTTCATTATTTATACATTCAGAGCTCTCTTCAATGTTTAAGCCTAAACTCTTGAATATGACAAGCCAACAACTTGACATTTTCTTGCATTTTTGTTCTGCTGCATAATTTTTTTTTTTTTCTGTAACAAATGAATGCAGAATTCCAAGTCAACCAAATAGGATTAAGGATAATGATAACAGCAGAGGAACAGAAGGGGTTGTGGAGTAGACAGTAAAGGTCAAAGCTATTCAAAACTATTTCTAGACTATGGAGATACCACAGAGGTGAAGAGAGAGCACTCATCTCACGAGTTCACAAGCTAAAAGAGATCATATGATTTAGTTAAGTGGCCCACATAGAGTATTTTTAATTGTAATATGCAGGAAAGGAAAATAACCAATAACCATTGAACTCAGATCATTAGAATACCTTTTATGTTTGGTGTGGTGTTTCTGCTTGTTAGATTTTATAACCAGCATTTTATAAACAAGGAGACCAACATTCAGAGAGGTTAAATGATTGAGATAATAAAGCTGGTTAATGATGGGGACTGGTACATAACACAGGCTGTTAGTCTTTCATTAGTTTATATGTAAAGACAGAAAATATATCTATATGCTAAGGAAATCAAAACTTCAAAAATAAATGCTTAATCAATATTAGTAGCAGACTCAAAGATTATCAAGTGGGACAGAATGCTTAGATCCCTTCCACACCATCTATCAGTTTGTGCTGACTGACAGTGATTGACAGAAGGACACCAAGTTTTTTATGCAAAAAAGTAAGTAAAATAAAATAATAATAATTTTATTATATATAACATAAATAAATAATATAAATAAAATAAATAAATAATAATATAAATAGAAGATATAAAATGAACAAATCAGTTAGAGAGAGCAGAGTAAGTGGTGGCATATACCCATGGTGTACTTGCCTTCTAAAGATGCCTCTAATAAATGTGAGTTTGTCATTAATGCATGATAGAATTGTCTAGGTATCTCTTTACCCCTGCTTTCCTCCTATGTTTTTGGAGTTTCAGGCCTTTTTTTTTAACACCAGACCTGGGCAACAACTGAAACTCCATTATGAGAGAATGCTGCCTAATGGAAGAGACAGACTAGTTTCCCAGGGGTAGCAAGGTTGGTACTCAGGCCTGCTTACAACGTACTCCTGCAGTGCACCTAGCAAGTGGTCACTCAGGCTGTCCTAAATCACTGCCAATGGAGAGAATTCATTTAATCTCTTGATCATTTTTTATTGAAAATTGTTTTTGATATTCAACTGAAAACTACTTCCATATGATTTTACGGCATAGAGCCTGAAATGGGGACTAATGAGCAGCTATAATTTTACAACAGTTCGCAGCAGTATGGAGGAATTGCATATGGACACAGGCTTAACAACCATCAATCTAAAACAGTAGATTTTAACCTTGATTGTACATTCTGATTACCTGGGGAGATAAAAAATGATGATGTGTGGTCCCACTTCAAGTAATACAGATTTAATTGATATGTGGTATTATCAGGACATCTGGATATTTTAAAAATCCCCCAGCCAATTCTAATCTGCAGCCCACATGGTAAACACTGATCTTGAAGAATAAATGAATAGTTTGTCCTTCAGTCCTATCCTCCAAAATACTGGGTTTTCCCCCCAAATTAATATTTCATTCACTCTTTTTCCACCACAAATTGGATCCAGTGTACCAGATCAAGTGAAATGAGATTCAATATTTGGATTGGATAATAACAATAATAATAAATTATTATAACCATTTTCCTCAATATGTAATACTGAAATTGATATATGACCCATCTACTTAATGTAAGTGTTCTTATATTTCAGTTCCCCTCATTTTAGGCCCTTGGTAGAATTGTTACACTGAACACTGGCTTTGTTTCTTGGTAGGTGCCAAGCCAATAGGCACAATTGAAACTGCACAACGTGGACTGGACCTCAACCCATAGGCTGGGGTTGAGCCCCCTGTCCTTTAGTTGACGTTACTCACCTGTCTCAGGACTTCATGAAGTTCAGATTCTTTATGTCACAACACAGAAGGAATTCAGTAAGAGGCAAGTGGTAGGTAAGACACGGATTTATTTAGAGAGATGCACATTCCATAGACAGAATACAGTCCATCTCAAAAAGCGAGAGACCATGAAATGTGGGGTGGTTACTTCTTACGGACTGTGTAACTTCATGGGCTAATGAGTGGGAGGATTATCCTAATGATTCTGGGGAAGGAGAGTGAGGATGTCCAGGGACTGGACCACCATCCCTTGTTTGGCCTCGGAACTGTCATGGATCCTGAGGGCGTGTCATTTAGCATGCTAATGAGAGTTAACCACCACTGGTGGTTTAATCGTGCACATGTAATAGAACTTCCATAAAAATCATGAATAAGCCAGCATTCTGCGAGCTCTGGGTTGGTAAGCACGTCCACATGCTCGGGGAGTGGCGCACTCCAGATTCAGTGGCACAGAAAGTTCTGCCCCTGAAGTCCTTCCAGACCTTGCCCTTTGTGTCTCTCCTTCTGCTCTTTATCTGTGTCCTTTGCGGTAATTTTCATAACTAACTGAGATGAGTAAGTAAACATTTTCTTTGAGTTTTATGCACCATTCTAGAAAATTATCAATCCCAAGCAAGGTATATGGGATCCCCTGATCTGCTGGTTAGAGACACACGTGCTGGACTTCCAGCTGGCATCTGAAGTAGAAGGCAGTTTAGCTGCGCCGAGCCCAGAGGTTTTCCAAATGTGTTCTTTCAGCCTTTGCCCTTAGTGAGAACTTTGCAAGTTAGAGTCCCAAGCAAACTAACTAGCACATTCAGCCTGAAAAAATATCAAGCTTTGTTTTCACTGCAACACATTTAATTTATATCCATCATTTTGCAGATGGAACTTCTGGGTTAGAAAAGTATTATTTTATTGAATAGATTATTTTTGTGGGTGTGAACATTGCACCATTAAACAACCTATTCAGTCTATTCAATCTATTCAGTAAGCCATTCAGCTTGACTTATCTGTCTTCTTTGCAAAGATATCATGAGGCATTGTATTAAGTACTTTCCTGAAGTCCAGATCTAAAATTGATATAGTTTTCCCTTGCTTGAGTAATCTATGGGTCCTCTCAGAGAAAGAAACAAGCTTAAGTCTTTTCAATGAACTTCCCTTAAGCCCCACTGATCAATATTTTATATATATATGGCTTCCAAACACTGGGATTTGGGAAAGTCCCCAGGTGGCAATATTGTAGTCAATTGAGGAATTTATTCACTGTACAGATTCCTAGTCTGTATCTCAGGGAAGCTATTTCAATAGATCAGGGGTGCACTTGGGGATCTAATTGTTTCACAAGCTCAAGCTCTGATGAAACTTTAATGTGAACCAGATACGGGTGACTGATGTTGGTCAATGGTTCTGAATTATGTTGGCATATTGGAATCAACTGTTCACTCTTTTTTATCTACACAGGACTGTTGTATCACTGGAGGCTCTGGTATACAACTGGGTACAATAGAATATTGAAAGGAAATTTAGTAAGCAATGAATGTCATTTGAAAAATTTTCTCAGGTGTCTCTGAAATCATCTTTCCTTGTTCACTAAGGACAAAAGTTCTAAGTACTTAGAAACTAAACATCAGTTTAATAGAGTAATTAAATTAATAAAGATTCTTAGTTGTAAATGGAAAAAAGTATCATTGATTATATGAAAGAAAGATTTATATTACGG
Organism: Muntiacus reevesi; assembly: GCF_963930625.1. Taxonomy (NCBI): domain Eukaryota; kingdom Metazoa; phylum Chordata; class Mammalia; order Artiodactyla; family Cervidae; genus Muntiacus; species Muntiacus reevesi. The sequence goes on along the minus strand of NC_089251.1, from coordinate 195,694,816 downwards.
TATTTTGCAACATATAGAATTTCTAATGAGTTACAGAATCAAGATTGGATACTAACTAGCCAAGAACAGTGTGAATGACAAAAATGCTCACCCACATTTTTGGACTTTGCTAATAAAAATGCTTCCCATCACTGACTCTGGATACATATGATGCTAGGGGCCCATAAGTAGAAACGCTACCATAACTGACCCAGAAAATGCAGTCTCTGGCCTAGATCTGGTAGCACGGTTTCTGACACAAAGCCAAGCTGCTCACTTTCCCCCTCTACTTCTGCAGAGTACAGTCCATAGAATTCAGGTACAAAAGAATACATAGCTCTTTCTCTGTAGTACCTGTAGCACAAAAACGAATACTGGGGACGGAAATGCTTGAGTCAGGGTGTAGTGTCAACCCCATCAGCCTGGGCCATAGAACAGTGTCTTAGATTGAAGTCAGGCAGATCATGTTAGCATGGATCTACTTTCAAAGGTTGTTTGTTTGCATCCAGACTTTCATGTGTCTCAGTCTTCAAGATGCCTTAATGTCTCAGCTTCCTAATTTTTTAAATCTCATATTCCTTGGGTTATCCAATCATCTTTGTAATCAAGGAAACTCAAGTTGGAGAACTAAATAAAACAAAAACCTTAGTCTTTGTTCCTCCACAGTAAGGAATTTTAATGTGCTAATTTTTAAATACACATTCACTTACATGTGTCAAATTGCAGGTGTACACATATTGAACAGCAGTCAGGGTCCTAGAGGCTTTGCAGAGTTGTCTCAGTTATTATTAACTCCTAAATCTTAATTTTTTTTCTGATTTGCATTGTAGGCTTCTTCTAATATAAGAAATAATTTTGCTGCTCAATAAATTTATTAAGCTGATGATTTAAGCTTCATGTGGGTCAAAATTAGCCCACAGGTGAATGACTCAATACTTTGTTCATTATAAAAATAAGATCTTTAATAAACACATATGAAAGCAAATATGTCTATTCTATTCAGAACTAAATACATAAATAGCTACACTAAAGTAAATAGGGCCACTGCTCTTTGGTTCTGGAATTGAAAATGGTAACAGGATGATGCAAATAAAGTGTGGGGTTTCCATGACAACCTACATTCCCTGAAGCTATAAAAACCACTTTTGCTTTAGGGGTTCTTTGGTCAATTTATAATAACTGATAACAGTTCTATTTCTGGAATGAATGAATGACTCACTGCCTATTTATGAAGAAGAATAATTTGGTTCTGATGTATATGTTGGAGCCATCTAAGAAGTGTCTCTGATTTACATTCTAGGAAACTTACCTGTGAAGAACAATTCACTTTACCGTTTTTGAAATGATTATCCACTTAGGTGACTTATTTCCTAGATATAAATTTATTCAAATGCCACTTAGAGGAATAGTTATCTAATGTATCCATGGCAGCTGCTTCCTATACCAAGCAATCATTAATGTAAGCATTTACAAAAAAAAAAAAAAAGATGGAATGGATAAATAAGGTGATTTCCTTTTCTGGTAACGCAAAGTGAGAAGTTGCTATAAAATTCACTGCCTCCTTTGATTGAAACGTAATTGGCTGGGAAAGCAAAGCTGAGCAGCTCAAATGCGAAGGTCTAAACTTAGGAGGCTTTATTAGCAGGGGTGCTTTGTCCTCCTAATACCTCCTTCTGGATTCAAATGAATCTAAGAATTTAACATCCTCAAAATGGAGAGGGAGTTACAGGGCATCACATCTGCACTCCTTTTCACACACATCATGTTATTCTTACTTGAAGGACACACTAAGCTGGCTTGCAATTAGAGAAAGCCTTCACCAGCTAAGCCCTTTTGGAAAGCATGCACCGCACGCATTTCCCTCCAGCCTCATTTTGGTCCCTTCTGGATGCAATTTGACATTTAAACAATCAACAGGATGACAAATGTGGACAGGACAAGCAGGACCTCTTAAATGGCAAAAATTTACAAAAGACTGTACTTAAGGTGATTTCTCACATTGAAACCAGCCTATTGGGATGATGGGAAAATAAGAGAAAAAAGAGACTAGGGAGGTTGAGACTAATGGACACAGAGATAGATGTCTGCAGCATCTTACAGAGAGACAGGAGGACAGGAATGAGGCAGGTGTGGCAGCCTGAAAATGGAGGGCATGAAAAAGGCAGTGATTGACTGATGCCAATTGTCTGCATGATTTTTAGGTACTCACTTGAATTACTCAATTACTGATCATACACAAAGCTTCTATTGTTTAATGGGCCATTCTTTTGCATTCTTCAAGTTCATTGTCAGTGTTTAATAACATATGGACTGTTACCTGACATGCTGCAGAAGATGAAGTGATGTTATAATTGCCCTAGCTGACAAAATGAAACACAAACAGGATAAGTGAGATTTTAAAAGCCAAGCTTTTATTTCTCCCTTATTTAACTTTTAATTGGGAACATTTAGCTTTTATTTACTCTAAACAGTAATGACTTTTTGTCAAACAATGATATATCTCTTTAATGGCAAGGATAATATTCTACCTGCAGAAAGAAGGAAATATTGGATCTTGATGCTTTCATTTATTTATAAGGTTCAATTTGCTCACTTCTTTAAATTGCACTATATTCCTGCTCTGCTCCTGGATATTTACATAAAATTCAAAAGCTCTTGCTAATTACATTTGTTAAGTTTTCCTTAAGGCGGAAATCTGAGACTACTTTCAACATCTCAAATTCCAAACTAGAGATGATCCAGCAGTTTTACATCAAGCATAGTGAACTGAAAGCAAGGAAGACCCTATATTGGTCCTCCTGTAAAAATCTTTTCTTATAAATATGCCCATACTTTTCCATCACTAATAATATGTCGTCATTTACTTTTTCTTCATGAAAGGATAGCCCCTGAATTTTAGATGACAAATCTGAGATTTTGAGATATTAATGATGACTACGTAGTTAGAACATGAGTCAGGACTTCCAATCCAGTATGTTCTCTATTGCCTCAGGGCAGGATATGGCTGACAACACTGCAACACTGCTCACAAGTCCATTAACGTGGGTGACGGCTCGCTGAGCTTGAACTCTGAACTTCGTTCCTCTAGTGAACTCAGGTACATGCCCACCTTAATCCATCCACAGAATCCTAGAATTCTGGCCTTACTTCTATTAGGACTATCATATTAATGTTTGGAAAGATCATTTGATATAACTCAGTCAGAGATACCAAAGGAACATTTCATGCAAAGATGAGCACAATAAATTACAGAAATGGTATGGACCTAACAGAAGCAGAAGACATTAAGAAGAGGTGGCAAGAAGACACAGAAGACTATACAAAAGACTTTAATGGCCCAGACAATCACGATGGTGTGATCACTCACCTAGAGCCAGACATCCTGGAATGCCAAGTCAAGTGGGCCTTAGGAAGCAACACTATGAATAAAGCTAATGAAGGTGATGGAATTCCAGATGAGTTAATTCAAATCCTAAATGATGATGCTATGAAAGTGCTGCACAGAATATGCCAGCAAATTTGGCAAGCTCAGCAGTGGCCACAGGACTAGAAAAGGTCAGCTTTCATTCCAATCCCAAAGAAAGGCAAAGCAAAAGAAAGTTCAAACCAAACAATTGCACTCATCTCACACGCTAGTAAAGTAATGCTCAAAATTCCCCAAGCCAGGTTTCAACAGTACCTGAACCGTGAACTTTTAGAAGTTCAAGGTAGATTTAGGAAAGGCACAGGAATCAGAGATCCAATTGCCAACATCCACTGGATCATCACAAAGCAAGAGAGTTCCAGAAAAATATTTACTTCTGCTTCATTGACTCTGCCAAAGCCTTTGACTGTGTGGATCACAACAAACTGTGGAAAATACTTCAAGAGATGGGAATACCAGACCATCATACCTTCCTCCTGAGAAATCTGTATGCAGATCAAGAAGTAAGAGTTAGAACTGGACATGGAACAAGAGACTGGTTCCAAATTGGGAAAGGAGTATGTCAAGACTGTATACTGTCACCCTATTTATTTAACTTATATACAGAGTACATCATGAGAAATGCCAAGCTGGATGAAACACAAGCTGGAATCAAAATTTGCCAAGAGACATATCAATAACCTCAGATATGCAGATTATAACATCCTTATGGCAGAAAGTGAAGAGGAACTAAAGAGCCTCTTGATGACAGTGAAAGAGAAGAGTGAAAAAGTTGGCTTAAATGTCAACATTCAAAAAATTAAGATCATGGCATCTGGCCCCATCACTTTATGGCAAATAGATAGGGAAACAATGGAAAAAGTGACATACTTTATTTGGGGGGACTCCAAAATTAATGCAGATGATGAATGCAGCCTTGAAATTAAAAGACATTTGCTCTTTGGATGAAAAGTTAGGACCAATCTGGACCAACTATTAAGAAGCAGAGACATTCCTTTTCTGACAAAGGTTTGTCTAGTCAAGGCTATGGATTTTCCAGTAGTTATGTATGAATGTGAGAGTTGAACTTTAAAGAAAGCTGAGGACCGAGGAACTGATGCTTTTGAATTCGGGCCTTGGGAAAGACTCCTAAGAGTCCTTTGGACTGCAAGGAGATCACAGCAGTCAATCCTAAAGGAAATCAGTCCTGAATATTCATTGGAAGGACTGATACTGAAGCTGAAGCTCTAAGACTTTGCCCACCTGATGAGAACTGACTTATTGAAAAAGACCCTGATGCTGGGAAAGATTGAAAACAGGAGAAGGGGACGACAGAGGATGAGATGTTTGAACGACAGCACCAACTCTGTGGACATGAGTTTGAGCAGGCTCTGGAAGGTGGTGATGGACAGGGAAGCCTAACTTACTGAAGTCCATGGGGTCTCAAAGTGTTGGACACGACTGAGCAACTGAACTGAATGAAATAACCCAGATTTTTAAGATGAGAAGTCTGAAGTTCAGATAAAGAGGAACAGTGATTATCCAAGTCAAACAACTGCCTACATGAATGGGCAGGCATTTAATTGTGGTTCTCTAATCAGTGTAAAGTTTCCTCTGAAAATCATCAGCTCCTTAACAGTTGTTTATGTTGTATGGAATTAGGGTATTTCTGAAAATGTTTCTTTATGATGGAGGAGGTAAGATGGCAGAGGAATAGGACGGGGAGACCACTTTCTCCCGTACAAATTCATCGAAAGTACATGTGAATGCTGAGCAAACTTCACAAAACAACTTCTGATCTCTAGCCGAAGACATTAGGCACCCAGAAAAGCAGCCCATTGTCTTCAAAAGGAGGTAGGACAAAATATAAAAGATAAAAAGAGAGACCAAAGAGCTAGGGATGGAGACCCATCCCAGGAAGGGAGTCGTAACAGAGGAAGTTTCCAAACACCAGGAAACCCTCGCACTGGTGGGTCTGGGGGAACTTTTTGAATCTCGGAGGGCAACCTAACTGGGAGGAAAAATAAATAAAACCCACAGATTACATGCCTAAAAGCAACTCCCAGCAGAAAAGTACCCCAGACGCCGGCATCCGCCACCAGCAAGTGGGGGCAGGACGGAGAGGAGCCGGCGGCATTGCTCAGGGTAAGGACTGGGCCTGAGTGCCCTGAAGGCCATCGGAGGGAGCTAATGTGAGAGAGCAACTTAAACTGTGGGACAGCAAGAGAGAGAGAGAGAGAGAATTAACCGCCTGAACACGCTGCCGGCCGTTCTCAGAACAAAGGGACCGAGCAACCCCAGAGAAGAGCTAGCCGGCGGCAGACCGGCCCAGCCCCGCCAGAGGCAGGAGGCAGCGGGGAGGGGAAAGGGGCAAACTCGGCCCAGAGACGGCACCCCTACCACACTGCAGACAGGCCCCCAGTTTCCAACCAAAGACTTCCTGAGATTCTGGATGGTCGACATCCGCCGGGAGGGTCGTGGCTAGAGACCAGCCCCACAGAAGAGACAGAAGGCGCACCCGACCGGCGCGGAAACTGAGGCCTGGCCCGCGGAGGGGAGAAGGCGCCCCGCACCCGGGAGAGGGCGCCCATCAGGCCCCTGGCTGCCTGAGCTGCTCGCCGGGGAAGGCACGGAACGCGGGCACAGCTGAGTCCGCGCTTTGGTGGAGGACCCGAAAACTGGAACCGCGCGCCACGCAGGGCCCGCTCCATACAGCGCGGCCGGGAGCCTGAGCAGCGCAGGCGGGGAGAGCACAAGCCGAGAGCGGGGCAAGCCCAGGGAGGCCGGAACGCGGCGGGTGCTCCCCACACACAGCGGGGTCTGCCCGCAGCGCCCCCTCCCCGCAGGAGGACGGAACCAGCGAACCTGAGCAGGAGACCGCCGCTGCCTGTGCCAGGGCGGGAGTCAGACACCGAAGAGACGGCAGACAGAAGCCAAACAAACAGAGGGAGCCGCCTCAGAAGGGACCGCTGCAGCAGATTAAATCCCGGTGGGTGACACCGACCACACCGGAAGGGCCTGTAGATACCGAGAAGTGTGAGCTGGAACGAGGAGCTATCTGAAACTGAGCCCAACCCACACTGACCGCAACAGCGCCAGAGAAATTCCTAGATATACTTTCACTTTTTTTTTAATTAATTTTTTTCTTTTCTTTTTTAAAAAAATTTTCTCTTTTATTTTCTTTTAAAATTCCCTATTACTCCTCCATTACTGCTTAACTTTCATTTTCATATATTTTTACTATTTTTTTAATTTGAAAAATTTTTGTTCTTTTTTCTTTTTTTTTCTCTTATTTTCTTTTAAAGTCCTCTGTTACTCCTCTATTACTCCTTAATTTTAATTTTAATTTCACTATAAACTTGCAAAAAAAAATAAATAAGAGGCCCTGTTTTTAAACTGAACTTCATATATATTTCTAATTTTTTGTTGTTTTTGTTTTTGTTTTAAATATTACATTTTCAAAAGTCTAACCTCTACTCTAGATTTTTAATCTTTGTTTTTCAGTATTTGATATCAATATTGGGCATTTAAGAATCCAATATTCAGTACCCATTTTTACTCAGGACTGTGTTGATTACTCTTTCCCCCTTTTGACTCTCTGTTTTCTCCCTCAGATCACCTCTATTTCCTCCCTCCCCCTTCTCTTCCCAATCCAATTCTGTGAATCTCTGTGGGTGTCTAGGCTACAGAGAACACTTTGGGAACAGAGAACTGTGTAGATCTGTCTCTCTCCTCTTGAGTCCCCCTTTTCTCCTTCTGCTCATCTCTATCTCCCTCCTCCCTCTCCTCTTCTTCATGTAACTCTGTGAACCTCTCTGGGTGTCCCTCATGGTGGAGAGTCTTTTCACCATTAACCTAGAAGTTTTATTGTCAGTTCTGTATAGTTGGAGAAGTCTTGAGATTACTGGAAGAATAAGACTGAAATCCCTAAGCAGGAGACTTAAGCCTAAAACCTGAGAAAACCAGAAAACTCCTGACTACAGGGAACATTAAGTAATAAGACACCATCCAAAAGCCTCCATACCTACACTGAAACCAACCACCACCCAAAAGCCAATAAGTTCCAGAGCAATACATACCACGCAAATTCTCCAACAACGCAGGAACATAGGAACCCTGAGCGTCAACCTTCAGGCTGCCCAAAGTCACACCTAATAAATAGACCCATCTCAAAACTCATTATTGGACACTCCATTGCACTCCAGAAAGAAGAGATCCAGTTCCATGCACCAGAACACCGACGCAAGCTTCCCTAACCAGGAAACCTTGACAACCCAATAGTCCAACCCCACCCACTGGGTGAAACTTCCACAATAAAAAGGAACCACAGAACTCCAGAATACAGAAAACCCACTCCAGACACAGAAATCTAAACAAGATGAAAAGGCAGAGAAATACCCAACAGAAAAAGGAACATGAAAAATGCCCACCAAGTCAAACAAAGGAGGAGGAGATAGAGAATCTACCTGAAAAAAAATTTAGAATAATGATAATAAAAATGATCCAAAATCTTGAAAACAAAATGGAGTTACAGATAAATAGCCTGGGGACAAAGATTGAGAAAATGCAAGAAATGTTTAACAAGGACCTAGAAGAAATAAAAAGGAGTCAATTAAAAATGAATAATGCAATAAATGAGATCAAAAACACTCTGGAGGGAACCAAGAGTAGAATAACAGAGACAGAAGATAGGATAAGTGAGGTAGAAGATAAAATGGTGGAAATAAATGAAGCAGAGAGGAAAAAAGAAAATAAAGAATCAAAAGAAATGAAGACAACCTCAGGGACCTCTGGGACAATGTTAAATGCCCCAACATTTGAATCATAGGAGTCCCAGACGAAGAAGACAAAAAGAAAGGTCATGAGAAAATACTCAAGATAATAGCTGAAAACATCCCTAAAATGGAGAAGGAAATAGCTACACAGGTCCAAGAAACCCAGAGAGTCCCAAATAGAATAAAACCAAGGTGAAACACCCCAAGACACATATTAATCAAATTAACAAAGATCAAACACAAAGAACAAATATTAAAAGCAGCAAGGGAGAAACAACAAATAACACACAAAGGGATTCCCATAAGGATAATAGCTGATCTATCAATAGAAACCCTTCAGGACAGAAGGGAATGACAGGACATACTTAAAGTAATGAAAGAGAGTACTTACTACCTAAATTACTGTACCCAGCAAGGATTTCATTTAGATATGAAGGAGAATTCAAAAGCTTTACAGAGAAGCAAAAGCTGAGAGAATTCAGCACCACCAAACCAGCTCTTCAACAAATGCTAAAGGATCTTCTCTAGACAGGAAATGCAGAAAGGCTGTATAAACGTGAACCCAAAACAACAAAGTAAATGGCAATGGGACCATACCTATCAATAATTACCTTAAATGTAAATGGGTTGAATGCCCCAACCAAAAGACAAAGACTGGCTGAATGGATACAAAAACAAGACCCCTATATATGCTGTCTACAAGAGACCCACCTCAAAACAAGGGACACATACAGACTAAAAGTGAAGGGCTGGAAAAAAATATTTCATGCAAATGGAGATCAAAAGAAAGCAAGAGTCACAATACTCATATCAGATAAAATAGACTTTAAAATAAAGGCTGTGAAAAGAGACAAAGAAGGACACTACATAATGATCAAAGGATCAATCCAAGAAGAAGATATAACAATTATAAATATATATGCACCCAACATAGGAGCACTGCAATATGTAAGGCAAACATTAACGAGTATGAAAGAGGAAATTAATAGTAACACAATAATAGTGGGAGACTTTAATACCCCACTCACAACTATGGATAAATCAACTAAACAGAAAATTAACAAGGAAACACAAACTTTAAATGACACAATGGACCAGCTAGACCTAATGGATATCTATAGGACATTTCACCCCAAAACAATCAATTTCAACTTTTTCTCATGCGCACACAGAACTTTCTCCAGAATAGATCACATCCTGGCCCATAAATCTAGCCTTGGGAAATTAAAAAAAATTTGAAATCATTCCAATCATCTTTTCTGACCACAGTGGGCAGTAAGATTAGATCTCAATTACAGGAAAAAAAATTATTAAAAATTCAAACACATGGAGGCTAAATGACACACTTCTGAATAACCAACAAATCATAGAAGAAATCAAAAAAGAAATCAAAATATGCATAGAAATGAATGAAAATGAAAACACAATAACCCAAAACCTATGGGATACTGTAAAAGCAGTGCTAAGGGGAAGGTTCATAGCATTACAGACTTACCTCAAGAAACAAGAAAAAAGTCAAATAAATAATCTAACTCTACACATAAAGCAACTAGAGAAGGAAGAAATGAAGTACCCCAGGGTTAGCAGAAGGAAAGAAATCTTAAAAATTAGGGCAGAAATAAATGCAAAAGAAACTAAAGAGACCATAGCAAAAATCAACAAAGCTAAAAGCTGTTTTGTTTGTTTGTTTGTTTTGAAAAAATAAACAAAATTGACAAACCATTAGCAAGACTCATTAAGAAACAAAGGGAGAAGAACCAAATTAACAAAATTAGAAGTGAAAATGGAGAGGTCACAACAGACAACACTGAAATACAAAGGATCATAAGAGACTACTACCAGCATCTCTATGCCAATAAAATGGACAACTTGGATGAAATGGACAAATTCTTAGTAAGTATAACTTTCCAAAACTGAACTAGAAAGAAATAGAAGATTTTAACACACCCAACACAAGCAAGGAAATCGAAACTGTAATCAGAAATCTTCCAGCCGACAAAATCCCAGGACCAGATGGCTTCACAGCTGAATTCTACCAAAAATTTAGAGAAGAGCTAACACCTATCTTACTCAAACTCTTCCAGAAAATTGCAGAAGAAGGCAAACTTCCAAACTCATTTTATGAGGCCACCATCACCCTAATTCCAAAACCAGACAAAGATGCCACAAAAACAGAAAACTACAGGCCAATATCACTGATGAACATAGATGCAAAAATTCTTAACAAAATTCTAGCAAACAGAATCCAACAACATATTAAAAAAAATCATAAATCATGACCAAGTGGGCTTTATCCCAGGAATACAAGGATTCTTTAATATCCACAAATCAGTCAATGTAATACACCACATTAACAAATTGAAAGATGAAAACCATATGATTATCTCAATAGATGCAGAGAAAGCCTTTGACAAAATTCAATATCCATTTATGATTAAAACTCTCCAGAAAGCAGGAATAGAAGGAACATACCTCAACATAATAAAAATTATATGTGACAAACCCACAGCAAGCATTACCCTCAATGGTGAAAAATTAAAAGCATTTCCCCTAAAATCAGGAACAAGACAAGGGTGCCCACTCTCACCACTACTATTCAACATAGTCTTGGAAGTTTTGGCCACAGCAATCAGAGCAGAAAAAGAAGTAAAAGGAATCCAGATAGGAAAAGAAGAAGTAAAACTCTTGCTGTTTGCAGATGACATGATCCTCTACATAGAAAACCCCAAAGACTCTATCAGAAAATTACTAGAGCTAGTCAACAAATATAGTAAAGTTGCAGGATATAAAATTAACACACAGAAATCCCTTGCATTCCTATACACTAACAATGAGAAAACAGAAAGAGAAATTAAGAAAACAATAGCATACACCATTGCAACAAAAAGAATAAAACACTAAGGAGTATATCTAGCTAAAGAAACAAAAGACCTATACATAGAAAACTATAAAACACTGATGAAAGAAATCAAAGAGGACACAAACAGATAGAGAAGCATACTGTGTTCATGGATTGGAAGAATCAATATTGTCAAAATGACTATGCTACCCAAAGCAATCTATAGATTCAATGCAAACCCTATCAAGCTACCAACGGTATTTTTCATAGAACTAGAAAAAATAATTTCACAATTTGTATGGAAATACAAAAAACCTCAAATAGCCAAAGTAATCTTGAGAAAGAAGAATGAAACTGGAGGAATCAACCTGCCTGACTTCAGACTATACTACAAAGCCACAGTCATCAAGACACTATGGTACTGGCGCAAAGACAGAAATATAGATCAATGTAACAGAATAGAAAGCCCAGGGATAAATCCACGAACCTATGGATACCTTATCTTCGACAAAGGAGGCAAAAATATACAGTGGAAAAAAGACAACCTCTTTAACAAGTGGTGCTGGGAAAACTGGTCAACCACTTGTAAAAGAATGAAACTAGAACACTCTCTAACACCATACACAAAAATAAACTCAAAATGGATTAAAGATCTAAATGTAAGACCAGAAACTATAAAACTCCTAGAGGAGAACATGGGCAAAACACTCTCCAACATGAATCACACCAGGATCCTCTATGACCCACCTCCCAGAATATTGGAAATAAAAGCAAAAATAAACAAATGGGACCTAATGAAACTTAAAAGCTTTTGCACAACAAAGGAAACTCTAAGCAAGGTGAAAAGACAGCCATCAGATTGGGAGAAAATAATAGCAAATGAAGCAACAGAAAAAGGATTAATCTCAAAAATATACAAGCAACTCCTGCAACTCAATTCCATAAAAATAAATTAACCAATCAAAAAATGGGTCAAAGAACTAAACAGACATTTCTCCAAAGAAGACATAGAGATGGCTAACAAACACATGAAAAGATGCTCAACATCACTCATTATCAGAGAAATGCAATCAAAACCACAATGAGGTACCATTACACGCCAGTCAGGATGACTGCTATCCAAAAGTCTACAAGCAATAAATGCTGGAGAGGGTGTGGAGAAAAGGGAACCCTCTTACACTGTTGGTGGGAATGCATACTTGTACAACCACTATGGAAAACAGTGTGGAGATTTCTTAAAAAACTGGAAATAGAACTGCCATATGACCCAGCAATCCCACTTCTGGGCATACACACTGAGGAAATCAGATCTGAAAGAGACACGTGCGCCCCAATGTTCATCGCAGTACTGTTTATAATAGCCAGGACATGGAAGCAACTTAGATGCCCATCAGCAGACAAATGGATAAGGAAGCTGTGGTACGTATACACCATAGAATATTACTCAGCCATTAAAAAGAATTGATTTGAATCAGTTCTAATGAGATGGATGAAACTGGAGCCCATTATACAGACTGAAGTAAGCCAGAAAGATAAAGACCAATGCAGTGTACTAACACATATATATGGAATTTAAAAAGATGGTAACGAACAAACCTATATGCAAAACAGAGAAAGAGACACAGAGGTACAGAACAGACTTTTGGACTCTGTGGGAGAAGGCGAGAGTGGAATGTTTCAAGAGAACATCGAAACATGTATACTATCAAGGATGAAACAGATCACTAGCCCAGGTTGGATGCATGAGACAAGTGCTCAGGGCTGGTGCACTGGGAAGACCCAGAGGGATGGGGTGGGGAAGGAGGTGGGAGGGGGGTTCGAGATGGGGAACACATGTAAATCCATGGCTGATTCATGTGGAAAAAAAAAAAAAATGATATACAGTAGGAAACCTAAACTATAGTGCCCCTTGACCACTACAAAAATCAAGACCATTTGAGCACCTAGGTTAGTGCTATACATATAAATAGAATTTTCTGCCATGTTGGAAAAGTTCTGTATCTGTCTAGCCACTAGACCCTTATAAGTATTGATAATTTGAAAGATGGTTAAGTGAGCCTAAAAGACTAAATTCTGAATTTTACTTAATACTTGTTAATTTAAATAGAAATTTAAATAGCCAAATGTGGTTAGTGGCAACCAAATTGGACAGCATATACATAGATGCTTTGGTTTCCTTGAAATAAATTTTGACTTTTTCATAAAACAAAAAACAAACAAAAAAAATGTTACTTTCTATGGAGAAAATATTAATTTGGGAAAAAAGCATAACTTTCCTATCTAAAAGATTTTTACATGCATGAATTTGTTAGTAAAACAAATAAAAACTGTTTCCATGCAGGGAGAAGTTAAATTTGAGAAGAGTTTATTTTGGAAATACTTTAAATTTGCAGAACAAATTATCTATGAATGTGTTCATTTGAATTCCTGTAGAACTTTAAAGAAATCCCACTTCCTTATTTGTGCCAATTTGTGAGAAGCAGGCAATAGTTTGTAACATAAATTCTCAATACTTTTGCATAACAAAGAACTTTGCTGTTTTCTGAACACAGCGACCATTAGAATACAAAGTATATATGGAAACAATTTATTTCACAAACGGAAAAATAGAAAAAAAAAAAAAAAAGACCCTTGGGCTTACTAAAAGCACAATTTCTTCACTCCTTGCCTTGTGATCTGTCGGCACTCATAAACCCACAAGCAAAACAGACAGAGATACTCTCCCTCCCCTTCCTCTTGTCCTTCTTTGTCCTATTTCACCCTAATGGAAGGGGTCTGAGGGACTGTGCAGTATTGTCATCACTGTTTTAATTTATGGCTGTAGAGCTAGGGCTTAACTCACAAGAGACAACCCATCACAAGAGCTACACAAAACAACCTCTTCTGCTGCTATCATTGCTGTTCACAACTTAGAATTTAGAAACTAATTCGGATGTTAAAAGAATTGAAGTAAATATTATTAACTTTAAATCATAGTAGCCTAAACCAGCATCATATAAGCATATATATATATAAGAGAACATTATTCCTAAGAAGCCCCTCTCAATCACACCTGAATTTATGCTTATCATAGGTGACTCTAGATGGGTTTATAGATAGTTTCAGGATGAGCATGTAACCAATCACTTAATTAGAGTATTAGAACTTTCAATTCCACCACCCAGACCTTCAGAGAGTAAAGAGGAGGCAAAAACTGAGTTCAGTTGCCAATGGCCGATTATTAAATTGTTGTAAAGAGCAATATTGCATAGGAAACTGCAATGTTAGATCCATGAATCTAGGCAAATTGGAAGTGGCCAAACAGGCGATGGCAAGAGTGAAAATTGACATTTTAGGAATCATAAAACTACAATGGACTGGAATGGGTGAATTTAACTCAGATGACCATTGTATGCATTACTGTGGGCAAGAATCCCTTAGAAGAAATGGAGTAGCCATCATAGTCAACAAGAGCCCAAAATGCAGTTTATGGATGCAATCTCAAAAATGACAGAATGATCTATGTTTATTTCCAATGCAAACCATACAATATCATAGTAATCCAAGTCTTTGCCCCTGACCAGTAATGCTGAAGAAGATGAAGTTGAATGGTTCTATGAAGACCTATGAGATATTCTAGAACTAACACCCCCAAAGGATGTCCTTTTCACTATAGGGGCCTGGAATGCAAAAGAAGTAAGTCAAGAGATACTAGGAGTAACAGGCAAATTTGGCCTTGGAGTATATAACGAAGAAGGTCAAAGGCTAAAAGAGTTTTGGCAAGAGAGTGCACTGGTCATAGCAAACACTCTCTTCCATCAACACAAGAGAAGACTCTACACATGGACAACAGCAGATGGTCAATACTGAAATCAGATGGATTATATTCATTTCAGCCAAAGATGGAGAAGCTCTACAAACTCAGCAAAAACTAGACTGGGAGAAGACTGTGGCTCAGATCATGAAGACCTTATGGCCAAAATCAAACTTAATTGAAGAAAGTAGGGAAAACAACTAAACCATTTAGGTATCACCTAAATCTAAATCAAATTCCTTATGATTATACAGTGGAAGTGTATAATCATACAATCTAATTCAAGGGATTAGATCTGATAGATGGAGTGCCTGAAGACCTATGGATGGAGGTTTGTGACATTGTACAGGAGGCAATGATCAAGACCATCCCTGAGAAAAACAAATGAAAAAAGGCAAAGTGGTTTTCTGAGGAGGCATTGCAAATAGCTGGGAAAAGAAAAGATGCAACAGGCAAAAGAGAAAAGCAAAGATAAACCCATTTGAATGCAGAGTTCCAATGAATAGCAAGGAAGATAAGAAAGCCTTCCTAATCTAACAATGTAAAGAAATTGAGGCAAACAAGAGAGTGGGAAAGACTAGAGATCTCTTTAAGAATATTAGAGATATCAAGGGAATATTTCATGTAAAGATGACCACAATAAAGGACAGAAATGGTATGGATCTACAGAAGCAGAAGATATTAAGAAGAGGTGGCAGCAATACACAGAAGAACTATACAAAAAAAGATCATGACGCAGATAACCACAGTGGAGTGATCACTCACCTAGAGCCAGACATCCTGGAATGTAAAGTCAACTGGGCCTTAGGAAGTATCACTATTAATAAAGCTAGTGGAGGTGATGGAATTCCAGCTGAGCTATTTCAAATCTTAAAAGATGATGCTGTGAAGGTCCTGCACTGAATATGCCAACAAATTTGGAAAACTCAGCAGTGGCCAAAGGACTGGAAAAGGTCAGTCTTCATTCCAATCTCAAAGAAAGAGAAAGCCAGAGTGTTCAAACTACCACACAATTGCACTCATCTCACACGCTAACAAAGTAATGCTCAAAATTTTCCAAGACAGGCTTCAACAGTATGTGAACTGTGAAATTCCAATGCTCAAGGTGGATTTAGAAAAGGTAGGGGAACCATAGATCAAATTGCTAACATCCATTGGATCATTGAAAAAGCAAGAGATTTCCAGAAAAATATTTACTTCTGCTTTTTTGACTCTGCCAAAGCCTTTGACTGTGTGCATCACAACAAACTGTGGAAAATACTTCAAGAGACGGGAATACCAGACCATCATACCTTCCACCTGAGAAATCTGTATGCAGATCAAGAAGCAAGAGTTAGAACTGGACATGGAACAACAGACTGGTTCCAAATTGGGAAAGGAGTATCTCAAGACTGTATACTGTCACCCTGCTTATTTACCTTATATGCAGAAATACCAGGCTGGATGAAGAACAAGCTGGAATCTAGATTGAAGTGAGAAATACCAATAACCTCAGATATGCAGATGACACCACCCTTATGGCAGAAAGTGAAGAAAAACTAAAGAACCTCTTGAGGAAAATGAAAGAGAGAGGGAAATTGGCTTATAACTCAACATTCAGAAATCAAAGTTCTTGGCATCCGGTCCCATCACTTCGTGGCAAATAGATGGGGAAACGATGGAAATAGTAATACACTTTATTTTGGGGGGGTTCCAACATCACTGAAGATGGTGACTGCAGCCATGAAATTAAAGGACACTTGTTCCTTGGAAGAAAACCTATGATCAACGTAGACAGCATATTAAAAACAGAGACATTATTTTGCCAGCAAAGGTCCATTTCTCATAGCTATGCTTTTTCCAGTAGTGAAGTATGGGTGAAAGAGTTGGACTATAAAGAAAGCTGAGTGCCGAAGAATTGAAGCTTTTGAACTATGGTGTTGGAGAAGACTCTTGAGAGTGCCTTGGACTGTGGGGAGCTCAAATCAGTCAATCCTAAAGGAAATCAGTTCTGAATATTCATTGCAAGGACTGATGCTGAAGCTGAAACTCCAATACTTTGGCCACCTGATACAAACAACTGACTCATTTGAAAAAACCCTGATGCTGGGAAAGACTGAAGGTGCAAGGAGAAGGGGATGACAGAGGATGAAATGGTTGGATGGCATCACCGACTCAATGGACATAAGTTTCAGTAAACTCTGGGAGTTGGTGATGGACAGGAAGGCCTGGCATGCTACAGTTCATGGGGTCTCAAAGAATTGGACACAATGAGAGACTGAACTGAACTGAATCATTAAATTAATTACACTGATGTAGTCATGCCTACATAAAACTGCCTACATAAAAATTCTTAAACATTCAGGTTTGGACAGTCTCTGAACTGGTGAACCATGGCCAGATGGGTGAACACAATAAAGTGCTCAGAGGGTGGTGTGCCTGGAGAGAGAGCGTGGATGCTCTGCTCCTCGCACCTTCCCACTGCCCCTCACTCATGCGTCTCTTCCATCTGGCTGTTCCTGATTTGTATCCTTTATAACAAACTAGTGAGTAAAGTGTTTCCCAGACTTCCTGTGAGCTATCCTAGCAAATTACTGAACCCGAGGAGGGGGTTGTGAGAACCTCCTGACTTTACAGTCAGATATGTGGGTAGCTGGTAACTATGATCGGTGTCTGGAGCAGGTACAGGTTTGTGATACTAAGCTCTTGTCCTCTGGGGTCTCCAATAACTGAGTAGCTAGGCTCACATGTGAATTAAATTGTAGGACACCTGGTTGGCATCTGAAGAGGTAGATCATTAGATGGTACAGGGAAAACCCACACAATTGGTGACATACGTGTTGAAAGGGAAAACTTCTTAGAGTCATTTGAAAGTGAACGTTCAAGTCGCCCAGTCATGTCCTACGCTTGGTGATCCCATGTGCTATACAGTCCATGGAATTCTCTAGGCCAGAATACTGGAGTGGGCAGCTGTTTCCTTCTCCAGGGAATCTTTCCAATCCAGGGTTTGAACCCAGGTCCCCCATATTGCAGACAGATTCTTTGCCACCTGAGCCAGCAGGGAAGCCCAAAATTTAAGTAAAAATATTCTCAACCAGAAAGGGACTGTTTTGAAACATTTTGTAAATCCTCATGTCTTGACTTTTCCTGAAGAAAAAAGGAGTAAGGTTCTTGTGAAATTTAAATTATAAGAGTCAATGAAAGCATTTTTTAAATATAAAATTAAATGAATTTTGGTCTATGAAACTTCCCGGAGACATTTATTATTTTATTTTATAGACTTAATTTCTTTATATTTCTCTATCTCTGTCTGTCTCTTTCTTGCTGTCTCCTACATTTAATGACAAATGGATGTGTATTAGTAATACTTCTAGAAAAAGAGTCTACAGTAGTAGTCTAGATCTTTTCAAGAGATTATAGGCTGAAAGCTTGGTATGCAAGCAAATACCTGTAATAGAATATAATTTAAAATAAAATAGATATTATCTCTCCTCCTCTGAGAGATCACAGACAGCAAGCCATTTGAGGAAACAGATGATATTTTAGGTATTTATTTCATTTTGAAAAATGTAGGATATTTCAGTTCAGTTCAGTCACTCAGTACTCTCTGACTCTTTGTGACCCCGTGGACTGCAGCACGCCAGCCTTCCCTGTCCATCACTAACTCCCAAAACTTACTCAAACTCATGTCCATCGAGTCAGTGATGCCATCCAGCCATCTCATCCTTTGTTGTCACCTTCTCCTCCTGTCTTCAGTCTTTCCCAGCATCAGGGTCTTTTCCAATGAGTCAGTTCTTCACATCAGGTGGCCAAAGTGCTGGAGCTTCAGCTTCAGCATCAGTGCTTTAAATGAATATTCAGGACTGATTTCCTTTAGGATTGACTAGCTTGATCTTGCAATCCAAGGGACTCTCAAGAGTCTTCTCCAATGCCACAGTTCAAAAGCATCAATTCCTTGGCACTCAGCTTTCTTTATAGTCCAAATCTCACATCAATACATGACTGCTGGAAAAACCATAGCTTTGACTAGATGGACCTTTGTCAGAAAAGAAATGTCTCTACTTTTTATTTGCTGTCTAGGTTGATCATAACTTTTCTTCCAAAGAGCAAGCAGTTTTTAATTTTATGGCCACAGTCACCATCTGCAGTGATCTTGGAGCTCCCCAGAATAAAGTCTGTCACTGATTCCATTGTTTCCCCATCTATTTGCCATGAAGTGATGGGACCAGATGCCATGATCTTAGTTTTCTGAATGTTGAGTTATAAGTCAACTTTTTCACTCTCATCTTTCACTTTCATCAAGAGGCTCTTTAGTTCTTCTTCACTTTCTGCTATAAGGGTGGTGTCATCCATGGATCTGAGGTTATTTATGTTTCTTCTGGCAATCTAGATTCCAGCTTTTTCTTCATCCAGCCTGGTATTTCTGCATATAAGTTAAATAAACAGGGTGACAGTATACAGTCTTGAGATACTCCTTTCCCAATTTGGAACCAGTCTGTTGTTCCATGTCCAGTTCTAACTCTTGCTTCTTGATCTGCATACAGATTTCTCAAGTGGCAGGTATGGTGGTCTGGTATTCCCGTCTCTTGAAGTATTTTCCACAGTTTGTTGTGATGCACACAGTCAAAGGCTTTGGCAGAGTCAAAAAAGCAGAAGTAAATATTTTTCTGGAAATCTCTTGCTTTTTCAATGATCCAATGGATGTTGACAATTTGATCTCTGGTTCCTCTGCCTTTTCTAAACCCAACTTGAACATCTAGAAATTCATGGTTCAGGTACTTTTGAAGCCTGGCTTGGAGAATTTTGAGCATTGCTTTGCTAGTATGTGAGATGAGTGCAATTGTGGGATACTTTGAACATTCTTTTGCCCTTCTTAATTTGCATTGCCCTTCTTAAGAATTGGAATGAAAACCGACCTTTTCCAGTCCTGTGGCCACTGCTGAGTTTTCCAAATTTGCTGGCCTATTGAGTGCAGCGCTTTCACAGCATCCTCTTTTAGTATTTGAGTTGGCTCAGCAGACGCCCATCTGTGCCACGGACCTAGTCGTGCGTGCAGAGCAGCCCGCTCAGCTCCTTGGCTGTGGCTCTTCTCAGGCAGGCAGCCGGGGCGCCCCTCCTGGAGGAGGAGGAGAAGCAGGAGGAAGGCGGCGGAGGAGGAGTTGCGGAGAGGCTGCCAGAGCATGGCAGTCGCGCCGGTGCTGGGCGAGGAAGCGGAGCGGCTGCCACGGGAACGTCACAGTTGGAGACCATGTTTGAGGAGCGGTGGCTATTCCATTGTCCTTGGGAACAGGCTCTTGAGTAGTAGAGAACAAGGAACAAAGAAGAGACCCATCTCTGAAGGCCTGGGAGCCGAAGCCGTCTGAGCGTCAGCAAACCCCTGCAGGCGTCACCATGCTGTCCTGAAATCTTCCACCAGATTAATTCCACGTTTTCACCAGAATGAACTATGCAGCAGAAGTCTCCCGTAGTTTAGATTAAGCAGATCATCTTGCTGAATCAGGGATGTGACCACAGGTGAGTGCTGTGAGCTCTGCCTCAGCGTCCCCACTCATACAGAGCGGGTACTACTGTTGTTCCTCCCACCTTTAGCCTCAAGCACCCGTGTAGCTTTATCTGGGCAGCATTTTTAAGGACATCACTTTTATGAACACGTTGAAACCTCACCGCTAACTTGGATGATGGACACCTATACCTCTAAGACCACACAACTGATGAAGATGGAGTTGGGAAGCTGGTGAGCCAGAGCAAGTCTGGCTCCAGACAGTGACTCCAGAGGGGAAATGAAGCTGGAAAAACCCATGGATGCAGCCTTCCCTGCAGCCTGCCCAGATGTTCGAGGATAATATCCCCGAGAGAAATTGAGTTCCTCGGATCAGGTAACTAGTCAGATTGAAGAAAATCAGTCGTAAGACCTTCTGGGAATCTTGCAACTTGAGCAAAGATGACGCAGAATTCATGGTCGCACAAGAGCCAGCACTAGCCAACAACTTCAGGAAAGAGGAGTCCTTGTTTGGGAGCTGCTACCGGAAGGAGGTGGCCGGCTGTGATCTCCACGCGAAGATGAAATGGGCGAGAATCGACCCAAGAGCGAGCCTCCTGGGCACGCTGAAAAGACCGCTAAGCGCCAAGCAGAAGGCCGAGGACGGGTTCTCCTTGTCGTCGGCGCCCCTGGGGTTCAAGGACGTGCGGCCGCCGAGGCCCGTGCACTCCACATCACCGTGCGGCCACAACTACAGCCCCGCGCCCTGGCCGCTGCGCCCCGCTGCCGCGGAGGAAATGTGCGTCCAGATGGAGGTGCAGGGCAAGGCGCTGGTGCACTCGCCCGACCCAGGCTGGCCCTCAACGGCGTGCGCAAGGGCTTCAGCGACCTCCGCCAGGCCGACCCCGCGCGCCCGGAGCTGCCAGACCCGCTCGGGAGCCCCGTGTCCCCGGCCGGGGGCCTGCGCCTCGGCCTGGGCGAACACGCGCCTGTCGTCCTTTGACTGCTGGCTCAGGACCTCATCCGGTCCACTGTGCCTTTGGATGGCTCCTCCCCCGAGGAGGTCTCTGCCACCCCACCCCCGGCTGCCGGGGCCCCTTCCCCGGCCACCACCATGAGGACTGCAAGCATCCGGCCCACCCGGACCTCATCGCCGACCAGCCGGGGGGCGGCCTGCTGATGGGCCCCAGGGGGTCGTGCTGCAGAGCTTGCGGGGGTCCGGGTGGGCCCCGAACCCCACCCCCGCCCCCACCGCCAACATGCGCACACACACCGCGGCTACCCCCCTGCATTCTGATCTGAGCCGAAGGAACTTCGCGGGGCTGGCTGCCCAGGCGCCCACGTGGCTGAGAGCACGTGCTGCCACTTCAATTTCGACCCCAGCTGGGCCCCCAGGGTGGCCAGGGTATGTGACTCGGTGCAAAGCAGGGGCCCCACGGTGGTGACCGGCCTGACGGAGGAGCTCAAGAAGCTGGCCGGCAGGGCTGGCACTGGGGGCCCATGATACGCTGGGAGGCAAGTTGGTCAATGTGGCTGATGGCTCCTTCCTGCTGAGGGAGAGCTCCGACGGCCGCTCCCTGCTCAGCAAGAGCTTCCGCTCCCACCGCAGGACCCTCCACACCAGAATGGAACACTCCAACGGCAGGCTTAGCCTCGACGAGCAGCTCGGACGTGGTGGGACGCGGTCCACCGTGGACCTGATTGAGCGCTCCATCGGGGACTCGGAGAACAGGGCCTTCTGGGGCTCGGGCTCGCGCCTGCCGGGCTCCGCCACCCACCCCGTGGCGCTCACCAACCCCGGGTCGCGCTTCCTGCAGCTGCGCCCGCTGCAGGGCCTGCGCTGCTTCCATCCGCCAGTACCTCCGGATAGACCTGACCCAGAAGCTGCCCTGTCCAACGAAATGAAGCATTACCTACAGAAGCACCCCCGAGAGAGGACCGCAGCCCGGCATCGTGCACTGGGAGTAAGAAGAGAGGCTGAGGTGCAGTTTACAGACTTCGCCACCAGAATCTTCTGCTGCCACACCGTCATGTCAGTTTCATGTGGAAAAGAGTATCCAGCTCGTTTAGGGCTGGGTGCTGTCCGCGAGGGGTCTTGGGTTTATTTTGGTTCTTTAGAGAGGGAAGTCCTGAGGTGAGGAAGTGTGGAGTCTCTTCCATCAATGTGCAGAATAATCACAATGTGAATGATCAGGCTCTCCTTACTCACCCAACCCCAGTCCTTCGCTGCTGTCCACTGTGATTTTATGCATTAAAAGCGCATTTCATGTGTATCCAATCCTGAGTAAAGTTGAATGAAACTTTTGGAATGAACCTGTTATGTCTCTCTTTCAATGAACCATCTTCAAAGATAGTGTTGAGTCAGCATAGCCGTGTGATTAATCACAGAGTTTATACCTACACCAAAAATGATTTTTAATTTCATGCTCTACAAAGGTTTATTTACAATTGTGAACTGACATAACCTGGGGTAATGGAACGCAGGTCTGCTACATAGCTTTCTGCCACATTCATTTCTAAATTATGTTTGATGTTTTGCAGTCTTTTAGTTCTGAGAAATTGGATTTTTCTGTTGCCTTCATTTTCATATCATGGTTTGTCTGTTTTAATAAGTTGCCTTACATTAAAAAGTTGTAAAGAACTGTATACCACCAATTTTAAAATTGTTGCCTTTTCTGTCATTAAACTCTGGTACAAATTGACATAACATATAAAGACCTATGAAACTAGAACTATTAAAGAAATTATTAGATGATCTTAGTTTCCTGTGATAAGCAATTTTTTGTTATCTATACTTTCCTCTGGTGAAATGTTTTATCTATGGCTTCTTTAGCTTAGACAACACTGTCTTGGGTGAACTTGATGGAGAAATGCTTTTCATAAATCGATGAGATACTCTTGCAACATTAAAATCTATAAAGTTTAAAAAAAATTAGCTCAACTGGAATCCCATGCCCTCCACTAGCTTTGTTCTTAGTGATGATTCCTAAGGCTCATTTGACTTCATGTTCCAGGATGTTTGACTGCAGGTGAGTCATCACACCATCGTGGTTATCTGGGTCACGAAGATCTTTTTTGTACAGTTCTTCTGTGTATTCTTGCCACTTCTTAATATCTTTTGCTTCTGTTAGGTCAATACCATTTCTGTCCTTTATTGTGTCCATCTTTGCATGAAAATGCTCCCTTGGTATCTCTAACTTTCTTGAAGAGATCTCTAGTCTTTCCCATTCTATTGTTTTCTTCTATTTCTTTGCACTGATCACTAAGGAAGGCTTTCATATCCCTCTTTGCTATTCTTTGGAATTCTGCATACAGATGTTTATATCTTTCCTTTTTTTCCTTTGCCTTTAGATTCTTTTCTCTCAGCTATTTGTAAGGCCTCTTCAGACTACCTTTTTGCCTTTTTTCATTTGTTTTTCTCAGGGATGGTCTTGATCACCATTCCTATACAATGCAATGAATTTCCGTCCATAGTTCTTCAGGCACTCTGTCTATCAGATCTAATCCCTTGAATCTATTTGTCACTGCCACTGTACAATTGTAAGGGATCTGATTTAGGTGATACCTAAATTGTCTAGTGGTTTTCCTTACTTTCTTTAAGTCTGAATTTGGCAATAAAGAGTTCATGATCTGAGCCACAGTCAGCTCCTAGTCTTGTTTTTTCTGACTGTTTAGAGCTTTTCAATCTTTGGCTGAAATGAATATAATCAATCAGATTTTGGTATTGACCATCTGGTGATGTCCATGTGTAGAGTCTTTTCTTGTGTTTTTGGAAGTGGTTGTTTGCTATGACCAGTGCGTTCTCTTGGCAAACTCTACTAGCCTTTGCCCTGCTTCTTTCTGTGCTCCAAGACCAAATTTGCCTGTTACTCCAGGTATCACTTGACTTACTACTTTTGCATTCCTGTCCCCTATAATGTAAAGGACATCTCTTTTTTTTGGGGGGGGGGGTGCATTAGTTCTAGAGGGTCTTGTAAGTCTTCATAGAACTGCTTAGCTTCTTCAGCATTACTGGTTGGGGCATAGACTTTGATTACTGTGATATTGAATGGTTTTCCTTGGAAATAAGGAAAGATCAATCTGTCATTTTTGAAATTGTACCAAAGTACTGCATTTTGGACTGTTTTGTTGACTATGATGCCTACTCCATTTCTTCTAAGGGATTCTTGCCCACATAGTAGATATAATGGCCATCTGAGTTAAATTCACCCTTTCCGGTCTATTTTAGTTTTCTGATTCCTAAAATGTTGATGTTCGCTCTCGTCATCTCCTGTTTGGCCACTTCCAATTTGCCTTGATTCATGGACCTCACATTCCAGGTTCTTATGCAATATTGTTCTTTACAGCATCAGACTTTACTTCCATCACCAGTCACATCCACAGCTGGGCATTGTTTTTGCTTTGGCTCCATCTCTTCATTCTTTCTGGAGTTATTTCTCCACTCATCTCCAGTAGCATACTGCACACCTACCAACCTGGGGAGTTCATCTTTCAGAGTCCTATCATTTTGCCTTTTCATACTGTTCATGGGGTTCTCAAGGCAAGAATACTGAAGTGGTTTGCCATTCTATTCTCCAGTTGACCACGTTTTTGTCAGACCTCCCACCATGATCTGACCATCTTGGGTGGCCCTACACAGCATGGCTCATAGTTTCATTAAGTGGACAAGGCTGTGGTCCTTGTGATCAGTTTGATTAGTTTTCTGTGATTATGGTTTTTATTCTGCCATTTTCTAAAGGATAAGGATAAGAGGCTTATGGAAGCTTCCTGATGGGAGAGACTGTGGGGGAAGCTGTTCTTGTTCTGATGGGCAGGGCCATGTTCAGTAAATCTATAATCCAAGTTTCTGTTGTTGGGCAGGGCTGCGTTCCCTCCCTATTGCTGACCTGAGGCCAGACTATGGTGGAGGTAATGAAGATAATGACAACCTCCTTCAAAAGGTCCTGTGAACTCATTGAAACACTCAGTGCCCCCAACCCTCAGTAGGACGCTGCAGGCCCACGCCTCTGCTGGAGACTCCTGGACACACAGCCAGGTCTGGATCAGTCTCCTGTGGAGCCACAGCTCCTTTCTCCTGGGTCCTGGCTGTGCCCTCCAAGGGTCTGTTTCCCCAGTCCCGTGTAGGTTCCGGCAGCGCTGTGTTGGGGTTAACGCTGACTCCTCCAAGAAGGCTTATGGCACACTCAGTCTGCTGCTCCCAGGGCCCCTGCCCCTGTGGCAGGCCCCTCTGATGCCTGCCTCTGCAGGAGACAGCCAAACACTCAAAAGCATGCCTGGCTTAGTCCATGTGGGGTCTCCTGGTGCACGCAAGGTTCTGTTTGAGCCCTCTGAGCATCTCTGTTGGGTACGGAGTTTGACTCTAAATGCAATTGTGCCCCTCGTACCATCTTGCCGGGGCTTATCCTTTGCCCTTTGGCATGGGGTATCTTTTTTTTAGTTGAATCCAACATTCTCCTGTTGATGATTGTTCAACAGCAAGTTGTAATTTTGGAGTTCTCACAGGAGAAGATGAGTACACATCCTTCTACTCCACCAGCTTGAGATATTTGAATGGCATTTAAACAATACAAACTTTTAAAAATGAACTAACAATAGAGATGAAAAAGTGCTCAGGGAATGGTGAGTAATTTGAGCTTTTTTGGTATTGAATTCATGGAAGTAGAATAGAAATGTATAAGCTAAGACAGATAAAGCATTTTGAAACTATATTGTGGAAGTTTTTATTTGAGTGCCAGTAACTTTGCACTTACTTCTTTAGGTAATGACTATCTTATCTTATGTATACTTTTCAAAGAGAAGGTGAGTTAATCTAGTGTATATTAGAAATCAGTCTCTAGATGGTAGAATGAGGAATAGAGAGGCAAGAGTTTGGGGAAAGGAAAAGAGATGGAGAGATATTAATCAATCATGAAGAGTATCCAAAGCAAAAGTGTTACAGTGGAGAAAGAATGGCTATGAAGAATATTAAGAATAGTTTAGAAAGCTGATTCATTCATTCACTTTAAAAATTGTGACAAATATTAGTGATAAGATGTGACTTTCCTTCATTGCAAAAGAAGGTAAAAATATGAAGAGCAAAAAGCATGGAAACAAACAGAACATATCAATATCATGACACTGTCACAAGAGGTGGGAGTGGAAAGAGATATTGACAATTAAGCAAAGGCTTGGTTTAAAAAAACTTGATATGTAATACTGAAGACTATGAATTTATTCTGAGGTTTCTGGGAAACAAAAAAAAGGTTTAAGTATAAAATGACTTAATCAGATTTGTGTTTTAGTATGACTTTTTAGTATGACTCAGACAGTAAAGAATCTGCAATGAGTGAGACCTAGGTTCAATCCCTTAGTTGAGAAGATCCTTGGAGAAGCAAATGTCTACCCACTCCAGTATTGCCTGGAGAATTCCATGGACAGAGGAGATTGGCAGGTTACAGTCCATGGGGTTGCAAAGATTTGGACACAACTGAATAACTAACACTCAACAATTCAGCGTGGTTTCCCTGAAAGTAACAAAGGGTTATGTTTGTAGCAGTAAGGACACATATCTTAAATGTATTTTTTTTTAAGTTAAAGTATATCAGCCTATGCATACAAATTTTATAACACTATATTACCACAATTATATCCTGAAAAGCAATAAACTATTTTGTCAGCTACAATTTGGCTCTTTCCAAGAGCTTTGCCAACAACTAAACAACAGGGTCTTTGCCATCTGCCTCTGCAGAAACTGACCCCTGTGCTGCTGCAGCTGTTGACATTCCAACACCCCAGGAGGGAGTTCAGAATGGAGTGAGGCACTCTGTACTCCAGGGGATCTGATGGGACAGTTCTTTAGACATTTGGGTGTTTTCGGAAAATGATTTTATGATCTCAATGGTTTCATTTCCTCATATCTAGAAAAGCACTGAATCCTTTCATGGTGGCATCAGATCCTGTGACTAGCAGAAAACCTTTTGTAAAATGAGTGCTTAATGGTCAGGAGGATCCACTAGAGAAGGAAATGGCAATCCACTGTAGTATTCTTGCCTGGGAAATCCCATGGGCAGAGGAGCTTGATGGGCTACAGTCTCTGGGATTGCTAAGAGTTGGACAGGACTGAGAGATTAACACTTTCTTTTCACTTTCAATGGCATTGAACTCCACCTTCACTGGAACCTTATATATTGATCTTCCTCCCACTGTCTCTTTGGAGCATTCTCTCAGAGCTATCTGAGGTGCTGTGTCCCAGGCTGCAGTCCTCACTTTGCCCCAAATAAAACTTAACTTGGTGGCTCTCAAGTTGTGCATCTTTTTTAGTCAACAATCCTTATTGATAGTTTATGTCTAAATATTGAATCTATTTTTGTAAAACAATAATTTTGAATTTGATCAATAAAATCTGACCGTAAAAATATTTTCTACACATTACAAAATATTTTTCCCTAAACAGGATGAAGATGTTGTACGATGGCTATGCAGACTTCCTGCTCAGGAGAAGCAAAATGTCAGTGAACATGAGATCCCACTTTTGATGGAAGTACATTGAAAGAGAGTAAAAGTAACACACACAGTTATTTAGTCATTTCATGTTTAAACATCCACATTATATTTCATTAACAATGAATTCATAGGGGTTAAGAAATTTGCATTTGAATTGTTTATACTTAAAAAGTTGTATGACTTTGGATAAATGAGAGAGTTTTTCTTGTCGAAATTTCTTCCAGTGTGAAATAATGAAGTGGCCCATTCTTAATATGACTCAATTAATTATCAAAGTTGAAGAAGTTGAAGTCATGTATTTGAGTGTTATAGAATCAACATGCATGCTTGATTGATTCAAATAAATTGTGCATATACTTTTAATTGTTTAATCATTAAAAAATCAACTACACATCCTTTACCAGTAATTTTAAATTACCTTATACAAAAAACAAACAAACAAACAAAAAAAACCTAAAGTGTAATAGAATAGACATTGCATTTCTTTCAATTCCTCTTACAAATTACTCTTATAACTCAGGTTCCTTTCTGATACTAATTGGCATTACAGAGTTTACAATTTTAACATGGATCTTGATAGAACAATCCCACAGTCAAAATGAAAGTATGAAAATACTTTATTTAAAATCTATTACTCTTCATGAAGTAACATGCCTAATAAAATAAACTTATTTTATGCCATAAAAATAACATTTGTCACTGCATTGAAAAGGATTAGAAAAAGCAAGCCATACTAAGAGTTAGAATTTTACGTGGAACAACTGACTCGTTCAAAATTGGGAAAAGGGTAGGACAAGGCTCCATATTATCACGCTCTTTATTTAACTTATATATGCAGCTGATACCACTCCAATGGCAGGAAATGAAGGTAAACTAAAGAAACTGATGGGGGTGAAAGAAGACAGTGAAAAAGTTGGCTTAAAACTCAACATTCAGAAAATGAAGATTCTGGCATCTGGTCCCATCACTTCATGGCACATAAATGGAGAAAAATTGGAAACAGTGAGAGACTTTATTTTTGGTGGTTCCAAAATCACTGCAGATGGTGACTGTAGCCATGAAATTAAAAGATGCTTGCATCTTGGAAGAAAATCTATGACAAACCTAATGTATTAAAAAGCAAAAACATCACTTTGCTGGCAAAGGTCCTTATAGTCAAAGCTATGGTTTTTCCAGTAATCATGTACTGTTGTGAAAGCTGGACCATAAAGAAGGCTGAGCACCAAACAATCCATTCTTTTGAATTGTGGTGTTGGAGAAGACTCATGAGTGTCCCTTGAACAGCAAGGACATCAATCAAAACAGTCAATCCTAAAGAAAATCAACCCTGAATATTCACTGGAAGGACTGATGCTGAAGCTTCAATAATTTGGCCACCTGATGTGAAGAGCCAGCTCTTTGGAAAGACCCTTATGCTTGAAAGATTGAGGGCAAAAGGAGAAGAAGGCAGCAGAGGGTGAAATGGTTAGAGAGCATCACCAACTCAATGGACGTGAATTTGAGCCAACGCCGGGAATTAATGAAGGACAGAGAAGTCTGGCATGTTGCAGTCCACAGGGTCACAAAGATTGGACACGACTGAGCAACTGAACAGCAATAGCAGTTGATCATTTCAAGATTGAATATGCTTAATGAGAACACCATGAGACTCAAAAATAGGGTATATCATCTTAAAGAAGTCCTTTTTCTCAAAAGCGTAGGTGCCACATTTAGCATTGAAGTTTAGATTGAAGGCTGAATTTGAGTTTTCTACAATAAACACCAATCTTCATTCACCTTTTTCTACTAAACCCAATTCCTATGGGAATCACCAACTTGATTAAGTTCACAGAAAAATGAAGCAAAGTTACTTTGGCTAATGGTTTGTGAAAGAAGCAAATGTAGGGACTCATATAAACCTTAGCTATGTCAATTACATAAATGGATAGGTAATAAGGTATCTTTAAAAACATTATAAATGGTATTAGTGGACTAAGAAAAGAAAATTGGACTCTG
Organism: Muntiacus reevesi; assembly: GCF_963930625.1. NCBI lineage: Eukaryota > Metazoa > Chordata > Mammalia > Artiodactyla > Cervidae > Muntiacus > Muntiacus reevesi. The sequence continues at coordinate 195,665,092 of NC_089251.1, read as the reverse complement.
GATGCTGGGTGATTTGCCAAGATTTTGATCAGAAGCACACACTTGCCAATTGGAATTTAGCATGGATGTGTGGTGTTTACATAATGAAATTTAAATATTAATTTTATTCCTTGAAGTAAAAAGCAAATCATGCAAACAAACGATATAAATGAAATAATTACATAGACATAATTAAATAAGATTTAATATATTTTTCTTTAACATTTATATTCTCAAAAACAGAAAATTGATTGGCAAAAGGATTCAAAAGATACAAATTCAAACACATTTTGCATGTATCACATTTTTTACCAAAAGTTCTAAATTCTGTTTGGATTAGCTATGTATGGACTAAATACTTCGGCTCTAATAATAGACATTCTTGTCTAATATTTTGAAAGGCACAAAACAAAGGCTCCAAAGATTTTGCATCAGCTCTGCCAAGTATTAGATCTTTGAGTGGAGACAATCCGTTTAACCATTTTTGGTCAGCATTTTCTCATCGGTATAAAGGGAAGTCAGTGAAATATTTATTAGAAATCAGTTTAAAGATAATGTCTCTCCTAACTGAAATAAATGTATTCATTTAGAGAAGGTGACTTATTTGAGTTTTATAACAAAATTCATCGAAAGATCACTGGTGTGGCATCAAAAACCGAGAGTTCGAATTGGTCGTGACGACACGCTGAGCGACCTTGGGCAAATCACTAAGTTGACTTCTAGGCTCAGATTTCTTCTAATGTTTCATGTTTCTCAGTCCATAGACAGTGACAATAAAAGCCCTCTCCCTCTTTGGCACACAAAAAGGCTTACTCAAAAGAGGAAAGACTCTTTGTCAAACAGAGCATTCAGTGTGAAGTTGTATAATTTTGTTTGCTGTATATCAAGTCACCATAAAGGATTTTATAAGTAACATTCATTTGAGTTGTAAAAATATATTCAAAATGTAATTAAACTTCCCCACAAAACACATTATGCACTATTATACAAGAAAGTCACCATCTTGCAATAGTTTTTAGATGTTTAAGTTTCTAAATATTTCAAGGTGTGCTCAGTTTTCAATGACTTCCCTTGTGGCTCAGCTGGTAAAAAATCTGCCTGCAATGTGGGAGACCTGGGTTCAATCCCTGGGTTGGGAAGATCCCTGAGAAGGGAAAGGCTACCCACTCCAGTATTCCGGCCTGGAGAATTCCATGGACTGTATAGTCCATGGGGTAGCAAAGAGTGGGACACAACTGAGCAATTTTCACCTTCACTTTCAGTTTTCAACAGATGTGCTCATACCTTGCAATTATTTGTTTATTGTTTGATCATGAGAAAAATTCTCTATAAGATAGCTGGATACATGAGACATTTGCATAAAAATTGCTATTACTATTGCTATCTCAGGATTAGAGCTTAGGGTTCCCACACTAACTGCAGCTGTCCTGTTAATCCACCTTTCAAAAACCACCAGTCTTGGTTGCCAGGAGGTAGTTTATGAAATGCTACAGCAAGTGTGCACTTTTGATTCCCAGTTGGAGATTCATTAATGAACCCTTCTGCTTTCTAGCAAAGCATGTACTTGAGCCCTCTCTAGTTAAAATAAAGTAAATAAATGAATGAATAATAAATATTTACATAATGAAGAAACAATCTTGCTTTATTTCCTCCTTTCCTAAGAACAGAAAAGTACCCATTCTTCTTGCTTAATCTCTGACTTTTATTTACTCTGCAGATACAATACAAGGGAGGACTGGGGATCTTCTTTCTCTACAAGAAGGGTTAGACTGGACGTCCAACAGTGAACAGAGGTTTTGATGAGACAGTGCCCTAGAGAACACTCGTGAGATATAAGTGCAATTAAACATCATCCAGAGAAAAAGATGTTAAATTTACTAAAATATGAAAATTGATGTCTACACCATTATAGGCATGGTCTTACTCAAAACTATTGATTTATAAATAAGTCAAACTTAGTCTGTCATATTTTTTCTCCCTTTTCATACTGTTCATGGGGTTCCCAAGGCAAGAAGGTCAAGGAGTAACACTTGGAACTGGACATGGAACAACAGACTGGTTCAAAATTAGGAAAAGAGTACATCAAGGCTGTATAATGTCACTCTGATTATTAACTTCTATGCAGTGTATATCATGAGAAATCCATGACTGGATAAAGCAAAAGCTGGAATCATGACTGACCTCAGATATGCAGATGACAACACCTTTATGGCAGAAAGTGAAGAAGAACTGAAGAACCTCTTGATGAAAGAGAAGAGTGAAAAGCTGACTTAAAACTCAATATTCAAAAAACTAAGGTAATGATATTCAGTTCCATCACTTCATGGCAAATACATGGGGAAACTGTGAGAGACTTTATATTCTTGGGCTCCAAAATAACTGCAGATGGTGACTGCAGCCATGAAATTAAAACATGCTTGTTCCTTGGAAGAAAAGTTATGATCAGCCTAGACAGCATCTTAAAAAGTAGAGATATTCCTTTGCCAACAAAGGTCTGTAGAGTCAAATCTATGGTTTTTCCAGTAATCACATGTGGATGCAAGAGTTGAACCGTAAAAAAGGCTGAGCATTGAAGAACTGATGCTCTTGAACTGTGGTGTTTGAGAAGACTCTCAAGCGTCCCTTGGACAGCAAAGAGATCCAATCAATCAATCCTAAAGGAAATCAGTCCTGAATATTCATTGAAAGGACTGATGCTGAAACTGAAACTCCAATGCTTTGGCCACCTGACACAAAGAACCAACTCATTGAAAAACACCCTGATGCTGGGAAAGATTGAAGGGAGGAGTAGATGTGGATGACAGATGATGAGATGGTTGGATTGCATCACTGACTTGATGGACATGAGATTGAGCAAGCTCCAGGAATTGTTGATGGACAAGGAAGCCTGGTGTGCTGTATATCATGGGATCACAAACAGTCAGACATGACTGAATGACTGAACTGAGCCCTTCAGTGGAGGATTGCATAATATTCATTTCTATCTCCCCAATAAGCAACAACCTAGAATATAGAAGAACAGATTTTGCAAATTGTGGATAATCCATTGGTGAGCTATAAAATTCTTTTGGTGAATCTTGACTAGCAGACAGACTAAGGATAAGAAAAAAAGAAGAATAATAATCAGAAGAATCAGAAGAAATAGATAGATAAGGATAGGAGAGCATAAGTCAGAATGTCAAAAAGTCAACATGCTCCCAATACCATAGGCTTCAGCTTTTTCTTCCTCTTCAGAGGACAAATGATATAGATTGACTTATCCTTTCAAAATACATACATTGAAAACCTGCACAAAATGATGGTATTAGAAGGTGGGGCCTTTACAGGCAATTATGTCATGAGGACATTTCCTCTTGAAAAGGATTAGTGCTCTTATAAAGAAAGTGGAGTTGTTCAGTTCTGTCTGACTCTTTGAGACCCCATGGACTCTAGCCTGCCAGGCTCCTCCATCCGTGGAATTTTCAAGGAAAAACTGTTGGAGTGGGTTGCTATTTCCTTCTCCAGGGTATCTTCCAAACCCAGGGATCAAATCCAGGTCTCCTGCATTGCAGGTAAACTCTTCACCATTTGAGCCACCAAGGAAATACACTTTTATAAATGCAATCTCTAATCTGTTCTACCATGTGAGAACACTGTAAGAAAGCATCATGTATGAAACAGAAAGTGGGCTCTCGCTAGATACTGAATCTACAGGTAGCTAGGGGAAATAACTAAGTAACCTAGTTGTTCATAAGTAACCCAGCTGTTCATAAGTAACCTGGTTTATGATTTTTTTAAAAATAATACCAGCCTGAATGGACTAAGAAAAAGATGAGTCTTTACATGATTCCCCTTGGCATTCTTCTGTTCCACATGACAACCACAAAAGTAATTTTAATCTAGTGGATTGGCTAGTCTGGCAGAGCTAAAATAACTGGGTTCATGGATCTGGTACTTTGTTGAAGATGGCTATAAAGAATTCAGCTGGAACTGTTGACTAGACAGCCTACATATAGCTTTTCTAGTACAACAGTTTGGGAATAAAGAAAGATATTTCAAGCTAAACAAAAACGGAGAGAGTTTATTTTTAGCAGACATGCCTTGTCATTAATGCTATAAGATGTTCTTGAAGCTGAAAGCAAGTGACACTGGGTGGTAAGTTGAATGTACACACACACACACACACACAAAAAAAAAAAAAACACTGAAAGAGACAATTATGTAATCATGAAGAAGCAAAAATACGTAATCCTTCTTTTTCCTATGAACTAATTTTACAAAAAAATCTAAAGCAATATGTATACAATATTATTGATGTGCTTGTAATATATGAAGCTGTCACATATTTAAAAATAACAGCACAAAGTTGATGGGTAGGAACAAAGTCCTGAAAGAAAGAACTAGCTCTATATGGTTAATCAAATCCACAGGAACAAATAGAAAGAAACAAAAATGATAAATAAGGAGTTTATATAATAATAACCTCCAAAAACATATATTTGCTCCTTTTTCTTTTTGTCATTTTAAGTAGATATAAAATCATGGAGTATAATAATTATAAAATCAGTCCAATCCACATGTAATAATAACTCAGAAAGGAGAACAGGAACATGGGGATATATGAATGACATTTCTCTAACTCACTAAAATTGTCAGTAAAACCTCAAATAGTTTTGATAAGCTAAAATATTTAAGGTAACCTTTATAGCAATAACTAAAATAAAAAACTTTAAAAAGAGCAAGCATTAATAATGGAATTAAAATACTACAGTATCAAGCATTCATTTACTACAGAAGAAGGCAAGAAAGGAGATTTGTTGTTATTCAGTCACTCAGGCATGTCCTACACTTTGTGACCCCATGGACCGCAGCACACCAGACTTCCCTGTCCTTCACCATCTCCTGGAGCTTGCTCTAACTCATGTCCACTGAGTCGGTGATGCCATCCAACCATCTCATCCTCTGTCATCCCCTTCTCTTCCTGTCTTCTATTTTTCCTAGCATTAGGGTCTTTTCCAATGAGTTGGCTCTTCACATCAAGTGGCCAAAATATTGGAGCTTCAGCTTATAGTAAGACATAAAAAGCATTCATGTACTAGAGAGAAGTAAAGTAAAAAGATAAAGGCAGGAATAAATCAAATCATATCAATTAAACATTGACAATGAATTACTTAAGCAATACAGTCAGAAAGCAGGGAAGTGGGAGACAAATCCCTGGCTGGTGACGGCACACAGCAGAGTTCATTTTCACAGTGCCAAGAACCAAAGCTGGCTCCAGGATGTCTGGGAAGTCTGACAGGGAAGGTGGATCTGAGGGCATCCCCCACTTTTTAGCTCACCCACCTTCGGTGATACAACCCCTGGCCCGCATGCTGGTTGAATCCTGGGTCTGACGGAGCAGACAGTTACTGTTCTCTCCCCTGTCATGATGCCCTCCTCTGTGGGGACTTTCCTGTAAAAGTGCTCCTCAGCACGAGGGTACCCACCATAAACAACAACAACAAAAATGCAGAGAATGTAAGACTGAAAAAAAAAAAAAAAAAAAAAAAACGGATCCAGTTGTATGCTGTCTACAGGAAAAGTATTAGATTCAATGATACAACTAGGCTAAAACTGAAAACATGGAAAAAAGATATGTAAAACACAACCATGGGAATGTTGGAAGTGGTTACATTAATATCATAAAAAATAGACTTTAGGGCAGAAAGAAATTAATAGACTTAAAGATGGATATTTTACAATAATAAAATAAACAAATCATGAGGAAGACATAACAATTATAAATATATTTGCCTGTTACTCCAGGTATTTCTTGACTTCCTACTTTTGCATTCCAGAGGCAGATGGTTTACCAACTGAGTTACGAGGGAAGCCCCTTGTAATGAAAAAGGCATCTTTTTTGGGTGTTAGTTCTAAAAGTTCTTGTAGTTCTTCATAGAGCCATTCAACTTCAACTTCTTCAGCATTACTGGTTGGGGCATTGACTGGGATTACAGAGATATTGAGTGGTTTTCCTTGGAAATAAACAGAGATCATTCTGTTGCTTTTGAGATTGCAGCCAAGTACTGCATTTCATACTCTTTTGTTGACTGTGATGGCTACTCCTTTTCTTCTAAGGGATTCCTGCCCACAGTAGTAGATATAATGGTCATCTGAGTTAAATTCACCCATTCCAGTCCATTTTAGCTCACTGATTCCTAAAATGTCAATGTTCACGCTTGCCATCTCCTATTTGACCACTTCCAATTTGCCTTGATTCATGGACCTAACATTCAGGTTCCTATGCGATACTGCTCTTTACAGCATCGGGCCTTGCTTCCATCACCAGTCACATCCACAGCTGGGTGCTGCCTTGGCATGCTGGAGGTGAGGAAGAGAAAGGTGACCTCCTCCAAGAGGCCCCATGCAGGACTGCTGCACTCAGCGCCCCCGACCCTGCAGCCGGCCGCCGCTGACCCACGCCTCCGCTGGAGACCATGGACGCTCACAGGCCAGCCTGGGCCAGGCTCTGTGGGGTCGCTGCTCCTTCCCCTGGGTCCCGTGCTCACCAGGTTCTGTCTGTGCCTCCAGTCCTGTTTCCCAGTCCTGTGTTCGTTCTGGCGGCTCCATGGTGGGTTAACGGGACCTCCTCCAGGAGGACTTACGCCATAGCCCGGTCTGCTGCCCCCAGGGCCCCTGGCCCCGCAGCAGTCCCCTGCTGACACGGGCCTGCCCAGGGGACATGCAGACCCAGCTCTGCCCCAGCCTCTGTGGGCTCTCTGGGCCCTGGTCCACACAAGGCTTGTGTGAGCCCTCTGAGCATTTCTGGTGGGTATGGAGCTCGATTCTAAACATGATTTCGCCCCTCTTACCGTCTCTCTGGGGTTTCTCCTTTGCCCCTGGACGTGAGGCATCTCCTCAAAGTCACCCCAGCATCAGAGCCCCTGGTTCAGCACGGCGCAGCCGCCAGGCCAGCGCCACCCATCCGCCGCTCCAGTGCCGCCCATCCTGTTGCTCTGGTGCCCCCCATCCTGCGGGGGTTTCTCTGCTCTTGTCTGTGGGGCATCTCCTCAAAGTCCATCCAGCGTCACCCATCCACCGCTCACTGCAATGCCACAGGACTGGAAAAGGTCAGTTTTCATTCAATCCCAAAGAAAGGAAATGCCATAGAATGTTCAAACTACTGAACAATTGCACTCCTATCACATGTTAGCAAAGTAGTGCTCAAAATTCTCCAAGCCAGGCTTCAATAGTATGTGAACCATGAACTTCATGGTAGAAGATGCTTGCTCCTTGGAAGGAAAGTTATGACCAATCTAGACAGCATATTAAAAAGCAGAGACATTATTTTGCTGACAAAGGTCCGTATAGTTCAGTTCAGTTCAGTTCAGTTCAGTCACTCAGGTGTGTCCGATTCTTTGCGACCCCATGAACCGCAGCACGCCAGGCCTCCCTGTCCATCACCAACTCCCAGAGTTTACTCAGACTCATGCCCATTGAGTCAGTGATGCCATTCAGCCATCTCCTCATCTGTTGTCCCCTTCTCCTCCTGCCCCCAATCCCTCCCAGCATCCGGGACTTTTCCAACGAGTCCGTATAGTTAAAGCTTTGTTTTTTTCTAGTCGTCATGTATGGATGTGAGAGTTGGACTATAAAGAAAGCTGAGCGCCAAATAATTGATGCTATTGAACTGTGGTGTTGGAGAAGACTCTTGAGAGTCCCTTCGACAGCAATGAGATCCAATCAGTCAATCCTAAAGGAAATCAGTCCTGAATATTCATTGGAAGGACTGATGCTGACAGTGAAACTCCAATACTTTGACCACCTGATGCAAAGAACTGACTCATTTGAAAAGACCCTGATGTTGGGAATGATTGAAGGTGGGAAGAGAAGGGGACGACAGAGGATGAGATGATTTGAGGGCATCACTGACTCAATGGATAGGAGTCAGAGTAAGTTCTGGGCATTGGTGGTGGACAGAGAAACCTCGTGTACTGCAGTCTATGGGGTCGCAAAGAGTCAGACATGACGGAGTGACTGAACTGAACTGAACTAACTGAACTCTACCACCTAACAACAGAGCCCAAAATGCATGAAGCAAAACTAAAAATTTAGTGAAGAAACAATTCAGCAACAATAGCTCAAAACTTTAATAACTCACATGCAGCAATGGATTGAATAACTAGACAGGAGTTCACAAAAAAAAAAAAAACATAAGAAAACTTCAAAAATACTTAAAAAAATAAAAGAGGATATTTGCATGTCATATATCTAGTCTCACATTTGTATTTAGAAAATATGAAAAAATACTTAGGATTTAATAAAGGAACGTAATTTTAAAATGGGAAAAGTATCTGAATAGATATTTTTCCATAGATGATATACAAATGCCCATAAGCACATGGAATTTATTCAACATCATTAGTCATTAGGAAAGTAGAAAGCAACGTCTCAAGAAGATAATATCCACAACCAGTAGGATGTAATTAAAAAAGCAAACAATAATAAGTGCTGCAAAGGAAGCAGGAAATTTAAAAATCCATACGCTTGTGATGGGAGTGTAAAATGGGCCGTTGATCTGGAGCACAGTTTCATGGTACCTCTAAACGTTTAACAGAGTGTTGCCATGTGACCCCAAAATTTCACTCCTAGGTATACACGAAAGCTAAATGAACACATATGTCCACACAAAATTTTACACAGATTTTTTTAGTTCTACTTATAATAGCCAAAATGTGTCAACAGTTCAAACATCTAACAATTGAGAAATAAGTGCATACAGTGTTTCATATCTGTGTAATGAAATATTCCTTGACACAACAGAGTGTGTTCTGATATATAATATGGCATACATGAATTTTTGTAAACATTATGCTAGATTAAAGAAGCCAGTCACACAAAAACATTCAATCTGCCAATTTATAGTAAATATTCAGAACAAGCAAGTGCATAGACAGCTGAAATGGATTAGTGATTGCCAAATGATTGTGAAAGGGACCAGGTAAAGTGTGGAATGTCAACAACAAGGGGGTCGTATTTTGAAAAATTAGTTTCTCTTGAAGAAGAATAAACCAGAATTTTAATCTAAGCAGAAAAACTAAAGGTATGCTACCATTCTCTATTCCCATGCATATTTGGAGCAATACTCTTCATTTTTAAAAGAGAATAATAAGCAACATTTACATATGAGTAATAGAGAATATTTTGAAGACTCTTTGCTCACTTATACAAAGAAATACAGAATGTGTTCTCTTAAGAAGCAGTCTAGCAAGCAGTCTCTGCTGCCAGTGACAAAGCTGCTACAACTGATATCTGTATAGAGAATTGTTAACCCATTGCCTTTCCCTGATTTTTGTAATTCACATAAACTGGTCCTTTAGGTATACCAAAGTTAAAAAGTAACTTCTGCCACTCAGCTCAATTGAAAAATTTTCAATTCAAAAGAATATACCTTTTTTATAAAAATTGTAAATATATTCTTGAGAAAACATTCTGTATGCATTCACACCTCCCTTTCTCCCATTTCCCTCCATTTTCCCTTAAACCTGCAAATACCATCACAAATTTATTTTTGTTACTTCATAAGAAAAGTGAAATGGAATGAGAAAATGATTTTTTGATCTTACTGAGAAATATGTACTAAAACAAGTTAATTGCAAAGCCAAGAAAATTACTGTAATTTTATTTAATTGCTAACTAATGATAGAATGTGTTTCATAACTTAAAGAAATATAAATATGTGATTATATTTCTTCAGTAGTAAGTTAAAGAAGATGGGTTATAGGATGGCCAAAAATTAGATTTCAATATTTGAAAATACCTTAGTGAATTTTAGGATAGCTTGGTCTATATATTTATATGTTTAACCTCCTCTTTTAACTTTCTACTTTCTGTAGATAAATTTTCATGAAGCCATTGTCAGAGGGGGTTATCAGATCAGCAGACTGGCATGGGCACTCCATAATTTGTTGTCCAGGGGTCCTGACAGTCTGGACCAACAGACTGTGGACCAACAGTCCACAATCATTGTTTTGTTTGTTTGTTTTGCTTTGTATTTATGCCTCTACCAATAAAAAGAATAAGAATATGCCATGTGTTAAATGACATTAAAAAGTAAAGACATTTGCAGCCCTGCTACTGAGACCCAGAGAATATTCCAGATACTGTTTATTGTTTCACTCACTGCCTTATCCACAATAAAACTTTGCAGTAGTTTTCTTTCTTTTTTTTTTTACTCTTTTACTCTTTTTATGTTGCCAAGTATTTTATTGACCAAACAGTTGCACCAGTCAGAGATATACTGAACTAATTTTATAAATTTATTCTATTTCTATAAACAAAATATAGTTTATGAGATGTTCCCAAACATTACCATATAGAACATCTTTTAAGATACAGTCCTTATACATATGACTTATATAAATAACTTTTTTCTATCTTAATATATTCATATGTTAAATTAACTGTCTTGATTAATAAGCCTCACTATTACATACTTACAATTTCCCATAAAAATAAGGCAGTTGTTCAAAATTTTACTTAACTCTATTTAAACTTAAAAAGTAACTGATATGCTTCCATTGAGAGGTATATGAATCAGAAATATTGGTCCAAGTTCCCATTTCAGGTAACGAGATATCTAAGAAAAGATCATTTGATTATACACCAGAGATATCAAAACTAATTTTAATGATCACCATAAGCCTTCCTCTTGGATCTTTCAGATTCTTAACTCTGAAAATGAAATGATAATAATAACAAGAATAATAACTCACTTATTATGTGTCAAACACCATTTCAAGAACCTGACACCATCTTATTTAATCCTCATCATATCTCTCAGAGGAAAGTGATGATACTGCACATTTTTCACCGGCGATTGAGGCTTAGGTATGTGAAGCTTGTTCATGGTGGAGTGCAGCAGAGAGGGGACTCATGCCGATATCCAGGTTTCCATCCACTGCACTATTCAGAGAGTGGAATCTCCTCTAGCTTCAGAGGCCCCTGAGAGTTACAGAGATGTCACCCAATGGTGGCACCTTAGAGACTGCGGCAGACTGCGCAGGAAGAAGATGCGTTTGGGACGAGGTCCCCTCACTCGTACTTAATCAATGACTGCACAGCGTTCTTTCCACTTAGACCAGCTCCCCTAAGACCGCATCTAGGAGTCTTCACTTCTCACCTGTGAACTCTGCGAACTTGAAGAAACCATAGGGCCTTGAGAAGGCAGAAGCAAAGGGCACCTGTCAATCGCCCTGCTATTCTATTGCTATTCTATCATATCAAGGATCCACAGAGAAATCTATCACTCTATCGTAATACGGGGAATTCTTGTATACCTGGTCAATTTATTCTCTTATTCATGGCAAGGCAAGGTCACTGGAATGCCATAGCTTGAAAGAGTGGCATGTTGGAACGAAGATACTACAGAATAAGCCTATGATTTAATGGAAGCCACGTGTTACAATGTCTATAAAGAATAGTCAGTAGTGCAAAGAACATGAACTGTTTGAGAACAGGACTTCAACTTCTGTTTGATCACACACCAGGCTCACGATCATGGGAAATCATCTGAGCCTCAGTTTCCTCATCTGTACAATAGGGATTGTAATAATAATGCTCCACCCAAGCTTGTTAGGAGTGTGCTATGACCTAATGGAAGAAATGAAAGTGAAGTTGCTAGTCTCTCGGTTCAGTTGTATCTGACTCTTTGTGACCCCAGGGACTGTGGCTCACCTCCAGATGCCTCTGCACTTGAAATTCTCCAGTCAAGAATACTGGAGCAAATTGCCATGTCCATCTCCAGGATATCTTCCCTACTGAGGGATTGAATTTGGGTCTCTGCACTGCAGGCAGATTCTTTACCATCTGAGTCACAAGGGAAGCCCAGTACATAGTGCATGACTAAGATGCTCTGCTTATATTAGTTTTATTCTATCCCATTCACCCATAATATACATAATATGTTAATATCCTTTGGAGAGTAGGGCTTATGCATATGGATTGAGATCCATTATTCAAAAGAGAGGTATAATAATGAAATGAGGTAGAAAGGCTTAGTATGAAAGGTCTTGAATAGAGTTTCTGTGTCCTGTCTCTAATATGTTACAAGGCCCTTAATTCACTGTAACAAAATTTATGATTCTTTGTTGCATATATTATTCCTATCAAGGCTGTATTTTCATAAGATTTCAAGATAATAAATGCAAATGTTTCAATAATGCCTGCTGCATGTTATTCTAGTAGTTCAGTTAGGCTCTCAACAAATGCTGCTTATTTCAATTAACTATCACAAGAATACAAAAAATAGAATTATTGTAGGTTGACAGCAGCAGAAATGGATTTATACTAGAAATAAGACAAACTAAGCATTGAAGGATTTTAAACCAGATACAGAAGAATATTTTGCCTGATACAGAAGAATAAAATAATGTTGGTAAGAGGACAAGCCTGTAAAAATGTTCATACTAGTCAGGATTCTCTGGAGAGAGAACCAACTGGCTAGATGGATACATAGATAGATACATAGATAGACAGATAGATAGAGATTCTGTGGAATTAGAGTTCATATAATTATGGAGGTTGAAAAGCCCCACACTCTGTGTTTGGCAAAATGGAGATATCAGCCTCATTCTGTAGTTCTTATCTGAGTCCATACTCCTGACAGCCAGTGGAGCTGGTGTTATAAACTTCTGCCTGAAAGCTAGGGTGCTCAAAGTATGAAAAGAGCCAATTTTTTGTTTCAAGTACAAAGGCTGGAAAAGACTGTATCTTAGCTCAAACAGTCTAGCAGAAAGTTTTCTTTCTTAATCAGCTTTTCTGTTCTTTTCAGGTCTTTGACTGGATGGGAACCAAACCCATCAGAGAAAACAATCTGCTTTATTCACTCTGCCAATTCAAATGTTAATCTCCTTTGGAAGGACCTTCACAGACACACCCAGAATAATGTTTGATCAAATATCTGGATACTTCATAAATGGGTCAAGTTGGCCCATAAATTAGATATCATATCTTCAAATCCTCTGCTTATCACTACTGTCTCTAATAGCCTGGGGCTATATTTGTTTTATTTGTTTTAATTTTCAAATGCAAAATGCTCCCACTGGGCAGTCATCTCCACGGGTGTGCTGGGGCTGACACACCAGCTTGTGAAAACTGATCCTTAAACTTTCAGGAATTTTGTAGGCTAGTTGTTCATTTATTCATAGTTTGAACTTGATCATAGTTAGGGTATTTATACTACAGAATTTGGCAAATACTGGAAATCAGATCTATTAAAAAAAAACAGAAAGATAATTATTAAACATTATAACATTGCTATGATGTCTAAGGATCAGTGAAAAATGAAGATTTTTATGGAATATTTAAGATTTATTAAAGTTTTCAAATGTCCCATTTTGTTCAATATGTGATTTTATAATACATGACTTACTCATTTATATTTCTTGTGAACATATATATCATTATTATTGCTATTATTGGAAAAATTGCAAAAAGATTCATTTTACCCTGGAGGCCTAAATTAAATAAATGTACTACCTGGGCAGACATGGATCACAGACAGTAGATGTCACAATGTAGGTTCATCTTGATAAAATGATTTAACTTCCCTGCTCACAACCACATTTCTTCTTCTAAAAGTAATTTAAATCAAAGTCAATGTTTAGTTGTGACTTTGTATGAAGCAGGTACATATGCTGATTCTTGAAAATAGTGTTTTTTGCAACCACATATTCTCAAATAATTTTTAATGGGCACTTTTCTGCTTGTTTGAAGAATGGAATAAACTTGTCCTCAAATCAGGATGGCCATGTGGCATTATACAAGCGAGCTTGGATTAGGAATCAGGTGTTAGATGGTCTGGATCCAAATCCTAACTCTGCCACTAACTTTCTGAGTGATCTTGAACAGTTCTGCTTTTTACAAAATAGCAAACTGTACTATATATAGCCATATTTCAGAATCAACTAAAACTTTCTTAGGGGAAAAAGATAGCAGCCTGAAAACTAAGCCTCTCTCCTACATTGTCCTACCCTGGACAGCAGTGGCAGCTTCTGAGTAGAATTCTTTTGTCTGAAAGAATGCATGCACGCACAAATATGCACATATACATGTACACACAGGTAACATATAGATGTTTGGATAGAAAAGAACAAACAGGAGTGAGAAAGAAATAGAAAGAGAAAGAAATAGACTTGTCTCATAATTTACTCAATTTAATTATGCGCAAACCTATTTCATCTATATCTCTAAACATTTTTCTAGAATATTTTGAATTAAATCTCGATTACCATATTATTTCTTCTATAAACATTTCAGGGTGTGCAGAAAAATTAAAGTTCATAAAGATGTAGTCATACAAGATCTGCCTGTGGTGTGAGAGTGTGGGGTCCCATTAATCCTCTCGTCATCGAAGGCAGTAAACATTATCACCAAAAATTACCGCTTGAGGTCTTTGCAAAGGAAGGTCTTGAGGATGAGCAGTGAATAAGCAGCCAGTCTAGAGCACTGGCAAACGTGCGGTGAGAGAGGTGAAAGCTCGCATCTGGGTGAGGACCTCTTCCTTGCTCCAGGCTCAGAGCGACGCCGCTCCAGGTTGCTTCACCAGTGACACAGGTCCTTCCCCACTCGCCCCTCAGTCGGCGGGCTTCATCCCGGCAGGAGCGGGACGCCAGTGCATCTCATCCAGGGCCAGCTTCCTGCCGCTGAAGCTAGGCCCTTAACTTACAAGCCTCATTAGACCCAGCGTAGTAAGAAGACTGGGCCTTAATCATCCTTGACTGAGGATGTCTCACCATCGTGAGACAGTGGTTTTACGCAGGAGAAGCAAATGAAGGATCTGTTTCTAACCTGCCTCCCAGACCGGAGGTGTCACTCAGAGAAGCTCGCCACTGTACCTACACCTCACCCCATAGTTCTGGTTTAGAGATTTTGACCAGAGAAAGAAGATGCAAAACAGAGAGCTCTTTAAAAAATACTGAAGTATAGTTAATTTATAATGATGGATCAAATTATGTTATATAGCAAAATGACCCAGTTATGTGTGTGTGAGTGTGTATGATAATAATCTCTATCAAGAAGACACAACTATTATAAACATGTATGCTTAATAACAGAGAATCAAAATACTGGGTTGGCCAAAAATTTTGTGTAAGTTTTTCCATATAATTCTATGGAAAAATCCAAATGAACTTTTTGACCAACCCAATACATCAAACAAAAGTAACAGAAATGAAGGGAGGGAGATATAGAAAAAAGTTATACTTCAAGTCTACAATATTTCAATTTCAATAGATAGAACAATAAACAGAAGATAAACAAGAAAATAGAAGACTCAAAAAATTGTATATATCAACTATAATGAATAGACATCTATAGAATACTCCCCACAACAACAAAACATACAATTTTTTCATATGTTTGTGGAACCTTTTCCAGGATAGATCATATGCTGGGCTATAAAATAAACTTCAATAAATTAGAAATGATAGAAATATTACAAAGTGCATATTCTGACTAAAATGAAATAAAATTAAAGGGTGGGGAGAGAAAGTGTTGGGGGGTTCAGGATGGAGGGGACTCTCGTATATCTAAGGCCGATTCACACGGATGTATGGCAAAACCCATTACAATACTACAATGTATTATCTTCCAATTAAAATAAATTAATTGATTTTAAAAATAAACAGCAGGAAAAATGTGTGGCCCAAAAACACATGAAAATTGAACATCACACTTTTAAATCACCTAAAAGACAAAGACTCAGAAAATGCTATTAGACGAAAGAGAAAGAAGAGATAGCATAGCGCTTGTTATGTATCTGAAGCAGGCTTTAGAGGTAAATTTATCTATCCAAATATCAACACCAAGGTAGAAAAAAGATCTGTTAAAAGCCAGTTTTAGGGAATAGGTTAACAAAGTTAGGAATTCGATAAGCTGTTTTAGTTCAGAGGACTAAGTCAAGAAATAGAAGGAGAACTGAACAGGTTACACGGAAAGAATCAGTATCCATTGGTCCGAGCCAGGACAGAGGGCATGGGTGATATATACTTCCTATATAAAAAATATATATATAAGTAAATACTGTTTTTAACTACATAAAATGAATAGAATAAAATATAATGCATGGAATTGGAAAAATAAAATTTAGAAAGGACTGTGGTGATGCATCCAAAAGCGCCACTAGCTCTGGCTTCAGGTAAAGAACAATAAATATCTACATGCTCAGGACCTTCTAAATATATACAGTGAACCACGAGGCCTAACTTCCTCAGGGAAGCCTCTTGATTCTGATCTAAGTTGGACATCAGCTGCTTTTCTCACTATCCATTTTGTTCTTCTTATTTCCTTACTAGATTCACATGTTATCCCAGTTTCTTTTTCTCTCTTTGACTTTATCAAATTCTGCTTAACTTTTCTTGCATGGTTTTATATATCCACGGATAAATAAAATGGTGACTCACTTTTTCAAGAAAACTTTCAAGTTCTATTCCCTCCTCCCTATCACTTTTGTTCATGAGTCTGACCAGGTATTCCTGGTCCTGAAAGGATGTTAGCTAATTCCTGAGAGCTAGTCACATTTTAGTTTGGTTATTCTAACAGGACACAATCAATAGACTATTAAAGATATGAGGTGGTTAAATAGCTACTCTTTACTGAAGGTTTACCACGCCCCAGGTACTGTTTCCCAGGTGGTGCTAGTGGTAAAGATTCCACCTACCAATCCAGGAGATATAGGAGTTGTGCGTTCGATCCCTGGGTTGGGAAGACCCCCTGGAGGAGGGCATGGCAACCCACTCCAGTATTTTTTCCTGGAGAATACCATGGAGATGAGTCTGGTGGGCTATGTATGGTCCACAGTGTTGCAACGAGTTGGACATGACTGAAGCAACTTAACGACCACACAGGCACTGTTTAGTTATCACATTGATAGTCAGAGAACTCTAAAAGGCATCAGTGGTCAATTTAAAAAAAAATATTTTTATTGGAGTATAATTCCTTTCCAGTACTGTGCTAGCTTCTGTTATACAATAGAGTGAGTCAGCTACATGTATGCATGCATCCCTCTGTCTTGACCCCTCCGCCCCTCCCCTATGAGACATCACAGAGCTCGGAGGTGAGCCCCCCGAGCTACACAGCAGCTTTTCACTAGCTCACATTTCACATGCGGCAGTGCAAAGGTGACAGTCCTACTCTCCCAATTCATTCATTGCCCAGCTTTCAGATGAGCAAGCTGAGGCTTACAGAGACCAGGTGGCTTCATCAGGGCATAGCTACAAAGTAGGTAATGACTATACCGGGATCTTTGCTTTCTGCTGAACCTTTCAAAGCACAAGAGTCTTTTCTAAGCAACTCCAGTAGAGAAATGACAACTATACCTACTCTGAGGTTTTCTAATTTAACAGACTGAAGAGGATATTCCCTGAGAAGAAAATCACTACAAATGAATTCGTTTTCCCATGTGACTGTTTAAGAACTATCCATCAGCTTTTTTACACCCACATGTCATTTAATAAGGCTTCCTTGGATATAACAGAGCAGGCACAGCACACTCAAATGGTAAGGAAGGATGGATCACAAGCCCCTTGGGATGGGCATGAGTTCCCTCAGGTGCTGCAGCAAGGCATAGGAGCTATAGACTCAGGAATTTTAGCCTCTTGAAAAGTGTCATAACTTCTGTCAACAGCCCTGCCTGTCATGTTTTATTGAGATTTTGAAATAGAATTTAGAAGTTAAAAATAAAGTATACAACATGCAGTGCCCCATGAAGGACTTGGGCATGACTTGAATGGCAGCCAATCAGAAACTTCTATTAGGCAACACTCAGAGTTCCAAAGACAGTGTGCCTACGAGTTCTGAAACATGTAACATAAAACTCTAAATGGAAAAGGAAACCTCTGGCTCTGAAATGTGCTTGTTCTGTGCCATGCAGCTGTTAATTTGCACAGTAGATGTTTAAAAAGTCAAATACCTTTCAGATGGTGCCCATTTTATCAAAATTGCACTGCAGTTTAACTGAAAATTCAGTTAACAGAGAAGCATGCAGTTTGGTTCCAAATAATATGGTCAGTTGTGTCCCTTTACAAATGGACTTTAGAAGCATTGGCTTTCCCCATATCCTCAGGTCTGGCCTCCTTAGCCTAAGTGACCCCTTCTCCAGCTCCACAACAAGATCACCCCTCCTTGTTAAATACAAATAATGCATAACTTTCTGCCCAGTCCTGTCAGTATTTCAGGAATATTTAGTTCCCTTTCTCACTTATGTATCTTCATCTGGGTTTTTTTTCTCTTGCTTGGGATATTTATTCATCTTTTAAAATAAGTACCGAATGAATGAAATGCATATCAGGGCCTTATGTTTTTGTATTTCCTTTCCACGTATCAAAAACAGTCAATGTGTGCTTCTGTACTTCTAATGCACTCTCTTACCACTTTCTTCTTAAAACATGTATTTATTGATCTCTTTTCTAAATAAAGCTCTGTGGAAGGAAAAAAATTGAATTGGAAAATACTTCTACTTCAAGGAGATTAGCGTCTAATGGACAATCATTCCTTTCTGAGTATTTTCAATGTGATAAAACTTTAGAGAAAGGATTTGGAATGTATCAGAAAGCCTTAGAACTAATTTGTCTATTTTTAGTACTTAATTACACACTTTCTACTTGATATGTGACCCCCTAGAAAGCAGAAACTAGTGGTTCTCTCTGTATACACATGACTGCATGCAGAAGTGGAGAGTAATACATTATAATATTACACAATGAAATGCACTGATTAAATTAGAAATGGAGTTGTGTAGCTGAAGATCTCAGTTTTGAAGGAAAAGAAGAGAAGGAGATTGTCACTGGAACTTTGAAGTCTACGTCATGCTTTGTCTGATGGGAAGAACCTCAAAGGTCATCTGTCAGTTCAAATAGGCTTAGAAAAAGACGGGGAGACCTGAAAATGTCTGTATGTTTTAAGGGCATCTTCAGGGATGACTGGGGTCTGACAGAAGCGGACCATCCTTTTAGTCACTTGGTAATCTCACTGGTGTCTCAATCTCAATGCTTCCAGAAATGAATATGTATTATCTTCTTTTCAAAATACGTTCCATCATCCAATTATTCTTCCAGGCAGTATCCTGTGACACTCCATGGCTCAGTTTCAAAACTACATCAGCTTGATCACTGCTGCTCAGTTCCATGTTAAAGAGCTACAGAGCCTCTGACTCCAATCTAAAATAATTATCTTTCAAGATCCTACACCTTTATTTTTTTTTAACCTCACTTTAGTGTAGATAGGTAAACTTCACCTAAAACATTTAAAATTAATGTTTAAAAAACTGTATGGTTGTATGGATGACTAGCAAGGTAATGCTCAAAATACTTCAAGTTAGGCTTCAGCACTATGTGAATCTAAAACTTCCAATTGTACCAGGTGGATTTAGAAAAGGCAGAGGAACAAGATATCAATCTGTGGGATCTGACAAAATGTCAGTGGCCTTTAAATGCCCTTGAGCGAACAGATGTGAGAGAAAGTATGGGAATGTATCTATGTTTTAAAATATTAGCACTTGGAAAGAGATGGAAATAAATTATATCCCTTGAAAGTATGACTTTAAATGATCATTTATTTGCTCAAATTGCTTTATGATTGAAACAAAAAATATCAATCTGCTTGGATTCTTTTAATAAGCAAAAGTTATTTAACAAAGCTATAAATTACATTGCTGTGGCAAGAAAATAAGATCAGTTGGGCTGATCCAGCTGTTTTTGATTTTGTCTTCTCAAAATATGTTTCTCTTTTTCTATTTTGTCACACATATATTTGTATTTGTTTATTTTAAATAGAGTTCATTGTGGCACTGATTTGAAGAATGCATTCCAATTCTTTCAACCCTGTGATTATGCAGCTTCTGTGTTGAGTTCTCTTTGGTTGTCAGAGTAGGCAAGACTTTTTATGTTGAGCTGTCTCTGTACTGGCAGACTTAGAAAGGATAACACAGATTTCATCAGTTCTAACAAAATGCCATACATTTCACATCCTAGATCTTGTCAAGATCCTACTACATAGCATATCTTAACTTCCAATATATCTATATTACATTTTCTCATTTGTGTTCTCCAAAGTATTTCCATTAATTTTTTCTATCATATGCATAGAGCTGGTTTTAATATTTTCTGATGTGATTTGAAAATGATTAATGTATTCTGCCTTGCCACAAAAACATAGTATCACCAGAAGGGACTGTTTCAAGGAGAATGTTATGGTTTATCAGACTGAAGCAATTTATTCATAAATAAGTAAGGTGTTCTGCAGTGTCAGCCAACATGAGTGTCCACGGTCTCTCTCATTAAATCATTCATAGATAATGTGTTCCCAAACCTGCTTTTTTAACTGAATCTAATGACTTAGATCAGTTTCTCCCACATGGATGGGATCTCAAATACTGAACTTTGAGGCTGTCATCTCTCTCTAGAGGAATGTGGTCCATAGGAAATGAATACTTCCATTCCTGACAATCTACATAGAACTCCTTAGAATCCACTTTCTATTACTGACATCATATATTACATTAAAATTTTAGAAAATAATAAGAAAATGGTATTAAGAAGCTGAAAAAAGTGCACAATTATGGGTACTCATATATTTTCCCCTATTGGAAACCTGCATTTTCACACGGTTCAGAGCTGCTGTCTAGAGTCCTTTCCTTTCAACTTGAAGGGCCCACTTTAGTATTTCTTTGAGGACAAGACTAGTGGTAGTGAGCTTCCTCAGTCTTTGTTTATGTGGGAATGTTTTAATTACTCTCTCATTTTTAAAAGGATAGTTTTGGTGATTATGATATTCTTGGTCAATAGATTTTTATTTTTCTTTTATATTTTAATTATATTATCCTTGACCTGCAAGGTTTCAGCTGAGAAATCCAGATAATTTTATGGAGGATTTCCTACATATGAGTCATTTTCTCTTGATGCTTTCAAGATTCTCCCTTTGATTTTCACAGGTTGATTATAACGCATCTTGGTGTGGATTTCTGGATTTGGGGAGCTCTTTAATCTTTTATTTGTGTGTTCATGTCTTTCCTCAAGTTTGGAAGATTTTTGATCATTATTTCTTCAAATAATCTCTTGGCCTCTTTCTCTCTTGTTCTCTCTGCTCCTTCTGGGACTGCCATAATGCACATACTGGTCTATTCAAAGTTCATTATAAGTTCCATAGGCTCTGATTGTTTTTCACTTTCCTCTATACAATAATTTTATATAACCTGTCTTCAAGTTTATCAATTACTTTTTCTGCGCCTTCAAATCTATTATAACATTCAATTATTGCACTTTTAGTTCCAGAATTATAGTTTTTTTATAATTTTATGTTTTCATTTTTATACATTATTTTCCAGAATTACTTTAGTTATTTTTCTATGTTTTCTTTTAGCTCTTTGAGGTTATTTTAGACAGATATTTTATTTTTTATTTCCCTAGTGAGTCTGAATCCTATGATTCCTTAGACTCATTTTTGTGAGATTCATTTTTTTCCCTTTGAATGAGTCACATTTCCCTGTGTCTTTGTGTGCTCACGATCTTTAATTGAAAATTGGACATTTGAGAAAAAATCCAGCCACATCTTTGCAGATTGGCCCCATGAAATGGAGTGTCACTAATTAGCCTATGATGACTTTAGTTCCTTGCATGACTTTCTGGACATGTGTGTGTGTGCGTGCTTCCCTATTTATCCAAATACATATTCCTGCTTTTAAATGTCTTAATTTACCTCAAAGTCTCATTCTTGTTTCTTATCAGGGCCTTAGATATTTAGATCTCTGTATATAATCATTTACTTTCAGACACCTACGGGTCTCCAGTTCCCCTGAATTTTTTTACCTGCTAGAATACCTTCCACTACTTTTACTGGTCTTCCAAAGCATACCCAAAAACTATGCTTTCATTCCTGTCTGAACTCCAAATTAAGTAAGACAGAAATAAATCCTCGTGCAGTCCCAGACAAGCCAAACATTCACTGCAAGAGAGTGCTACTTCTTTCCTTCCATTTTAATGGGCAAACAGGCAAATTTGGATGGCATCTTCCTAATAGTTCAAGCTGTGTTTCACCGAGGAGGTGATTGGGAAAGAATGAGATTAAAAAAAAAAAAAAAATGCAAACATCCCTGCTGTATCTGTGCTTCATTTTCTTTCCTTGATTGAGGTTTCATTTGGTCATCCCAGAAGCTTGCCTGATTCCTGGGGCTCCTACAAGGTTAATCCAGTTAGTCTGTGTTGTTTACTTCATTTTTTTTCATGTCGGAACAAGGGCCTGGACCTACGTAATTTGTCATGTTGCTAGTATCATTTACTCAGTGCAAATTATTTCTGAAAGTATATGAGACTTTGGGAAATGTAAGGCTATATTCCAAGTTGGCAAAAGACAAAATTGGCTGATTGCACTGCATGTGAGAAGAAATTATTTCCCATGTAGCGTATGTAGTGGAGGAAGACTGAAGCTGAAAACTATCTTGGGCAGAAAATAAAAGAAAGAGTTAGAACTTCTTCAAGAACTTCAAAAAGGATGAAGAGGAGGAGTTATCTGTGTTTCAGATGTAGAATGTGAGATTAAATTGCTGCAGCCATAAAACCCTTTCTATAAAAATAGCATATATAACTTAATAGCAAAAAACTGAACCCCAATAGAAATTAACATTGTTTGTGGTATTCCTGTTGATGATGGAATGAGATTCCCATTCACTGAAAATGGCAACATAAATTGGTATAAGCTTTCTTGAGAAATATTTTACCATCATGCATTAAATGCTTACTGAGTTTTTATGAGTTAGCCCCTATGCATAGTATGTAGAAATAAATGATTTCCATTCTATCCTTATATATATTCTTACTTCATATGAAAGGGATAGGTGTATTTTAAGTAACCACACAGTTACATATAAAATTAAAAGTGACAAGTAAAATCAAAAAAAGATACACCAAGCTGACAGAGAGTAGAACAGGAGACTCTTCCCTAAACTGGAAGATCAAAGAAAAATTTCCTCCCACAATTTTGAGTTGAAATCTAAAAGAAGGATACTAATCATTGTAGTTAGAAACAAGGGGAGAATTTCGAGTGAATGAAATGCTGCAAAGACAAACCCTTGAGACAGTAAGCAGAGCCGAACATTTGAAAGATTCAAAAATACAGAGTATCTGGGAAACATATGATAGGGTTTTGGAAGAGTTGCTCTAAATGAAACCAGGTTATCCAGGACATTGTTTGATATGTTAAGTATTATGGCATTTATTCTAAGGCAAATGATTAAAAGGTATTAAATTAGAGAGGAAGAAAAATGTAGGAGTAGGACTGGATCTAATATAATGAGATATTCGTTTTACAAATAGAACGAATCTGATGGGATAAATAATGAACATAAAAGAAGGTTACTTTAGTATAGGTGAAACTTATGGACGGCTTAGGGTGGGGAAGGGAAAAGGGTGGACAGTTTAGAAAGATATATAAAAGGTAAAATCCATGCTTGATGATAGAATGGATATGAAGTGAAGTGAAATAATGTCGCTCAGTCATGTCCGACTCTCTGCGACCCCATGGACTGCAGCCTACCAGGCTCCTCCGTCCATGGGATTCTCCAGGCAAGAATACTGGAGTGGGGTGCCATTTCCTTCTCCAGGGGATCTTTCCAACCCTGGGATCGAACCCAGGTCTCCCGCATTGCAGCTAGATGCTTTACCGTCTAAGCCACCTAAGGTGGATATAGGAACTGTTAAAAATGAATTGTCAAGAGTAGTTCCTGGATTTGCGGTTTGTGCCACTGATCAGATGATGGTATTATTTATCTAGGTAAAACTGAAAGAGTATCTGATTGGGGTGAAGGTTTTAATATTCTACATTTGGTGGGAGGAGGGAGCATCTAAGACAATAAATTTATGTGTTTCCTTTCCTTCCTGAACAACTAAGAAAACTGCATTTTTCAGTTAACTAGGATCTAGGAAGTGCTACTGCTGGCCAACAGAATGTGCGCAGATGTAAAATAGTCACTTCCGTTTTTGGCCATCTCCTACTCTAACCCTTTTTCCTTGTCTGGACACAAGAGTGAAATTACAAAAGAGCTCAGGGATATTGTGGAAGGAGACTGAATCCCAAGGACATCACTTGGAGAACATCTGCCTAATCCTTATTAAATTTCACTGAGCCATGAATAGACATGTGTAATGTTAAGTGATTATGATGTCCAAATGTGCTTGTTGCCTCATCACAGACATAGGAGGGCCTTTGAGACATTCTTGTCTTATGTGAATAAAACACGTATGTCAATGGAGAAGTTAAGGCTTAAATAGTATTTGGGAATTGTCAGTATGTGCATGATAATTAAATCTTGAGCACAGGAGGGACTCTCTGATAAGCAAATATGGAATTAAAAGACTGGAATTAAAAGACTGGAATTGATGCTTAGTATTGTTCAAAGATATTGCAAAAGTTAGGTAGAGTATAAAAAGTATTTAGTTCATGAGCAAGGAATTAATTGGTGATCTTTGGAAAAGCTATCATTGCCTGGTAATTTGGACAAAAGCAAATGGGAGCAGGTTGAAGAATGGAAGGTGAAAAAATAGGAAATAAATGCAGCAGTATGTATAATGTTCAATGAAGTTTTATTTTAGAGAGTATGTTACTTGTCATCTAGAAGAGAATCAAGGAGGTTTAAATATTTAATATTTAAATTGAGTATAAAGAGCATAGAATAGTCAATATTTCACAGTACTGAGAATATAGAGAATTAGATGATGCTAAGGCCCTGAAGAAGAATTAACCCTGGGTAGGAAGAAGGGAAGTTCCTCCATTGTAATCAGAATTTTTAAAAAAAATGGACAAAAGCTTGAATCTTCAGTAGGTTGGTTAGAAAAAACGGAAGATGCACTTCCTCTCTGTGCTCTAAAGGCATGAATGCTTGCTGAGAGGGGTTGAGAAGAAAAACATTACTGAAGGAAGATCTTGAAAGCAGAGAAATGATGAATTGATTAGAGAAATATGGTTTGTAATGGTCAAAGAGAGTAAAAAATTATATAACATATAACTTTATCTAGAAATTAATCTCTTGAGAATGAACTCTAGGGAAGTAAAAAAATCCATATAAAACCTTAACAACAATTATGTTTTTATTATGGTATTAAATAATATTGCAACAAAAGGGAACAATCTAAATGCTGAAGAAGTATAGCTCAGTGAATTATACTACATGTGAAGCGTAGATGACCATAGATTCATTAAGATATATATGAATATTTAATAGCAAAAGAAGGAGTTTTTATTAAGTGAAATGAAAGTTCAATGTTGAAATTTTGTATTAATGTGTATATGTGCTGTCATAAAAGTATAAGATTGAATGTACTTTCTAAATTGTTAAGAATTAATGTGTGTTGATGACAAGATATTAGATGTTTATTTTTATATATTTTATATATTTCAAGTTTTAACAATGTGCATACACTATAAGAATAGCAAAAATGTACTTCACCTGATTTTTTTAACTTTTGTTTCAATGCAATTTCAAACTTGCGGGAAAAAATAGCAAGAATAAGAAAAATAATTTTCTTTATTGGACTCTCAGATGCCCCAAAATGATCACAACTTTTTCCACTTCCTTTCTTTTGTTTTTCTCCAAGTGCAAGTACACATTTTTGAACACATAATTTTCCTTAATCTATATATTTTTGTTTAGTTTTCTAAAACAAAAACTTAACTAGAATAAGATTATCAAAATCCAAAATTAATATTGATGTAATACTATTATCTTATATTGATAGATGATCAAAATTTAGCCAGTTGTTTGACAATCTTTATAAAAGAAAATTAAATTTTAATTTGTTTTGCATTTAGATTCATGCATTTTTATTTTTCTTTAATCTAGGAGAGACTTCTGTTCTTTCTTTACATATAATTTTTGTTAGTTTTTTCAAAATACAGTCAAGTTACCTTATAGAATGTCCCTCAGTTTGAGAATTTCTATTATTTTTTCATGATAAAGCCAAAATTTGATATTTTGGCAAAGATGCTATAGAAATGATGCTGTATGTTTCTCAGTGCATCATGCCAGGAGGTCCATGATGCTGGCTGAACAACTGGGTTTGGGCAGTGTCTATCAGTTTTCTCAATTTTAAAGATCTTATTTCCCATTTATGATTAATAAACATTTTATGAGGAGAAACTTTGAGATGTTGAAAATACTCATAATATTTGTTACTCCTCAAACTTTTACAGTTAGAATAATCCACTGTTCATTCTTGACTCAAATTATTACTATGATTGTGGCCCCATGATGACCTTCTAACTCCATTATTTCATACATACAAGATGAAGTCCTCCATCTTTCAACTTACAGAAGTCCCATCAGCACTTCCATGATCTCTACTCTTATGAAAACCTTAAATTGCCAGGATACTATCTTATGAATTATCATTTAAAGATGTATTCTGAATGAGTCGATGCTTTTATGAGGTGCATTTTGTTTTGTGATCTGGGTTTGGTTTATGTGAAGAGAAGTAAGAAGATGTCTACAGTAATACCCAGCTTTCTCTCTTGTGTTTCTTAGGTATCCTAACAGCCATCTGTGCTTTTGTCCTCACCATCCACCATCATAGTGACTTATCACTTGATCCACCAAGTTTGTGCTTTTCTCCACTCTGAAGTCTTTATGTCTTTCTCTTAATCTGTAGCGTCTAACTTGGTACCTGGCTCACATTGGATATTCAGGATACGTATATAGAAGAGATGGACAAATTAAGAAATGACTCTAATGAAGCAGTCTTTCCTACCATTGGGTCTTTCCCAATGAGTTGGCTTTCCATATCAGATGGCAAAGGAGTGGAGCTTCAGCATCAGTTCTTGCAATGAGTTTTCAGGGTCGACTTCCTTTAGGGTGGACTGATTTGATCTCCTTGCTGTCCAAAGGACTCTCAAGAGTTTTCTCCAACATAACAATTCAAAAGCATCAATTCTTTGACACTCAGCCTTCTTTACGATACAAGTCTCACATCCATACATGACTACTAGAAAAACCACAGTGTTGACCATACAGACATGTGTCAGTAAAGTGATATCTCTGCTTTTTAACACGCTAAGTTTGTCATGGCTTTCCTTCCAAAGAGCAAGAATCTTTTAATTTCATGGCTGCAGTCACCATCCACAGTGCTTTTGGAGTCCAAGAAAATAAAATCTGTCACTTTTTCCACTTTTTCTCTATTTGTTATGAAATGATGAGACTGGATGCCAAGATCTTTGTTTTTTGATTGTTGAGCTTTAAGCCAGCTTTTTCACTCCTCTTTCACTGTCATCAAGAGGCTCTTTAGTTCCTCTTCACTTTCTGCCTTTAGAGTGGTATCATCTGCATATCTGAGGTGGTTGATATTTCCCCCAGCAATATTGATTCCAGCCTGGGATTCATCCAGTTTGATATTTGCATAATGTACTCTGCATATAAGCTAAATAAGCAGAGTGACAGTATGCAGCCTTGACATACTCCTTTTCCAATTTTTTACCAGTCTGTTGTTCCGTGTCTAGTTCTAACTATTGCTTCACAACCTGCATACAGGTTTCTGAGGAGACAGGTAAAGTGGCCTAGTACCCACATCTCTTGAAGAACTTTCCACAATTTGTTGTAATCCTCACAGTCAAAGGCTTTAGCATAGGCAATAAAGAAGAATTAGATGTTTTTATGGAATTTTTCTACTTTCTTCAAGATAAAACAGTTGTCGGCAAACCTGATCTCTGATTCCTCTGCCTTTCCTAAATGCAGCTTATACATCTGGAAGTTCTCAATTCACTTACTGATGAAGCCTGCCTTGAAGTATTTTGAGTTGAACTTTGCTAGCATGGGAAATGAGGGCATTGTATGGTAGTTTGAACATTCATTGGCATTGCCTTTCTTTGGGATGAGAATGAAAACTGATCTTTCAGTCCTGTGGTCATTGCTGAGTTTTTAAAATCTGTTGACATTGAGTGAAGCACTTCTAGGATTTTAAATAGCTTATCTTTTAGGATTTTTAAATAGCTCAACTGGAATTTCATCACCTCCACTAACTTTGTTGGTAGTGATGCTTCCTAAGGCCCTCTTGACTTCACACTCCAGGTTGTCTGGCTCTAGGTGAGAGGCAACACCGCCGTGGTTATCTGGGTCACTAAAACATTGCTCAAATAGTTCTTCTGTGTGTTCCTGCCACCTCTTCTTTATCTCCTCTGCTTCGTTTATGTCCTTACCTTTTCTGTCATTTATCATGCCCATCCTTGAATAAATTATTTCTTGATATCTCCAATTTTCTTGAAGAGATTTCTAGTCTTTCCAGTGCTACTGTTTTCCTCTATTTCTTTTCATTGTTCATTTAAGAAGACCTTCTTATCTCTCCTTGCCATTCTCTGGAACTCTGCATTCAGTTGTGTAAATCTTTTCCCTTCCCCCTTACCTGTTGGGAAGATACCCTGGGGAAGGAAATGGCAACCCACTCCAGTATTCTTGTCTGGAAAATCCCATGGACGGAAGAGCCTGGTAGGCTATAGTCCATGGGGTCACAAAGAGTCGGACACGACTGAGGGACTTCACTTTCACTTTGTTTCTCTTCTCGCCTCAGCTATTGCTAAAGCCTCTTCAGACAAACACTTTGCTTTCTTGCATTTCTTTTGCTTTGGCCTGAGTTTGGCCACTGCCTTCCATACAATATTACAAACCTCTGTCCATAGTTTTTCATGCACTCTGTCTATCAGATCTAGATTTATTCATATAAACAATATGTTAGAGTGGATAGTACATACATTATCATCAGTTTACATACATTTCCAAGGCCAACTTTGGGAAGAAGTCATGACATATAGTACAACAAAATTGTTTCACTATAAATTAATGATTTATTTCTAATAACTATTGGCCTTTCAAGTAACTTACTAGATGCATTGCAATGTGTACACATATTGTCATTTAGAAAAAAAAAAGGAGTAATAGAGGAGTAAAGACTTCCTGATACAATTATTATAGATGGAAATGAGAATGCATTTAGTATTACCCTGAAAGATTCTGAGACCTCATTCAGGAAGGCAATATCTTCCTCATTCATCTCATGAAACATCAACAATTGAAGCAGTGTCCATTTTAAAGGGGGAATGTAGACATCTGTCACTAACATTCCACGGACAGGAATTCTAGTTCCAAATTAAATTGCACAAGACAATGCAAATCACTTAAATCCTTGGTGTTTTGTGTTTACATATATCACTTTCTTTTAATCATGTAATATCTTCCAGGGATATGTGAAACTTTCAGTTCAATTCAGTCACTCAGTCATGTCCGACTCTTTGAGACCCCATGGACTGCAGCACACCAGGCCTCCCTGTCCATTGCCAACTCCTGGAGTTTACTCAAACTCACATGCATTGCATCAGTGATGCCATCCAACCAGCTTGTCCTCTGTCGTCCCCTTTTCCTCCCACCTTCAATCTTTCCCAGCATCAGGGTCTTTTCAAATGAGTTAGTCCTTCGCATCAGGTGGCCAAAATATTGGGGTTTCAGCTTCAGAATCACTCTCTCCAATGAATATTCAGGACTAATTTCATTCAGGATGGACTGGTTGGATCTCCTTGCAGTCCAAGGGACTCTCAAGCGTCGTCTCCAACACCACAGTTCAAAAGCATCAATTCTTTGGCGCTCAGCTCTCTTTATAGTCCGACTCTCACATCCATACATGACCACTGGAAAAACCGTAGCTTTGACCAGATGGAGCTTTGTTGGCAAGGCCATGTCTCTTCTTTTTAGTATGCTGTCTAGGTTGGTCATAACTTTTCTTCCAAGGAGTGTCTTTTAATTTCATGGTTGCAGTAACCATCTGCAGTTATTTTGGAGTCCTCCCAAAATAAAGCCTGTCACTGTTTCCACTGTCTCCCCATCTATTTTCCATGAAGTGATGCGACCAGATGCCACGATCTTAGTTTTCTGAATATTGAGCTTTAAGCTAACATTTTCACTCTCCTCTTGCACTTTCATCAAGAGGCACTTTAGCGCTTCTTCACTTTCTGCAACAAGGACCATGTCATCTGCATATCTGAGATTATTGATATTTCTCCCAGCAATCTTGATTCCAGCTTGTGCTTCTTCCAGCCCAGCATTTCTCATAATGTACTCTGTAGATAAGTTAAATAAGCAGGGTGACAATATACAGCCTTGACGTACTCCTTTCCCCATTTGGAACTAGTCTGTTGTTCCATGTGGAACTTAGATAAGCATTTATTCATGGTAATCAAACTTCATGAGCCTCAGGTAGCACACAAGTCAGAGAAGTGGTGGTCATACCTGGAACAGGAACAGGACATTCTTCAAAAAGGTGATTTTGTCATTTGCATGCATGACAGAGAGTCAAAGTCCAGAAACAATTTGGAAATTATTCCTAAAATTCTGGTGAGATTGTAAAAACGAATGATGACTCTTCTACTGTGAGTTCCAGTTTTATCTGTAAAGTGGAGACAAATAATGTAAATCTACAGGCTCTGATGGGACTTAGTCACAAGACCTGCCAATCACTGGGCACAGAGCTTCATCTAAACCATCATGAAAATATTTGTTATGTGTTAAAAATTGAACTACATTTTTTTGAAAAAAAAAAAAAAAACTATATTATGCTGCTAGGCTTGAAACTACAGGGGAAAAAAAAGTGATAGAAACTAGCATTGAACCAATCTTGAAAGTCATATAATGTTGCATCTGGATAAAAAATACAACTTTGGTAAATTCCCAAGACAAATCTAATTTGGATTATTTTTTTTTTTTAATTTTCTCTTTGGTAAACCTGTTGATATAATGGACAGTTAAAAACTGTTTAAATGCTGATTGAGTTGAATGCACTGTAATTATCTATGTGAGGTTTTAATGGGAATTCAGGAAAATTCACTTTTCATTAGCATACCTGAGGGAGTTACCTTACCAATAGATCCTCCTAGGTAATAAAATGTTGAATTATTCTAGGTTGTTTTAAGTGTCTTTTTGTTGTCCAATCTAACATAAGGCTAATGCTGAAGTTATGTCCTATGAGATCTCCCAATGATGACAATACTTCAGGCAAAAGAGAGCTAATGGAGAATCAGATAGTACCAACATTCTTAAGAAAATAATTTTTTTTTTTTTCAGGTCAGAATACATCTATTCTGCTTAACTTTAAATTCTGGGAAAATGTATTGTTGCTGTTCAGTCACTAAGGAGTGTCTGGCTCTTTGCAGCTCCGTGACTGCACCTGGCCCATCATCCCTGTCCCTTAGAGAGAGTTTGCCCAAGTTCATGTCCATTGAGTCCATGGTGCCCTCCAACGAACTCAACCTCTGCCATCCTGTTCTCCTTTTGCCTTCTTTATGGTCTAACTCTCACATCCTTATATAACTAACTGGAAAGACCATATTTTCACTATATGAAACTTTGTCAGCAAAGTGATGTCTTTGATTTTTAATAGGTTGTCTAGGATTGTCATAGCTTTACTTCCAGAGAGCTTGTGTCTTCTAATTTAATGTCTGCAGTCACCATCCACAGTGATTTTGGAACCCAAGAAGAGGAAATCTGTCACTGCGCCACTTTTCCCCCTTATATTCTATTTGGCATGAAATGATAGAACAGGATGCCATGATTTTAGCTTTTTAATGTTGTGTTTTTAGCCAGTTTTTTCATTCTCCTCTTTCACCCTCATCAAGATCTTTAGATCCTCTTCACTTTCTGCAGTAAGAGTGGTGTCATCTGCATATCTGAGGTGGTTGATATTTCTCCCAGCAATCTTGACTCCAGCTTGTAATTCATCCAACCTGACATTTCACATGATGTGCTATGCATATAAGTTAAATTAACAGGGTGACAATATACAGACTTGACATACTCATTCCTCAAGTTTGAACCAGTCCATTGTTCCATGTAAATGTCTAAGTGCTTCTTCTTGGCACACATTCAGGTTTCTCAGGGAACAGGTAAGATAATCTGGTATTCCCATCTCTTTAAGAAAATTCTAGGTTGTTGTTATCCACACAGTCAAAGGCTTTAGCATAGTCAATGAAGCAGAAGTAGAGGTTTTTCTAGAATTCTGTTGTTGGGGAAATATACTATCTTTAATGTTAGCTTCAGTAGAAGTGTGCATGATAATACAGACACAAAAATGTAATTGATACTTGAATGCATTTTATTAATATTTTCAGGCTAAACTAGCTGGTTTTACAAAAAACAGAGGAACCGGAGATCAAATTGCTAACATCCTCTGGATCATCCAAAAAGCAAGTGAGTTCCAGAAAAAACATCTATTTCTGCTTTATTGACTATGGCAAAGCCTTTGACCGTGTGGATCACAATAAACTGTGGAAAATTCTGAAGGAGATGGGAATACCAGACCTGCCTCTTGAGAAACCTGTATGCAGATCAGGAAGCAACAGTTAGTACTGGACATGGAACAACAGACTGGTTCCAAATAGGAAAAGGAGTACATCAAGGCTGTATATTGTCACCCTGCTTATTTAGCTTATATGCAGAGTACATCATGAGAAACACTGGACTGGATGAAGCACAAGCTGGAATCAAGATTGCCGAAAGAAATATATATAACCTCAGATATGCAGATGACACCATCTTTATGGAAGAAAGTGAAGAAGAACTAAAGAGCCTCATGATGAAAGTGAAAGAGAAGAGTGAAAAAGTTGGCTTAAAGCTCAATATTCAGAAAACTAAGATCATGGCATCCAGTCCCATCACTTCATGGGAAATAGATGGGGAAACAGTGGAAACAGTGACAGATTTTATTTTTGGGAGCTCCAAAAATCACTATAGATGGTGATTGCAGCCATGAAATTAAAAGATGCTCACTCTTTGGAAGGAAACCTATGACCAACCTAGATAGCATATTAAAAAGCAGAGATATTACTTTGTCAACAAAGGTCTGTATAGTCAAGACTATGGTTTTTCCAGTAGTCATGTATGCATGTGAGAGTTGGACTATAAAGAAAGCTGAGCACAGAAGAATCGATGCTTTTGAATTGTAGTGTTGGAGAAGACTCGAGAGTCCCTTGGACTGCAAGGAGATCCAACCAGTTCATCCTAAAGGAGATCAGTCCTGGGTGTTCATTGGAAGGACTGATGTTGAAACTGAAACTCCAATACTTTGGCCACCTGATGTGAAGAGCTGACTCATTTGAAAATACCCTGATGCTGGGAAAGATTGGCGGCAGGAGGAGAAGGGAACAACAGAAGATGTGATGGCTGAATGGTAACACCGACTCAATGGACATGAGTTTGAGTAAACTCCGGGAGTTGGTGATGGACAGGGAGGCCTGGTGTGCTGTGGTTCATGAGGTCACAGAGAGTCGGACACGGTTGAGCAACTGAATTGAACTGAAACTACTAATAAAATTGGGTGTTTTTCTGAATTTAGTATGCGTTTCAATTAAGTAAGCATTTATTGGGAGTCTAGTATATTTCAGTCATTCAGTTGTAAGTTAAAAATAGAGAAATGTAAAAGTTTATTTTTCACTGGGTATATAATATAATAGACATGAATTTTTTTCATTTATTTTTATTAGTTGGAGACTAATTGCTTTACAATATTGTAGTGGTTTTTGTCATACATTGACATGAATCAACTGTGGATTTACATGTATTCCCCATCCCGATCACCCCTCCCACCTCCCTCTCTACCCAATCCCTCTGGGTCTTCCCAGTGCACCAGGCCCGAGCACTTGTCTCATGCATCTGGATATGAATTTTTAAATATAGGGTATAATAATAAAAAAAATATATTCAAGGTGAAATATCTTAAGAGAGATTCTCTTAGGTGACTGGAAGAGATTAGGGCTAAAGTTACAGATTAGAAATGTTAGATCTTATAGCTGTTTCATGCTATGAATAGATCTTTCATGTTATGAAAATAGGGGGAATTTTTATAGCTTGAAAATAAGGGGAAAAGTTTCCAAGAAGAATGAGATGAAATGAGAGCCTTAGGTAAAACATGAAGGCAACCATTATTCAGGGATAGGTGAAGTATATATCTGGTGGAACAGAAAGTGCCTTCATTCTTTTAAGTAAAAATACAATACATATTTTTTCAAAAATTTTATCAAGAACTTTATTAAAAATGTATTCATCCTTTTGTTTCATTACCTTTTTACATTTTTCAAGCAACTTTGTAGTTCTATCTTCCCAAAACTTTTTATCTTTTTAGTAAAGAATTGTTCCAGGTGCCTTTTACAGTCTTCTAGGAAATTGAAAATTTTTCAATTAAGATAAATTTGTAAATAACAAAACAAAGAGACATCCAGAGGTGCAATGTCTGGAGAAGACAGTTGATGAATCAGAACCTCTCGGTCAAGCTGTAACAGTTTTGCCTGGTCATCAAAGACCCCTATGGTTTCGCATTCTCCCGATGAAAGATTATGCATTTTCTATTGACTACTTTTGAACACTTTTTGTTGAGTGCTGCTTTCAGTGAGTCTAACTGGGAGTTGTACTTGTGGGAATTAACCATGTGGTTTTCTGGATGGAGTTCGTAACAGAGGGCCCACTTTCAAGACCACCTTAAGCACACCACCTTTTTGGTGAGGACAGAATTTTGGTGTGGTTGGTGGTGGCACATCACTTGCCCCATGATGTCTCCCATTCCTCATTACTGTACAGCATCCACTTTTCATCACCCATCACAATTTGCTTTTAAAAAGGAACATTTTCCTTAAGTTTCAGTAGAGAATCCCCTGTGGACCAAGAATGGTTTTTTGTTGTTTGTTTTTGTAACATGTGGAATTCAAACATCAAAGTGATAAACATAACTAAGTCGGTGTAAATGATTTTCAATTCTTGATTTGGGTATTTTGAATATGTAAGCTATGTATGATGCTGATTGTTCTCAATTAATGTCTTAATTTGAATGCTATCAGCTTGAACTGGTTTGCCCAACCATGAAGGATTATCCAGTGAGAAAACTCCAGCTCAAAACTTCACAAAACACTTTTGACACATTTGACCAGTCACAGTACCTTCTCCATGTGATGCACAAACGTTTATTTGCCTTTCAGTTGTGTTTTCACATTTCATGAAATAACAAAACATAATATGCCAAACATGTTATGTTTTTCTTCCGTCTTCAAATTTAGATGGCTACACAAAAATTCAGCTATATCGATGTCTTTTTTAAATGCATGTTGCTATGACAGTTGTTACATATGATCTAACAAAATTATTTCAAATAAAGTTAAATACAACTGAATGTTACTAGAGTCATCCTACAGAAAAAAATGAATGAAATTTTGGCTGACTCAACAGAAGCCTTGAGACAGATTGAAAAGAAATTTTATTCATATGGCCATCTGATTTGAAAGATTATTTGAAATAGAAGGATTTTTTTCATTTATCAGTTGGAGACTAATTACTTTACAACATTGTAGTGGTTTTTGCGATACATTGACATGAATCAGCCGTGGATTTACATGTGTTCCCCATTCCAATCCCTCCCACCTCCCTCCCCATCCCATCTCTCTGGGTCTTCCCAGTGCACCAGCCCTGAGCACTTGTCTCCTGCATCCAACCTGGGCTAGTGATCTGTTTCACCCTTGATAGTATACTTGTTTCAATGCTGTTCTCTCAGAACACCCCACCCTCACCTTCTCCCACAGAGTCCAAAATCTGTTCTATGCATCTGTGTCTCTTTTTCTGTTTTGCATATAGGGCTATTGTTACCATCTGGAAGAGACACGTGCACCCCAATGTTCATCGCAGCACTGTTTATAAAAGCCAGGACATGGAAGCAACCTAGATGCCCATTAGCAGAGGAATGGATAAGGAAGCTGTGGTACATACACACCATGGAATATTACTCAGCCATTAAAAACAATTCATTTGAATCATTTCTAATGAAATAGAAGGAATTTTAAAAATCTACACTGATTCCTTAATTTGGCTTATCAAATGACACCAAATCTAGAAAGTCTATATGATTTCACAATGTTCAATTACTAGAAAGAAGGGAAAGATTAAATTTCAACATCTGTGCACTGTTAACCCAGAACTGTTTTGACTTCATCATAAAACATCTCAGTTCCTTTACTTACCATTTGAAATACAGAACCAAGTATATTTTTCATTTTCACCCAAGGTAAAGGCCCCTCACTGCTTGGGCTTTCCTCAACCTTGCTTCCCTTTGGTTCCTCCATGTGGAACATGCCTACCTTTGCTCATCTACACAAAACCTTTCCATCCATCTCTGTTTATCCCTCAGTTTTCTCCAGGTCTTACATTCTAAAGCTTTTCCTATTGAGACAGTAAATGTACATTTATATGTATTCCCTCACCCGGAAAGTCATGGAGAACAACAACAGTAAAACATACTCTCTGCTTTTTCACAATGTCTATGGAATGAGATATTTTTGCATATTTTATAAACAGCTTTTGGGACTCCAAGTTATTTATCCTCAGCAATTTAACCCCACTGTCTTTTCTTGGCAGTCTGAATGCGTATCCCTGTTAATATGCTTTGGCTCTCTTATTATCAGGTGTTTTAAAACTAAAATAATTTCACTTGAAATCATTCTGTCGGTCGCCTCACTTCCATTGCTGCAATGATGTCATGAAGTTGTTGAGTGAGTCATATTACTCTGCCTCTGTCTTGCTTGTGTGGACAGGCAAGATTTCCTAAAATGTGTTCATTAACACAGATTTACAAATGCAGCATCTCAAATAGAACAAGTTGAAAAGCCATTACTTTTGAACACCGAAATATTAAACACAGTATAATTTCTGTTCATGACCAATGCATCTATCAATACTATAGCACTAGGGTCTGGTAGCTTTTCAAACAAGACTAGTTTTATGTTTCCATCTTCACTTTGTCTCTAAAGGTATTAAGGAGTTAAACCAACTTCCCTACAGTTTCAGGGTGACGTGGCAATAAGGAAGCAGTCCTGTAGAAGTAGGTTTGGATATGACTTCCCTGCTGAGCCACTGATATTGGTACATATAGAGGGCCCGTGGTTCCTAAAAGCCTGAGTTTCATTTAAACAAGATTTTATTCTTTGTGTGTTATATCCTCAAGAATACTGTAGTATTAGTTACTCAGTTTGCTTTCTGTGAATGCTTGTGTAATAAAATTGTATTGAATCAAATTTGTGAAAACAGCTAGCTCTCTCCATAGAGTAATGGAGACCTTAGCAACTTACATGTCCCACTGGTTGTAACCACATTTTCCCCCAAATATCAAATCAAGGATCATAATATCTACTTCCTTAACATCACTAAGGACGCTAGTAAGAAATGATAATAATAATAATGTTGATTTCTAACAGGCACCATAAAAATTTTTTCATCCATTTTCCCTTACTTTCTTCTTCTATGTTATTCTCTCTCTCTTTCTGTCTTTCATTAGAGGCAAAGAAAAAGAAAAGTGTAGATTTTTTTTTGATCTTAATTGGCTATATAATCTCATCTAATCTCTAGAATGTTTCTACTTTTCTAATATGAGTATATATTACCCTCACTTTTAAGATAAAGATATTACTTAACAAACAGGGATGATATTAGAATCAAAGGAGTGAATACATACAAAAATACTGAATATCTATTGACTTAATAAAAGTTAGTGAATCAAAATATGTACTTGAGGGGAACACATGTAAATCCGTGGCTGATTCATGTCAATATATGGCAAAAACCACTACAATGTTGTAAAGTAATTAGCCTCCAACTAATAAAAATAAATGAAAAAAATGTACTTGATAAATATTGGAACTAATATCATGAACAAATGTTTATACTCATGCCTCTCAAATTCATCATGTTCTTCAGGAAGTTGAAACTCAGGAGAATAAATTAAAGCGTTTGATCAATGTGACTGTGGCGTCCCTGGTTGCTCAGTCAGTGAAGAGTCTGCCTGCAATTGCAGAGACCTGGGTTAGATCCCTGGGATGGGGAGGTCCCCTGGAGGAGGGCATGGGAACTCACTCCAGCAGAACTGCCTGGAGAATCCCCAGGGACAGAGGAGCCTGGTGGGCTACAGTCCATGAGACTGCAGAGTCGGACATGCCTGAATGACTAAGCACGATGTGACTGCATTTTCATTAAACTTTTTATTTTGAGGCAATTCTAGCTGTGTAGCATAATGAGCACAGAGCAACCAAGAATGACAACATAAGACTGCCTTGTACTCACAGTACACTCTCACCAAATGGTTGCATCTTGCACAAATGGAATAGACATTATAACTAGAATATGGGTATTGATACAATCAAGATGCAGAGCAGTTTCATCACCACTGATTTGTTCTCTATTATAAATCTGTACTTTCAAGAATGCCATGAATGGGATCACACAATGTGTAACTATTTAGGATTGGCTTTTTTTTCACTTTTCATAAGGACCTGGAGATTCATGCAAGTTGTGTTGAATATCGAAGGTTCGTTATTCTGTTTCAGGGAAGCATTTCATGATACAGATATACCACTTTGTTTGTATTTATTTTGTTTATATAACTGTACCAGGTCTTAGTTGCAGCACACAGGATCTTTGGTTGCAGCATGTGGGGTCTAGTTCCCTGACCAAGGATTGAACCCAGGCCTCCTGGCTTTGGGAGCGCAGAGTCTTAGCCAGTGAACCACCATGGAGTCCCTATCACTTTGTTTAATCATTCATGTTGAAGGACTTGGGGGTTGTTCTGGGTTTGTAGCTAGAGTGAGTAAATTAAGATGACAATATGGTAGTTGTATGTTCAGATTTTATGAATTGACAAAAGTGTTTTTCATAGTGGCTGTATCATTTTGTGTTCCCACCAGCAGGATACAGGTGATATGGTTTTTGTGAATGCTCTAAGCATTTGGTGTTTTCACTATTTTTTTTTTCTCTAATATTTGTTTTCTATAGTGCTATCACATTTTGATTTTCATTTGCATTTCTCTAACGACAAATAAGTTTAACATCTTTTCTCATGCTTATTCCTCACTTGGAGATACTCTTTGGAGAACTGTCTTTTCATGTCTTTTGCTTATTTTCTAATTAGATTGTTTGATTTTACTGTTGAGTTTTGTATTGTTTTTTTCTAGATACCAGTCCTTTATCAAATATTAAATATTTTATCTCAGTTTTCAGCTTATATTTGCATCCTTTTAAGAGTGCCACATAAAAAATAAAGCTCCTTTTAAAAATTTTGACAAAGTTTAATTTATCCTTTTATGTATAGTGTTTTTGGTATTAAATTGAAGGATTCTTTAGCTAACCCTAGATCCAAAATATTTCTTCTACTGTTTTTCTAAAAATTGTATAGTGTGAAGTTTTATGTTTAAGTCTGTCACCCACTTAGAGTTAAATGTTGTTTAAGGTGTGAGGTTTGGCTGCAGGCTCCCTGCTGTGTGTCCGTGTCTCTAATTATTTCAGCACCATTTGCTGAAACTGCTGTGTGCCTTCTGCTGAGTTACCCTTTCATGTTTGCCAAAAACCAGCTGAACACACATGTGTAGGTTTATTTCTCGGCTCTTAATTCTGTTCTTCTGATCAATGAGTATATATGTTCCATTTTGTTCCACTGGTCTATGGCTCTATGGGTCCATCTATCCCTCCATTAATACCAAACTGTCTTGACACTGTAGCTGTGTAGCATTAATATCAGATAGAGTGGTCCCTCCCATTTATTCTTTTGATAATTTTAGTTACTACAGGGTCTATACCTTTCCATGTAAATTTTAGAATAAACTCATCCATCCGATGCCACTGAAACTCCCATTGTTCACTCCTGGCAGTTGAGAACTGTACTTTAGGGCTCAGAAGGAGTGGCCTCAGCTGAGCTGTCTATTTCTTCCAGGTGGAGGAAGGAATTTCTCCAGGCTATGGAGAAGGCAATGGCATCCCACTCCAGTACTCTTGCCTGGAAAATCGCATGGACGGAGGAGCCTGGTAGGCTGCAGTCCAAGGGGTCGGTAAGAGTCAGACATGACTGAGTGACTTCACTTTCACTTTTCACTTTTATGCATTGGAGAAGGAAATGGCAACCCACTTCAGTGTTTTTGCCTGGAGAATCCCAGGGATGGGGTCGCACAGAGTCGGACACGACTGAAGTGACTTAGCAGTAGCAACAGCATGGGTATACTTCCTGGTCTAGAGAGCTTATTTTCACAATATACCTCCCCCCTCCCCCGCCATGTGGAGTAGAGAGAACTTGATGAGACGCGCTTATGAGGTAGAATCCCCCTAGCCATGCATTTCCAGGTGGACAAGAAGAGTCTCAAGTCTCGCCTAGAGTGATGCGAAGCTTCTTTTGATGGGTCAGTTTGTCTTGACTATGGTCCTCAGCTATTTAATCAAAGACTAATCTAGGTGCTTTTGCAGGTGTATTTTGCACATATAATTTAAGCCCCAAATCAGCTAATTTTAAGTGACGGTGATTAACATGGATGATCAGGAGTGTCCAGTTGAATCTGTTGGAAGGTGTTAAAGCATGGCTGTGATTTCCCTGGGAGAAAGAAGAGATTCTACCTGTGAAAACCAACTTTTTTACAAGTCCATGGGATTCTAGTCCTGCTCATGACCTTTATTCCTGACTTCTTGTGGGTAACAGCTGCAGCTTGTGCTTGTGGGTGTGAACTTGCCTGTTATCTTCACTTCAGAGTACCTGCTTTATTGGTTCCTCTCTGCTCAAACCCTGCCTGATATATTCAATGACTATAATTTAGTGGTGTAGGTAAAAATGAATCTTCAGTGAGTCAAGCATTCATCTAATGCCTTAAGAAGAAATCTATCCCAATTAAATAAATAAACGCAATTGATAGACAATGGATTCAATGACTGCATTTCTATCAGGTTAGCCTAGAAAAGACCATTGAATAAATAATCTGGCCATTTCGGTGTCTTAAGTGCAAATTTAGATCATTGTACCATCAGTCAAATTGGTAATGTGATAGGCAGGCGGCCATTGGAACAGCTGAGGAAGAAAATCAAGCACAGTTGTTACACGGATGAATCACTGTGTCCTGTGGCAGAGTCCAGTTTTCTTTGTGACTCTAAGTATCAACTCATTCAATAGGTAATTGACCTTCCGTTCTGTGTCTATTATTTAATAGATGCTTCCCAGGAAATAGAAGTTGACAAACTTCTGGCTTCATGGAGATTTCCTTCTAACAGTGCACAAAGTTAATGGCTTCATTATTTAGATTAAAATATTAATTTAGTGTCTGCACTGACGGGAAAATGTCATGGTAAAAATGTAAGTATAATGAGAAAGTTAGAAATACAGTGGCAGCATATTTATGCGCAGTTCATTACTATTTTTAGCAAGACAGCAGTTTTCTGGATTATTCATTCAGTCTACAGCAAACTGTTACCTCTTACAACATGATCTTTGCGTAGTCATGGCACCTGAGGATTTGTGCGGTATAAAGTCAAAGAGATGATTCTAGGTTTTCAGTAGAATGGGAATTTTAATTAGCCACATAATTTCCAGTGAGATCATGAAGACTTCATGGTTGCATCAAGAATAACACAGCCTGCACCAAGATAAATAGACCAACATACTTTTAAAAAACTGCTTTCTAACTGCAGTGTTATGTAATATTTTTCTGTTTCCTCATGCTTCTAAGACTTCTTCCAAAACCTTCTTATCATGATCAAATAAGTCATATTTATGCCCTATGACAAATATAGGGATCCTGATGTCACCAGTACAGTCTGGGCCTCCGCTTGGCTGCAGAAACCTCACAGTTTTACACTGGACTCTCCCACTTGGCTGCAGCAGTCTCCACTCCTGAACAGCAGAGAGCCTCCCGTGACTCGGCGCGCGCATGCCCAGCTGCTCAGTCGTGTCCGACTCTGCGACCCCGTAACTACAGCCCAGCAGGCTCCTCTGTCCATGGTATTATCCAGGCAGGAGTACTGGAGCGGGTTATCATTTCCTGCTCCAGGGATCCTCCCGATCCAGGGGTCCAACCATGTCACCTGCAGCTTCTGCATTGGCAGGTGGGCTCTTTACCACCGAGCACGTGACTCTGGGCCGCACTTAATGAATGCCATCACACAAAGGTTAGGGTTAGATTACACGAATCTACATAACAATCAGTGGAAACAGTGGGTCCAAACAGCATGAGAGCATGCTGATCTGCCTTGGATGGCCCTGGGAAGAGAGACAACTGCAACTAATTTTAGAGAAAATAAGTCATTGATCAAAAAAGACTAGACTCCAGATGCTGCCATACGCTTGGAGAGAACACAGCTTCCCTAAGTGAAGCCCTATAAATATTTACAGAACATCTTTCCAAAGTCAAACATCGATCTGATGTGTAATACATAGATTAATGATTCAGCTCCTGTCCTCAATAATCTCTTCGTAAAATAGAGCAAACGCTAATCCAAATGAATTTCTAAACTGCATAAGTGCCATTATAGGTATGTGTAGACTGGCAGAAGAGAGTGCTCCTCTAGACTCTGATTGGAGAGTCCCCCAGAACCTGCAGAGAAGGATCTGTCAGATCTGTGTTTTGCATGATTGATGGATTTTGTTGGGAAGATTGTTCAAGCAGAGGAAATGCATAAACAATTCACAGGGGTGGGAAGCAAGATATCACTGCATTTTAAAAGTAAGAGAAATAGCATACAAAATTTGGAGTCTCCTGCTTTTAATATTTAAGTGAACATTTTGAAGAGCTTCCACTCCTCATTGAATGGAAGTGTTTTGGTGTAGTAGACTGATTTTAAATATTTCACTTGGATAGATTTGATTATAAATTATTTGGCCAGTAAACTTAATTGTTAAGGAAAATTAACAATTTACAATGTGGATTATATTCATTCATCTGCCAGTCCAACACAAGTGACAAATACATCTAGACAAAAATAGGGATGCCTATGTTTACTCTTTGCACCTTAAAGAAAAGAAAAAAAAAACAAAAAAACAACAACTCATGAAGTATTGATCAGGGTGTAATTCTCATCATTTTTGGTTTTGTTCAGTTGTTCAGTCATGTCTGACTCTTTGCACCCCATAGACTGCAGCACACCAGGCTTCACTGTCCATCACCAACTCCCAGAGCTTGCTCAAAGTCATGTCCATTGAGTCAGTCATGCCGTCCAAACATCTCATCTTCTGTTGTCCCCTTATCCTCTTGCCTTCAATCTTTCCAGCATCAGGGCCTTTTCCAATGAGTCAGTTCTTCACATCAGGCATTGGAGCTTCAGCTTCAGCATCAATCATTCCAAGGAATATTCAAGACTGATTTCCATTAGGATGGACGTGTTGGATCTCCTTGCAGTCCAAGGGATTCTCAAGAGTCTCCTCCAACACCACAGTTCAAAAGTACCAATTCTTCAGTGCTCAGCTTTCTTCATGGTCCAACTCTCACATCCATACATGATTACTGGAAAAACCATAGCTTTGACTAGACGGATCTTTGCTGGCAAAATAATGGCTCTGCAAGGTGTGAATATAAAATAGTGATCAGTTTTCAAACTGAGTATTCATTTTTAAAAGTCTTATTGAAATGTAGTTGAGTTACAACGTGGTGTTAACCTCTGGTGTGCAGCAAAGTGTTACAATTGTATATACGTATACACACACATATGTATTATTCTTCATAGTGTTTTCATTTGTGGTTTATTGTAGGATATTAAACATAGCTCCCCATCTTACACAGTAAGATTTTGTTGTTTATTCAGCCCATATATAATAGTTTGCATGAATATTCATTTTTAATAAAGGAAAGTGTTTGAGAAAGAATAATCCAAAAAATGCATAAAATATTTGATAATATATAGGTAACAAGTAAAATTATAAAATATATTTGAATTAGAATAAAAAACAATGACCCCATTTTCAATGAGACAGAGGTATTGATTCGAATGAAATGTTTATTTTTATGTTCATGAGTATGTTTAAGTGATATATGCTTACATATTATTGATGCAAAGAAGTAATAAAAATAGGAAAAAATAAACCCAT
This sequence comes from Muntiacus reevesi, assembly GCF_963930625.1. Taxonomy (NCBI): domain Eukaryota; kingdom Metazoa; phylum Chordata; class Mammalia; order Artiodactyla; family Cervidae; genus Muntiacus; species Muntiacus reevesi. The sequence goes on along the minus strand of NC_089251.1, from coordinate 195,621,227 downwards.
AGTATTTTAACAATCATATTTAAAGATGAAGGTTTAATGTGATTTAAAAGTCTAACAATAGTGATCTGATCAACTAAATTGTTGCATGTAGAATAAGCTAAAAAGGGTGTATCAAATGGTGTCATTACTGTTTTTAACAAACTTTTCACTTACTATGTACCATGAATTGTTATAAGCATATCATGTACATATATACTATATATCTATAATAATTAACCATCCCAATAATCCTATAAGGAATGTACTATTCATGCTTGCATTATAAAAGGAGAAAATAAAATTCAAAATTAGTAAAAATTCTGTCCAAATTCAGACACAAAGTGGATGAGAAAAACTCAGATTTAAACTCAAAATTCGTGTTCTGGTGGCCTCCAATAATATAGCAGAAGTACTTTTGCTTCAGTAGGTGGAAGAAAACTGTTTTGGGAGGGTAGGGTTATTGATAATTTTTTTTCTCCTTAACTTTCCTTTTCTCAACATTAAAAATGTGTTCATTTTGATAGGAAAATATTGATTATATTTCTGTCAAAATTTAAAATTGTGCAATGTCTATTAAACATTCCAGACAGATATTCTGGTTCACAGTTCACCACTAGGGCTACCATGCACATTTTCCACCCTGTTCATCTAGCTTCCCAACGTTTTGAACCATTCTTCCATATACTTAGCCCAAGATTCCTTTCTTTTCTTATTATCAATCACTACTGCAAAGGCCCAGGCTCTGCCCCATCAAATAAACTCATTTCTGAGCATTTGGGGCAACCATGGGCCTTTGCTTCTTCAGAGAGTGAAAAGATTAATTTTCTTTCAGAGTTTTTACTCAAAAGATCTCAAAACCTGCATTCTTCCACCTCTTTTTCTATTGTGCCTGAAACTTTTCAAGGTCCTGGAATTAAACACAACCGGAGAAAAGCTGCTAGTGCTACAGGACAGAAAAATGTATTATGTTTTTAATTATGTGTGGAACAGGAAAGAATTGCCCTGTTCTTGCTATGTGTATATTTGTTTGTGTCCCATTCCCTTTTGCATTTTAGATTCTGAAGGCAAAACAAAAATCCTTTCCATGATCATTTTTTATTTTTTATTTCTTGTGTGTTTTTCTCAAGTAAATTCCATTTCATCTACTTTCATTACTTTCTGATGGAAAGGGAAGCCTGGTGTGCTGCAGTTTGTGGGGTTGCAGAGTCGGACACAACTGAGCGACTGGACTGAACTGAACTGAACTGAATGATGCTGGGCATGGTAGTGGGCTGCGTGGTTCTTAGAGAGAACCTGGACCTAGAACTGCAGCATCCTAACCAATAAGCGGTAACCTTGACCTAGGTTACACTTTTACAGAATTAGAAGGGACCGTGTAGGCTTGTATCAGGGGTTTCTTAGCAGATACTAGAGGAAGAGTGATTAGCAAGCTTATCCTCAGTATCATGCTCAGCCTGAGACTGCAAGGTCTTTCTACAAACTTTGGGATTCATGTCTGTTCAATAATCTAAGACACAGAAGATTTCTTTGATGCTATGTAGAACAGTGGTTTTAAAATTTTAAATGAGATTCTTTTCTCCTTTTATTTCAATAATTTGTTATTAGTCTTTAGAAAAGCAACACTTTTCTTTGCATTGATTGTATATCCCACAAATGTACTGAATTCCTTATTGGTTCTTGCAGTATATTTTGGTGGAGACTTAAAGGTTTTTTAATATATAGTTTCATATCATCTGCATATAGTGCCAGTTAAACTTCCACTTTGGATGCCTTTTATTTCTTTCTTCTCTACTTGCCGTAGTTAGGCCTTTCAACACTGTTAAATAGAAGCAGTTAGAGTGAACCTCATTATCTTGTCCCCGATTTTAGAGGAAAGGCTTTCAGTATTTCAACATTGAGTATAGCGTTATCTGTGGGTTTGTCATAATGGACTTATCAGGGTGAGCTATCTTCCCACTGTATAAATTTTGATGAGAATTTTTATCATCAGTAGATGTTAAATTTTGTCAAATGCTTTTCATCATCTATTGATATGATCATGTGATTTTAACCTTCATTTTATGAATGTGATATACCACATCAGTTTATAGATATTTATAGATATCGGGGTTTCCCTGGTAGCTCAGAGTGTAAAGAATCTGCCTGCAGCGAAGGAGACCCAGGTTCAGTACCCGGGTTGGGAAAATCCCCTGTAACCAATATCCCTGATGAATATAGATGGAAATATTCACAAAAAAATATTAGTAAGCCAAATTCAGTGGCCTAATTAGTAAGTCAAATTCTGTCCCTGGAATTCTCCAGGCAACGACATTGGAGAAGTATCCTTGCCTGGAGATTTCCAAGGACAGATAATGGGGTTACAAAGAGTCAGACATGACAGCGACTTTCACTTTATAGACACAGAACCATTCTTGCAAGTCTGGAATAAATTCCATCTGATTATAATGTATGATCCTATTAACATATTACTGAACTTGGCTTAATAATGTCTTTTGTGAATTTTTCCATCTATATTCATCAGAGATATTGGCCTGAAATTATGTTTTCCTTGTGGTGTTTTTGTCTGGTTTTGGTATCAGGGTAATACTAGCCTTATAGAGTGAGTTCATAAGCATTCTTTCATTTCAAATTTTTGAGTAAATTAAGAAGTATAGGTATTAAATCTTCTTTAAATGTCTGGTAGAATTAACATGTGAAATCATATTATCCTGAACATTTGTTTGTTGAAAGTTGTCTTTTTATTATCATTGATTCAATTTCATATCAATCTGTTCATATTTTCTAATTCTTCTTGATTCAGTCTTGGGGAATGGTATGTTACTAAGAATATTTACATTTCTTCTTGGTTATCCATTTTATTGACGTACAATTATTCATAGTGACCACATATGATCCTTCATATTTCACTAGTGTTGGTTATAACTTCTTATCTTTCATTTTTCATTCCATTTACTTGAGTCTCTATCTTTCTTGAGAAGTCTGGCTAAAGGACTACAAATTTCTTGTTGCTGCTTACTATTTAAAGGAAACCACCATTAGTTTCATTGATATTTTCTAAATTTTTGTCTCTATTTTATTATTTATACAGAAAGCTGAATGCCAAAGAATTGATGCTTTTGAACTGTGCTTTGGAGAAAACTCTTGAGAGTCCCTTGGACTTCAAGGAGATCAAACCAGTCAATCCTAAAGGAAATCAGTCCTGAATATTCATCAGAAGGACTGATGCTGAAGCTGAAACTCCAATACTTTGGCCACCTGATGCAAAGAACTGACTCATTTGAAAAGACCCTGATGCTGGGAAAGATTGAAGGCTGGAGGAGAAGGGGACCACAGAGGATGAGATGGTTGGGTGGCATCACCTCCTCTATGGACATGAGTTTGAGCAAGATCAGGGAGTTGGTGCTGGACAGGGAGGCCTGGCGTGCTGTGGTCCATGGGGTCACAGAGAGTCAGACATGACTGAGCGACTGGACTGAACTGAGCAGCTTTCTGGAGGCCTCCTTAGGGTTTCCTATCTATAGTGTCATGTCATCTTCAAACAGTGACAGTTTTGTTTCTTTATCAATTTGGATTTCCTTTATTTCTTTTTCTTCTCTGACTTCAGTGGCTCAAACTTCCAAAATTATGTTGAATAAAAATGGCAAAAGTGGACCTCCTTGTTTTGTTAGAGGAAATGCCTTCATATTTTTTACCATTAAGAATGATGTTTGCTGAGGGTTTGTTGAATATGGCCTGTATTATGCTGAGGTAGTTTCCCTCTATGCTCATTTTAAGGAGTTTATATCATAAATGCATGTTGAATTTTGTCAAAACCCTTCTGCAAATATTGAAATGATCATATAGTTTTTATTCTTTAATTTGTTAATATGGTTTATTGCATTGATTGATTTGTGTATATTGAATAATCCTTGACTCCTGGGATAAATCCCACTTGATTAAGGTGTATGATCCTTTTAGTGTATTGTTGGATTCAGTTTGCTAGTCTTTTGCTGAGGAATTTCACGTCTATGTTCATCAGTGATATTGGCTTATAATTTTATTTTTTGTGTGTGTTATGTTTGTCTGGTTTTGGTATTGGGGTGATTGTGGTCTTGCACAATGAGCTTGGGAGTGTTCCTCCCCCTATAATTTTTTGGAAGTTTGAGAAGCAAGGGTCTTAGCTCTTCTATAAATGTTGGATAGAATACAACTGTGAAGTCACCTGATTCTGGACTTTTGTTTTCTGGAAGACTTTTAATCACAGTTTTAACTTTATTTCTTGTGAATAATCTGTTCATATTTCCTATTTCTTCCTGGTTCAATCTTGGAAGGTTGCGCCATGCTAAGTTCATTTCCCAGTTGTCCATTTTTTTTTTTTTTTTTTTTTTTCTGGCATATTGTTGCTTGTAGTAGTCTTTTATGAGCCTTTGCATTTCTGTGGTGACAGTTTAGCTTCTCCTTTTTCATTTGTAAATTTTTAATTTGAATCCTTTTCTCCTGTTTTCTTTATGAAACTTGCTAAAGGTTTATCAATTTTGTTTGTCTTCTCAAAGAATTAGCTTCTAGCTTTATTGGTCTTTGCTACTGTTTTGTCCTGTTTTGTTTCACTTATTTCTGCTACAAGCTATATAATTTCTTTCCTTCTACTGACTTTGGATTTTCTTTGTTCTTCTTTCTCTTGTTGCTTTAGGTGTAAGGTTAGGTTGTTTATTTGAGGTTTCTCTTGTTTCTTGAGGTAGGACTGCATCGCTATGAGCTTCCGTCCTAGAGCTGCATTTGTTGAACCCCACATGTTGTGGATCATCATGTTTTCATTGGCATTTATTTCTAGTATATTTTTTTTTTAGCTTATTGTTTAGTTTTCATGTGTTTATGCTTTTTGCAGATTTTCTTTTACAGTAATTGCCTTCTGATGTCACTGTGGTCAGTAAAGATGTTTGATATGATTTTAGTTTTCTTAAATTTACAGAGGCTTGATTTGTGACCCAAGATGTGACATATTGTGTACAATGCTTCATGTGCACTAGGAAAGAAAGTGTATTCCGCTGTTTCCAAAATGAATATCGTATAAACATCAAATAAATCTATCTGGTCTAATGTGTCATTTAAGGCTTGTGTTAATTTTTTTTTTTTTTTTTGGTCTGTAGTGTTAAAGTCCTTCACTATTATTGTGATACTGTTGATTTCTCCTTTTTTGGTGTTAGCATTTGCCTAATTATCGAGGTGCTCCTGTGTTGGGTGGATAAATATTTAGAATTGTTATACCCTCTTTTTGGATTCCTTGATCATTATGTAGTGTCCTTTCTTGTCTCTTTTAATAGTCTTTATTTTAAAGTTGTTTTGTCTGACATGAGTATTGCTACTCCGGCTTCCCTTTAATTTAAATTTGTACAGAATACCCTTTTCCATCTCCTCATTTTCCATCTGTATGTGTCCCTAGGTCTGAAGTGGTCCTCTTGTAGACAGCATATACATGGGTCTTATTTTTGTATCCATTCAATCACTGTGTCTTTTGGTTGGAGCATTTAATCCACTAACATTCAAGTTAATTGTTAATATGTATGCTTCTGGTAACATTTCCTTAATGTTTTTGTTTTTTAAGGATTTATTTTTTATGCTGACTTTTTTAAGGCACTATTGAAGCTTTTACAATATTGCTTCTGTTTTATGTTTTGGTTTTGTGGCCATAAATCATGTGGGATTTTATCTCCATGACTTGGGATTGAACTTGCACCCCTTGTATTGAAATATGAAGTCTTAACCACTGAACCACTAGGAAAGTCCCTTGGATTTGTTTTTAATAGGTCTTTTTCTTCTTTTGTGTTTCCCACCTAGAGAAGTTCCTTTATTTGTTTCAAAGTTTATTTGGTGATGCTAAATTCTCTTAGCTTTTGTTTGTCTGTAAGCTTTTGATCTCTCCATTAAATCTGAATGAGATCCTTGCTGAGTAATTTTGCTTGTGGGTTTTTGCCTTTCATTGCTTTAGATATATCTTGCCACTTCCCTTTTGGTCTGCCCAGCTGCTGGTGAAATATCAGTTGATAACCTTGTGGGGAGGGACTTCCCTGGTAGCTCAGCTGCTAAAGAATCCACCTGTAGCGCAGGAGACCCCAGTATGACTCCCTGGGTCGGGAAGCTCCCCTGGAGAAGGGATAGGCTACCCACTCCAGTATTCTTGGGCTTTCCTGCTGGCTCAAACAGTAAAGAATCCACCTGCACTGTGGGAGACCTAGGTTCGATCCCTAGGTTGGGAAGATCCCCTGGAGGAGGGCATGGCAGCCCACCCCAGCATTCTTGCCTGGGGAATCGCCATGGGCAGAGGAGCCCGGCGGGCTACAGTCCATGGGGTTGCAAAGAGCTGGACACGCTGAGCGGCTAAACACAGCAGAGCACAACCTTCTGGGGATTCCCTAAACATTATTTGTTACTTTTCTCTTGCTGCTTTTAATGTTTTTCTTTGTATTTAATTTTTGTTAACTTATAAATATTGCCTCAGCATATTTTTCCTTGGGTTTATTCTGTATGAAACTGCACTTCCTGGACTTGAATGACTATTTCCTTTCCTATGTTAGGTAAGTTTTTGATTATAGTCTCATCAAATATTTTCTCAAACCCTTTTTCTTTTTCTTCCAGGACAGCTATAATTAAAATGTTGATGTGTTTAATGTTGTCCCCAAAGTGTCAAACTTACCTCATTTCTTTTCATTCTTTTTTCTTTATCTTGCTCCACAGCAGTTATTTCCAGCATTCTATCTTCTAGTTAATTTATCCATCCTTCTACCTTAGTTATTCTACAATTTATTCCTTCTAGTGAACTTTTCATTTCAGCTAGTGTGGGGTTCATCACTGTTTGTCTGTTCTTTAGTTCTCCTAGGTCCTTGTTAATCATTTCTTGTATCCTCTCAATCCATGCCTGCATGCTATTTCTGGGATCTTGGATCATCTTTGCTATCTTTACTCTGAATTCTTTTCCAGGTAGATTGCCTGTTTCCTTTTTATTTGAGCTCCTGAATATTTACCTTGTTCCTTTACCTGCAACATATATTTCTGTCATTTCATTTTGTCCTGTTTATTGTTTTTGGTCTCCTTTCTGCAAACTATAGGATCATAGTTCTTTTTGCTGTTGATCTCTGGCCCCCTAGTGAATGAGGTTGGTACAGAGCTTTTGCAGGCTTCCTCGCGGCGCCTATACTCTGATAGGTGAATCTGAGTCTTGTCCCTCAAAAAACTAAGATTATGGCATCTGACCCCATTACTTCATGGCAAATAAAAGAGGAAAAGGTGGAAGAAGTGATAGATTTCCTCTCCTTTGGCTCTAAAATTACTGCAGATGGTGACTGCAGCCATGAAATCAGAAGAGATTTCCTTCTTGACAAAAAAGTTACGACAAACATAGACAGTGTATTGAAAAGCAGAGACACTACTCTGCTGACAAAGATCCATAAAATCAAGGCTATGGTCTTCCCTGTGGTCACGCACGGTTCTGAGAGCTGGATAATAAAGAAAGCAGAGCACCAAAGAATTGTCGCCTTCAAACTGAGGTGCTGGAGAAGACTTCTGAGAGTCCCTGGTCAGTAAGGAGATCAAACCAGCCAATCTTAAAGGAAGTCAACACTGAATACTCATTGGAAGGACTGATGCTGAAGCTGAGGCTCCAGTATTTCGGTCAACTGATGTGAACAGCCAAATCATTTGAAAAGACCTGGATACTGAGAAAGTTTGAGGGCAGAAGGAGAAGACGGTGTCAGAGAATGAGATGGCTGGATGACATCACCAATACAATGGACATGAATTTGGGCAAACTTCGGGAGATAGAGAGGGAAAAGGAGGCCTGACATGCTGCAGTCCATGGGGTCACAAAGAGTCGGACACAACTGGGTGACTGAACAACAGCATCATTATATCTAAAATACCTACAACAGAGCCTGGAGTGTTGAGTAAAAGCTGGGTCCATGTTAGGGCCCATCCCTGGCTACCTAATATTAGCTACTTAGCTAATACACTTTCCCTTAGATAATTTTCAATTTATTGTGAGTCTTTGTCTAGTTTGGACCTCAGTTCAGTTCAGTTGCTCACTCTTGTCCGACTCTTTGCCACCACATGGACTGCAGCATGCCAGGCTTCCTTGTCCATCACCAACTCCTAGAGTTTACTCAAACTCATGTCCAATGAGTCAGTGATACAATCCAACCATCTCATCCTCTGCCATCCCCTTCTCCTCCCACCTTCAATCTTTCCCAGCATCAGGGTCTTTTCAAATGAGTCAGTTCTTCAAATCAGGTGGCCAAAGTATTGGAGTTTCAGCTTCAGCATCAGTCCTTCCAATGAACACCCAAGACTGATTTCCTTTAGGATGGACTGGTTGGATCTCCTTGCAGTCCAAGGGACTCTCAAGAGTCTTCTCCAACACCACAGTTCAAAAGCATCAATTCTTTGGCACTCAGCTTTCTTTATAGTCCAACTCTCACATCCATACATGACCACTGGAAAAACCATAGCCTTGACTAGATGGACCTTTGTTGGAAAAGTAATGTCTCTGCTTTTAAATATGCTCTCTAGGTTGGTCATAACTTTTCTTCCACGGAGTAAGCGTCTTTTAATTTCATGGTTGCAGTCACCATCTGCAGTGAAATTTGGACCTCAGCCATCAATAAAGTTATTAAATTGTTATTACTTGATGATTTACTACAGCTAAAACAGCTTGCCTTTCACACACATCAGGTAGTACGCTAGCATCACTTAGGGACGAGCGTGAAAATTTGCAGTGGTCCTAAAAGTCTACAATTATAAACAATGTGAAATTTCATTTTTAACTCACTTTGAAAAGTGGAGAAAGCATTGCATTCATTTTGTATGCATTACACTAAATCCCATGAAATACTCCATTGATTTTATTATCCTTGTCATTAGCAGCTAAATGTTTGTATTATTCTGCTCCCTGGTAGTTAGAAAACTTGTTAAGACGTTATTTTCTATGTCTTTGTTCTGCCCAAGATTCGCAGCCCCTTACCTGTTTCTAGGTTTTAGTGGACATATTCCTTATTTATGACATTTTACCCTTAAGGGTTTTCAAAGTGGAGTCCCTGGGCCCTGTAGGTTGCTTCTCCCAAGCATATAGCTGCATACACAGGGTCATTCTATTGAATCCAAATGATAAAATTGATATGCCCCAGGGTAAATGCAGACCACCCATGCTTGCCTGCTACATGTAGCTGTTACTAAAGATGTAATTTGGAAAAACAAAATATTTTACCTCTTTGATCTTCAGTTCTTTTACTGCAATATCTACTTTTAGTATTGTTTGGGGATCAAATAAGGAATATCTAATATCTACTATTTTCCAGAGTTTTTTTCAAAATGCTGTATTTGCTAGTTCACTTAATCTTTGCCAAATCCATATGAGACTGAAGCAATTATCCTTCCCATTGTACAGATGGGGCAAGAGCATGCAGACTCATTTTCCCTAGCTACACCACTAGAAAGTGGCCACACAGGACTTGAACCCAGGCAGTAGGACTCTTGGAGTATTGACCTCTTATGTAGTCGCATGGTAGAGTGCCCATGGAACCCCCATACCTTCCCAGTCCTGCTGCCAACCGGGATTGGCATGGAAGGTGTGCAAGTGGTGCTTCTCGTCACTACGCATCTCCCAGGTTTTGCAGGAGCCAAGCCACAGAGACTTGTCTTTGTTTTCTGGGTGTATTTTGTCCTGAAGGGCTGAGTATGTACTCATTTAGGCCACCATAATGCAACTTTCTCTAGATTAAGATGAATTAAGCAAAGAAAAGTCAATGACAGTAAACGGATCAACCATTAATATTAATAATCAGGATAAAATCACGGAGTCTAAATTTGATGGAAATAGTCACTGGAAATTCAGTTTTAAGATGAATTAAAGACATGTTTAGATCCCATAGCACTTTCTTGGTCATAGATATGCTTTCCTCATATTTCACCATCAAGATGGCTCTATCAGAAGGCATTAACAGCTCCACAATAGCTGAAAAAATGTGAAGTCCCTGAGGGGTACAGGAGTTGATGGGGAAGACAGATAGCAATGACAAAACTTGGATTTGAAATCTGGATTCTTCTTATAATCAACTGGATACACCCTCAGTTAACAGTGCATTCAGGTTTTAGTGTATCTTTCCCCTATGTAATCAGGGCAATATAGCAGAGCGGAAAGAAATAGGGCTTTGGTGCAGAATGAAACTGAGGTCTAATATAGAACTTTCCATTGGCTTTCCAGTTGGCTTAATATCCTTAATCCCCTGGGTCTTAGGATCTCCTACTCATAAAGAAGCATTTATACAAACAAATGCTTAAAGAAAATGAGACTTCAGAAATGCAGCAAAATCAGTGGCAGATCTATATTTATTAGGAAATGTTTATTTTGCATTAAGTTTTCATCCACTGCCTTACCTCTTGGAAAATCTACATATGACTCACATCAGAGCTGGAGGCTGCAGAGACACTGTCTAAAACTGCCTTATACTAAGAATTGGCAACAACAAACAGGCGCAGTATGTGGTGAGGAAGGAATATGTTTGCTACTACGAAAGTCAGGAATGCCATGTCTGCTTTCAGTTCAATTCAGTCGCTCAGGCATGTCTGACTCTTTGTGACCCAATGAACAGGCACGCCAGGCCTCCCTGTCCATCACAAACTCCCGGAGTCCACCCAAACCCATGTCCATCGAGTCGGTGATGCCATCCAACCATCTCACTCTCTGTCGTCCCCTTCTCCTCCTGCCCCCAATCTCTCCCAGCATCAGAGTCTTTTCCAATGAGTCAGCTCTTCGCATGAGACAGCCAATGTATTGGAGTGTCAGCTTCAGCATCAGTCCTTCCAATGAACACCCAGGACTGATCTCCTTTAGGATGGACTGGTTGGATCTCCTTGCAGTCCAAGGGACTCCCAAGAGTCTTCTCCAACACCACAGCTCAAAAGCATTATGGCTGCAATCACCATCCACAGTGATTCTGGAGCCCCCCAAAATAAAATCTGACACTGTTTCCACTGTTTCCCCATGTATTTCTCATGAAGTGATGGGACCAGATGCCATGATCTTGGTTTTCTGGATGTTGAGCTTTAAGCCAACTTTTTCACTCTCGTCTTTCACTTTCATCAAGAGGCTCTTTAGTTCTTCTTCACTTTCTGCCATAAGGGTGGTGTCATTACACATCTGAGGTTATTGGTATTTCTTCCAGCAATCTTGACTCCAGCTTGTTCTTCCTCCAGCTCAGCATTTCTCATGATGTATTCTGCATATAAGCTAAATAAGCAGGGTGATAATATACAGCCTTGACGTACTCCTTTTCCTATTTGGAACCAGTCTGTTTTTCCATGTCTAGTTGTAACTGTTGCTTCCTGACCTGCATATATGTTTCTCAAGAGGCAGGTCAGGTGATCTGATATTTCCATCTCTTTCAGAATGTCTCCTTTAAGACAGTGAAAAAGGTGCAGTCGTTTTCCAGGAGCCCATTCTACATCAAGCGTATGAATACATGGGTGATATTTCAGACACCAGAGATGCAAAAGTAAGGTGTTCTGAGTCATCAGAAAATGATTGGAAGGTTGGAATAGCAAAAACTATTTGAATTATTGAAGACCTGAGAAAAAATCGTGTTTTTAAGGTATTTGTTTGTTTGCCTTTCCAAAGTTAGGTAAGATTACTTAAGCACCAGCAGAAAACCTGAGTAGGAAGTAACTTGAATTGTTTTCACTTCCCCAAAACCCCACAGATCAAGCAAAGAATGATGGAAGTAAAGACTGGGTACCTAAAGAATCAAAAGAAAGAACTTGCATAAAACGAGGGCAGAGTGAGGGTATTGCATCCTGGTCCAAAGGTCTGAGCAGTTGCCTGAAGCCACACTTTTCCCGCCTGGAGGAAGAATTGGAGTTTTTTTCTCTAATCACTCTAAAGAGTGGCATTATCTAAAGTGGATAAAATATTGGGCAAAGTAGTTGAGAACCAGATGGGAAAAGCAGCAGAAGCTTTCAAAAGATGAGAAAGGAAATACAAGAATAGAAAATAAGCCCAACAGCAATCTTAATTTTTGAAAGGATTGAAGAAAAAAAAAAACCTTTTGGGAAATTTCTATATGTATGCTTTTACTCAAAACCTTCTACAGAAAAATATGATGAGAGAGGCACTTATATACTTTAATTCTGAAAGTGGGGAGAAAAATAGTAGAGGCTATGACCTATAAAGAAAACCAAGTGAAAGTTAAGAGACAATCTCGGCTTACACAAAATAGCTATATTGCTTTAGCTTGCTATCTTATTCATAAAGTGTTGATTATAATGCTATCATTTTTTATCACAAAGGACTGTTCAGAGGATCATATTCTATACAAATACAGCCATATAATAACAATAATAGCACTTGTAATTAGTTTTAATTGTATTTTCAATAACTTCTCAATTGACACGAATATGGGGTTTTGGGGATACAATATTGCATTTCAGAAAATGACAGAGATGAAACTATCTTAATACATTATGAAGAAGCTCAACAAAATTGTTTAGCAAGTATTCATAATAAAAGTTGAATAAAGAACACAGTAATGTGAATTTTGATTCAAATACAGAACAATAGGTATCATTTTTCTTTGAATTCAGAAGAAATTCATTGCATAAAAACTAATTCATTAACATAGACTTTCAGAGAAGAATGCTCTCTTGCTCTCTTTGAAATACAATCCATGCAATTATTTTAAAAATTAATTAGAGCTGACTACTTTGGGCTAAGTAGAATGTTCTCAGAGATCAGTATGGGTCTAATTTACATTTTATTCATATATGATTCTTCAATTCTGAATCTAAATTTCAATATGACAGATAGAAAAGTGAATCAGTCAGTCAATTTCTTGGTATTTTTCTTTTTAAAAAAATTTTTTTTGGAAAACATACATAACATGAAATTAACCATTTAACAATTCTTAAGTGTACAGTTTAGTTAAGTATATTCCTAATGCTCCTAATGAAACCATTACAACATAGATCTCCATAATTTTCTTCATTTTGTAGAACTGAAGCTCTGTACCCAATAAACAATACTTTATGACTAAACAGCAACATGGTAATCATATTTTTATTTATTTACTTTTCAATTACATTTATTTAGCTTTGGCTGTGCTGGGTCCCCTTGGCTGAGCACAGGCTTTCTCTAACTGCACTGGGGGATGCTCTCTGGCTGCAGCTGAGCTGGCTTCTCTTGTTGCAGAGTGTGGGCCTCGGGCACACAGGCTTCAGTAGCCGTGAAACTCGGGCTCTGTAGCTGCAATCTGTGGGTCTAGTTGCTCGGCAACACGTGGATCTTCCCAGACCAGGGGTTGAACAGTGCCTCCTGCATTGGCAGGAGGGTTCTTAACCACTGGACCACCAGGGAAATCCTATATTTTAGCCGTTTGAGGAATCACACAAGGTTTACGATAACAGCTTTACCATTTTATATTCTAAACAGTGGGGCACAAAAGTTACAATTTCTCCACATCCTCATCACTACTTGCTATTTTCTGTTTTGTCTGTGTTGATTGTAGCCATCCTAATCAGGGAACTAAAGTGATATTTCATCATAATTTTGATTTGAAGATCCATCCAGTCCATCCTAAAGGAGATCAGTCCTGGGTGTTCACTGGAAGGACTGATGTTGAAGCTGGTACTGTAATACTTTGGCCACCTCATGCGAAGAGTTGACTCGTTGGGAAAGACCCTGATGTTAGGAGGGATCGTGGACGGGAGGAGAACGGGACTGCAGAGGACGAGATGGCTGGATGGCATCACCGACTCAATGGACATGGGTTTGCGTAAACTCCGGGAGTTGGTGATGGGCTGGGAGGCCTGGCGTGCTGCGGTTCATGGGGTCGCAGAGCCGGACATGACTGAGCGACGGAACTGAACTGAACTGAGCACTTAGTGAACTGAACAGTTGTTTCCTGTGCTTGTTGGCCATTCATATATTTTCCTTGGAGACACGCCTTTTCGTAACCTTCACCCATCTTTGAATTTAGCTTGGCTTTGTGTAGCTGTTGTCATTCTTAAATTTAAGGAGCTCTCTATATATTCTGCATATTAATCTCTGTATCATAAGTATGCTTTATACACATTTTGCATGTTGTAAGTTACCTCTTTGCTCTGTTTATATTGTCTTTGATGCATGAATTCTTCAAATTTCATGAAGTCAAATTTGTAATTTTTTTGTCATTGTTGTTGCTTATAGATTGGTCTCATATCCAAGAAGTTATTTGCAAATTCAGTTCTGTGAAGATTTTGCCCTATGTTTTCACTCTAAGAATTGAATGGTTTTAGGCCTTACATTCAGATCTCTGACACGTTCTGAATTAGGTTTGTATGTGCTGTTGGTGAAGGATCCAGCATCTTTCATTTGCATGTGATTATATGGTTTTATTAGTGTCATTTGTTGAAAATATTGTCTTCTCCCCAATGAATGATTTTGACATCCTCATAAAAAGTCACTTAACTATATATGTGAGGTTTTATTCCTGGTCTCTCTATTCTATTCCATTTTTCTATGTGTTAGTATTTATGCCAGTACTACATTCTTTTGATTCCTGTAGCTTCAGAGTAAGCTTTGAAGTCATCAGATGTGAGTCCTTCAAATTTGTTTGTTTTTTAAAATATTATTTTGGTTAATTGGGGTTCTTTGGAATTCCGTATGAAACTCCTGGTATAAGTCACCTTTTTCCTGTGTGACTAAAATGAGTGCTTAGTCTGCGCCCCGTATTCCATGTGCAGATTTGCAGACATACACACAAAACAGTGATGCTGAGTAGTTCATATAAATGTGTCTTAGGATGCATCTGAGGTATGGTATACTAAGAAGGTGCAAGATGTGTGAAAATGTCAAGGGTCTTACATACTAAGCTAAGGAGTTTGTCTTTCCTCTGACGTCTACCACTTATGTTCCAAAGACACAATTTTTTCTGTGTCCTAAAGAAAAAAAATCACCTTCTAAAGGATAAGACACGGACAGGGCTGTGGGTGGGAAGGAGTATCACACATGGCCGTGTAAAAGCTTCACTGCCGTTCTCACTTCCATGATTTCACTGTCTGTTTTTTCTCTGTTTAATCAAGATGACCCTCAAGTTCCAGCAGAGAAGTTTATTTATTGTCTGTTCTTTACCCCAGGGTCGTGTCTGGTGTGCAACAGGTACCCAAAATGTGTTTGCGGAAATAAGATGAGGAAAATTCAGGGAAAGAACGCATTGACTCAATTTGCATTTGAAATACCAAGTACTCTTCTTGATCAGGTATGAATTCAGTTCATGCTAGGTGGTAAGTACAGTGAGAAATAAAATATGTAAGGAAAAGGTATAAATCCTGCTGTCAAGAGAGAAAGGCAGACATCTTTAACCCCGTTTTGTGTATGAGAAACACAGGAGAAAGAATGTAATGCAACTTGTTCAAGGCCGCTCATCTAGAAAGCATCAGAGGGAAAATCTTTTCTGATTCTTTTTACCTTTTGGTAGAATTCAAAAATTTGTGGATAAGAAGAGCTATATGAAATGATTAGAAAATGGTCATTATAGAAATATAATGATGGACCATCTACTTAAAAGTAGGAATTATTTCTAGAGACCAAGAGAGGCAGAGAGAGTTAGCATTTTTGTCAATGTCTACCAACACCCTGTCAGATGATAATTCTCAAGAAACAGAAAACTTATGAAACTCCCACAATCATGAGTCAGATTCAAGATTTGGAATAAAAAACAAATATATTCCCACTACATTGTGAGGTTTCTATGTAAACTATGGCAAAGGAAAGAACGCTGAGGTAAATCAATATGCTTGCTATATAAATTACTAAGCAGATGATTCTTTGAAAAACTCAAAAGTAAAAAGCATAATAAATGTCTCAGTGTATCTTAGTGAAATTAGAGAGAGAACTCCAAATACCACAATGGGCATATATTTAGTATTTTTCTTATTATAACATTATAGAATGAATTGGAGTAAATAAACACATACACATACACACACACAAAGGAATGTGGATTTGATTTTCACTAAATTTTTTGGAATGTCTTTAAATTATGATGGATTTCAACTAGTTTTTGTTCTTTCAAATTCTCAATCAAATGCTGCAGTTACTGTGAGCCAATAGTACTAACAAATTGCATTGCATTCTGCTTACCACAGCATAGAGGAAGATTTCTTAGATAATTTGTTTTAAAACTGCTTTATCTTCCTAATTAAAATATGAAATGATTACCATTTCAAATAGTTAGGTTTGAATATTTCCTATATTGGTGCTTTCCTCTTTCCTGAAATGTATTCAAACTTTACTTATTTGTGAATTGACTCTGTTATCTTTGAGGTAGATGTATAAACTTTTAACAGCTGACAAGCTCTTTTGAAAACAATCTGCACAGATACACTAAAAATACAAAACCATAAAGTTCTATACTATTTTCTACTCACCTTTTAGTAGGAGGCACATACATACACACAGGCATATATCACAGATGAATCCTTTAAAATTTCATATATACTTAAAATTCAAATTCATGACAAATGCCATAAAATTGGAATCCAGGCTGGTGGTTACTTTAGGTGAGATATGCGGAGCTGCTCATCAGGGAGGTCAGGATAACGGGTGTGTGTGGGGTGGTATTGCCTCTCTCTTGTCTGGTTGATGCAAGAGCACCTTCACTTTGAGACACTTACTGAATAATGCTCTTATGATATATTACAATTTCAGTGTGCATGTTTCACTTTATTAGAAAAATGTTCAAAAGTGTCCAGAGATATGAGAGGGGAAAAATTGACTAACAAATAAGTTTGGAATATATCTCCATGTCTATGTCTATCAGTCTGTCTATCCATCTATTCAGATATAGATTTAAGTATTATAAACGAATGTCCCAGTCAACTTGAAACTTAAGTAGAAATAGATTGAGTCACAGAAAAATATAGATGATTTCTAAGTGTGATTAAAAAAGAAATAGAAAATACGAATTGTCTTATTTTTAAGAGGCTTCTCTGGTGGCTCAGTGGTAAAGAATCTGCCTGCCAATGCAGGAGACACAGGTTCAGTCCCTGGGTCAGAAAGATCCTCTGGAGAAGGAGATGGCAACCCATTCCAGTATTCATGCTGGGAAATCCTATGGACAGAGGAGCCTGGCGGGCTACAGACCATGGGGTTGCAAAGAGTCAGACACGATTTAGTGAGTAAACAACAATATCTATTCAAGAAACCCATAGTTAAAATCTTTCCTCAAAGAAAAAAATATATGACTAAATTCTATTGTATGTTTAAGAAAGAAAAATTTCAGTCTATGCAAATTTCCCAAGAATTAAAAAAAAAAAAAAGGAACTCTTATGAGACCAGCATATTTTTAATTGTAAGGCTCGACAAGAATAGTACAAGAAAAAAAAAAAAGAAAATTCAATCCAGTTATCACTCAAGAATGTAGACACAAAAAAATTGAGGAAGCAAAAGCTAGTGATATGTATAAAAAAATAATACATGATGAACAATTTGGAATCTGCCTGCCAACAAGAAACACGGTTCCAATCCCTGACTCAGAGAGATCCCCTGGAAAAGGAAATGGCAACCCACTCCAGTATTCTTGCCTGGGAAACCCCATGGACAGCGGAGCCTGGAGAGCTGCAGTCCACCGAGTCACAGAAGAGTTGGACACAAGTTAGTGACAAACAGCAGTTTCATTATTGTGCTAGAGGCGTCATCGCAATAATCCAAGCAAAATGAAATGAAAGGAAATGTTTAAGATTTAAAAGGAAGAAATAAAAATGCTACTATTTTTAATCAATTGACTGAATATGACAAAAGCAAAAATAATTATTAAAATTATTGGGTTTAACAATTTTACCAGATAAAAGGCTATTATACAAAATTCAATTTTTTAAATCAGTTTTGACTACTGCTAGTTAGGATATGAAATGATTTAAAAAACATTACAATCCTAGGAATAGATCTAATAGAGAAAGTGCATGACACTTCCTCCCTTTAGAAAGCTGTAAAACACTCAAACATTTTTTTTAGAGCAACTTTAGGTTCATAGCAAGATTGAATGGGAAGTAGAGAGGGTTCTACTATACTGCCTGTCCTTAAAGATGCATAGCCTTCACCACCAATAACTCTCATCAGAGTGATGCATTTGACTACATTGGCATATCACCATTACTCAAACTATATAATTTACATTATGGTTTACTCTATGGGTTTTGACAAATATACAATGATTAATGTCTACAGTGGCATCATCCAGATTCATTTCACCACCTAAAAATGCCCTATGCCCCACAGATTCACCTCTCCTCATCCTCTAATTCCTGGAAACTGCTTACCATTCTGAAGCTTCCCTGACAGCTCAGGTGGTAAATAATCTACCTATAATGGAGGAGACCCTGGTTCATTCCTGGGTAGGGAAGATCCACTGGAGAAGGGATAGGCTACCCACTCCAGTACTCTTGGGCTTTCCTTGTGGCTCAACTGGTAAAGAATCCATCTGCAAAGCAGGAGACCTGGGTTCGATCCCTGGGTTGGGAAGATCCCCTGGAGAAGGGAAAGGTTACCCGCTCCAGTATTCTGGCCTGGAGAATCCCCATCGACAGAGGAGCCTGGAGGTCTACAGTCCATAGGAGCCCAAAGTGTCAGATACATCTGAAAGTGACTTAGCATGCATGAAGAGGATAAAAATGAGAGGAATAAGAAGGTAAGAACTTGAAGTCAATCAGGAATGCCATGCAGCAGACTGTTTCTCTCTGCAGAGCCAAGGTCAGACGTAGGTGTTTCTATGACTACACATTTGTCATTGCATGATCATGAATCCTTCCAGACAGAATGAAGCAGTTTGTATAATTTTGTGTCTGACTTTTTTCATTTAAAAATGGTTTGAGATACATGCATGCATTATCATACATTAGTATTTCTTTTTAAATCAGTGAGTAGTATTTTTTTTTCCAGTGAGTAGTATTCTATTGTTTAAATGTGTGTTTATTAATTCACCTCATGGGGGACATTTGAGTCTCTTCCAGTTTGGGGCTATTATGAATAAAGTCATCTTATACCTTTTGTACAAGTATTATTATAGATGTGTTTTGAATTCTCTTGAATAAACACTTACTAGTAGAATTATGTCAAAAGGTAGGTATGCTTAATTTTATAAGAAACTTCCAAAGACTTTTTCAGTGTTTTCTCAAAGACTTTTTCAGTGAGCAATATTTGATCTCATTTATATGAAATATCCATAATATGTAATCCACAGAGATCTCAAGCAGATTAGCGGTTGCTGGGACTGGAAGAGAAAGGAGTGGAGAGTGACAATTTAATGGGTACAAGGTCTCCTGTGGGGGTGGTGAAAACATTTTCAACCTAGATGGAAATGATTATTGCAAATCTTTGTGAATAAATATCACTGAATTATACAGTTTTAAATGGTTAACTTTATGTTATGTGATTTCTACCTCAATAAAAAAGAAATGATGGTAGGGAAAACAAATAATCACAATAATTAAGAAAAAGAAAAAATAGCTAAATTTAGCTTAAATGTCATTCATCCTGCTGTTGGATTTTAATTATGCCTCTTTGTATTTTCATATTGTCTGTCATAGGAATTACATTGTATGTTCTTAACTTACCAAAGCTTATTTCAAATGAATTTTGCATATCACTTTACTTATGATGCTTTTTACTGTACAAGAGTAA